>NC_084507.1:20769122-21085622 GCF_024500385.1 Phyllopteryx taeniolatus
AGTGACTTATATCCTGTACAACTCAGTCGAAAAAAAATTCATCTTTTCAAGAGGGGAAGTATAAATGAGGAAGTGATATAATAAGGTTGCACCAGTGTACACACACTCTTACAACTGAGGATTTGACTTTGTTCAGAAGGAACCAATCACATTCAAACTCATGTTAAATGTGAGTTAGTACACACTTGCCACCATTTAAATTGCCTTTAATTAACACCAAATAAAGTTCAGGAGTTCTATTAGGCTTTTCTTAACATTTTTGCTTTATAGCAGAAGCCTGAAAGTTTTGTGATAACTCTGACTAATACTAGGAACTGTTCATAATTAATATATATACAGTGGGTATGGAAAGTATTCAGACCCCCTTAAATTTGTCACTCTTTGTTATATTGCAGCCATTTGCTAAAATCATTTAAGTTCATTTTTTTTTCCTGTGAATGT
This sequence comes from Phyllopteryx taeniolatus, assembly GCF_024500385.1. Classification (NCBI taxonomy): domain Eukaryota; kingdom Metazoa; phylum Chordata; class Actinopteri; order Syngnathiformes; family Syngnathidae; genus Phyllopteryx; species Phyllopteryx taeniolatus. The sequence continues at coordinate 20,769,564 of NC_084507.1, forward strand.
ACACACAGCACACCATATTGACAGAAAAAAAAACGGAATTGTTGAAGTTTTTGCCGATTTATTAAAAAAGAAAAACTGAAATATCACACACAGCCATAAGTATTCAGACCCTTTGCTGTGACTGCTGCACTTAAGGTTCCTAAGCGCACAGTGCCCTTAAATGGAAGACGTTTGGGACAAGCAGAAACCTTCCTAGAGCTGGCCAAACTGAATAATCGGGGAAGAAGAGCCTTGGTGAGAGAGGTAAAGAAGAACCCAATGATCACTACGGCTGAGCTCCAGAGATGCAGTCAGGAGAAAGTTCTAGAAAGTCAAGCATCACTGCAGCCCTCCACCAGTCATGGTTTTATGGCAGAGTGGCCACAGAAGCCTCTGCTCAGTGCAAGACACATGAAAGCCCGCATGGAGATGGCTAAAAAAAACACCCGAAAGACAACAACATGGTGAGAAATAAGATTCTCTGGTCTGATGAGACTTTTTGGCCTTAATTCTAAGGCACTGCTCATCACCTGTCCAATACAGTGAAGCATGGTGGTGGCAGCATCATGCTGTGGAGGTGTTTTTCAGCTGCAGGGACAGGACGACTGGTTGCAATAGAAGGAAAGATGAATGCTGCCAAGTACAGGGATATCCTGGATGAAAGCCACACTTCTCCAGAGTGCTCAGGACCTCAGACTTGGCCGAAGGTTCACCTTCCAACAAGACAATGACCCTAAGCACACAGCTAAAATAACAACTCCGTGACTGTTCTTGCATGGCCCAGCCAGAGCCCTGACTTAAACCCAATTGAGCATCTCTGGAGAGACCTGAAAATAGTTATCCACTAACCTTCACCATCCAACCTGACAGAACTGGAGAGGATCTGCAAGGAAGAATGGTATAGGATCCCTAAATCCAGGTGTGAAAAACTATTTAAAAAATATTGGGTGCTGTGTGTACATTGAGAAAAAAAAATGAACTTAAATGATTTTAGCAAATGGCTGCAATATAAGAGTAGGCTCTGAATACTTTCCGTACCCACTGTATATAGATACTTTTTTGTTTCAAAAAAGAAAATGTTCATAATTCCCTCCAAGTTTTAACAAAACTTCAAACAATGAGTTTTTTTGCATTTTTTTACAGTTTAAACTCTCTCTACAGCATCCACTGCAATCACAGCATGTCCGGTTTCCCATCCTGTCCCCCTGCGTCGCGTCATGTCCGTTCTGTTTTGTCCACGGTGGCTAGAAATGTGATTGCCGTGGCTGCCGGGAACATAATATAAAACAGCAGAAGTACATCGTAGATGTTTTGCAATCAAGTTTGCATCCATTTTTGCTAGCGTGAACTTTTAATGAATCAGGCTCTGGGTACCTGCAGAGAAGATGTCCATGGCCTGCTTGAGCTCGCCTCTGCTCCTCTGATTGCTGCTGCTCAGGTCCACCAGCGGCGTGTTCTGGTCGCTCTCTGCGGCAAACATGCTGCCGTCCACGAAGCGTTCGGGCGCAATGTAGCAGGTGCGGCGGCGGGACGTGTCGAAGAAGTAGTTGAAGTCGGCGGGGTTGTCCTCTGGCAGGTAGGTGGGCTTGAAGCTGGCGAAGTCGCTGAGCAGCACCCAGTTCCAGCTGGTCACCATCACGTTCTCCGTCTTGATGTCGCCGTGCCGCACGCCGGCCTTGTGCGCCTGGTCCACGGCAGTGAGGATCTGAAAGGCCAGCCAGCGCTTCTCCACGTTGTTTAGGAACGGCCGTGTGCTGATGCGGTCGTACAGGTTGTCGCGCACGTACTGGCGGAACAGAATGGCGGCCTTTTCCGTCAGCGAGGTCTTCTGGAAGGGCAGGCAGTTGTGGCACGAGTGCAGGCGGATCTTCAGCTCCTCCAGCTCCTGCTTGTAGCTGGTGAGCGGCAGCGACGGGTCCTGTATGGCGAACACCTTGACCACCAGCATACCCTCACGGTGCTTGGCACGCGCCACCTTGAAGAAGCGCGTGCTCCCCAGGCTCTTGTCGTACTCGTGCTCGTGGATGTCCGAGAAGTAGCTGTCCACCGACAAGATCTGTGACGGGGCGATGCCCGCCAGCTGGTTGCCCATCGCCGCTGCTGGGGCCAAAGGGAACTGTTAGTCATTATCCTCCAAAGCAGAGCCAGTGTAGTATTGGAATATAGATCACATTCAAAATGGACCCCCCCCCTAGAGAATGTGCAAGTTCTGCACACTAGTCGTATAACTTCGGCATACTACTAGGCCAACTAGTGAGGCAAAACTACCAGTGGGAATTTTGCTGGTACTACTAGGTCCAGGAGGCTACAAGTGGATAACACATTCCTCCTAGTTGGGCCGAGTAGTGTCGCTAGTGTAGCACAGTAGTTTATTGGTAAGGTTTAATTGCATACAATTTGGCCAAAAGTGGCAGTTACACAACTATTGTGCTGAATTGTCTTAGGAGTAAGACAATAAGAGCATACTAGTACATAGAGACAAAGCTCGATTTCAAGGATATTGAATAAATACTCAAATGGTTTGATGGAATTTGGAAAATTACTCGGGGGCATTTTAGTGCAACTATTCGTGTCGAGAAGGTACTAGTGCATCCAGGTAAGGCAATTGAGATCCGATTCTAATTCTGCATGAATAGTGCACGACACATGGCTACTAGTTGGGCCTAGTAGTGCTACTAGTACAGCGCAGCAGTTTACTAGTAAGGTTTAATTCCATATTAGTATGCCAAAATTGGCACTAACAGTGGGAAAAAAATACTAGTGAGACACAGTCATTCTACTAGTGTGCCCTAGTTGTTGTACTTGTGCGCTGAATTGTGTAACTTGTAAGGACAAAGAGTGTCCTGGTCCATGGGTAAAACTGTACACTAGTTGGCATCTGTGCGCTACTGGTGCTAATAGTGAAGCACTACATGCCAAATACTACAATTTTAGAATGTCAGTAATAGTTGACAGTATACAAACGTTGGCCTACTAGTGAGGATAAAGAGCAAACTAGTACATGACCCTTAAGCTGAAAATCCAGACCCTTCGTAGGACCACGACACGTTACTAGTAAGGTAAAACTGCACTAGTAGACAGCTGCGTACTACTAGTGACATAAATTATACTCGTTAACATCTGACAAAGACCGTAATAGTACATGGACCTTAAGGTGGATATCAAGGACATGTAATAATAATCAAGCTTTCCGAGACATATACGCAATACATTTTATTTGTATAACTCTCGTAATATGATTAACGTGACCAGCTGACGTCGTCATGTGACTCTTCATGCTAAAATTCATTATTATTAAACCATGTTTTTTCACTGTTGTATTTTATTTGCACAAATATTAGAACATGTTTAAATGCTTAGAAGCCGTCACATGACAAAACGTTGGCATCTCGTTAGCATGCCGGCTAACCACCATCATTAGCCAAACACCGAAAGCGTCCTTAAGAAAAAACTAAACAGGAAGTGATGGTAAAAGTCGTGTTACCTGCGGGTGGCGCGGCTGCAGTAGTCGCTGAGTTTACAAATCAGTGGGGACGAGAAAAGGAGAAAATAAATCAACCTTTCAGGGAATTACCGGGACGAGGTGAAGCGATCGGCTTCGAGCAGCTGTTGTGATTCCGGGTCAGAGTGAGACGTCATTCAGACACCGCCCTGCTGTCCGTTTCGACGCAAAGATCGTCTATTTAGAAGGGTACAGGTAAACACGGCGAAGTTTACATCTCGGCATCCAAATAGGATAGTTGAATAATATTGTAAAAACATTTGTACACCCAGCGGCCACATCATCTAAGGTATATCATCATAAGGTACTATAACTATGTTACGGTCTGCTCAGGGTTAAAATAATAATAAAGTTGTCAGTATTAAAAAAAATTTTTAATATACTTCTGAGTGTTTGAATGCTGATATTGCAGATATTAAAATTTTTTTGGTGAGGTTGAAATGCATAAGCTATATTCTTAAGGATTGACAACTGTTTATTCCTTAAAGAGAGGTTTTTAAGCAGGGTGGTCTATCTTCATATCAAAACGATTTTCACTGTGAATAGAAGGAACACGAAACAGGAAATGACCATATTATGCATCTAAAGTAAAAGCCTCACTCTCGAGTCACTGTACATTTTATTTTATTATAAGATATGGTTTGTAATAAATTATAGTATACACAAATTCAGTCGACAGAACCAAAAAGCACAAAAACTTAACAAGTGATGTATTCATAATTAACCATGACGCGTAGCTTGAGCCACTGAGAGAAAGTATGTCACATGATGTACAGTAGTGGACACTGTGCAACAATGATAATTGTATACAGTACATATTACATAATTATGTGCAATCAATATTATGTATATTAACATATACGCCCAAGCATGTCTCCAGACCTAAACCTTATTGAGGATCTATAGGGAATCCTGAAACTAAAGGGGCAAAAACACAAGGTCTCTAACATTCACCAGCTCTTAAAAAATGTCACGTACAAGTGGAAGAAGATTTCAGTGGAAAACTGTGAAGCTCTCAGGAACTCCATGCCCAAGAGGATTAAAGCAGTGATAGAAAATAATGTCCAGTTATTTTGAGGGGAGAGTAAATTTACAATGTTTTACATGCTGTACATTGACCTCTTTACATTGTAGCAAAGTGTCATTTCTTTGGTGTTGTCCCATGAAAAGATACAATAAATGTGGTTTCACTACACAGTATATAATCTATACAGAATTTATCGATACAGTGTCTATCAAAATAAAACTACATCCAAATAAAACTATGTATCTATAAAAGTTAAAGGAGATATGTTTGTTTTTTTTGTCAAGTAATAGAGATTTCACCATAAAACAAGGATTTTATAAAACAAAAAAACCTGGTTGTCAAGGAGAGGAGGAGCCTAATTGGTCCTCTTTGACTTTGACTCAGGAGGCAAATCAGCCTCTATAGTGGTGACGACATGCACAGATCATAGCACCGTCTCGACGTCCTCAACTCTCAAACCCTCTTCAAAAGCCACGCTCACACTGGGGTCAGGCTCCTGACTGGAGGGAGGGTACAGTAACAACAGCAACATCACATCAACGACATCATCCACAAGATCATCAATGACATACAGTAAGCTCGATCGCAGATTTTCAAGCTTTCTTTTTGTTAGGGGTTTTTACAGTATACAGCCGAGTAGAAGAGGCAGAGTAGATCCCAAACAAAGCTCCAGTAATAGCTGCCCACAAAGCAGATACGATACATGCCTGTGAGCCTTGTTCTATGCTGTTTGTATGTGTTGCAAAGGGACCTCAGGCAACTGACAGGATTCAGAAGTGATGTGGAATTAGCAGCATTTCTGATAGACAGCTGCGTATATATGGAGGACCGAGAGTGCCAAAATTAAACAAATACATCATTAAATAAATAAATATGAGTCATTAAGCATTTAATTATTTACTTTATTTCTATTTATTTTTTGCTTGTAATTTGGTACTCTTGGTCCTCCACACGTATATAATATTTGGGATTTTTAATTTTGGCACATTATAAAAAATAAAACTTCAAAACTGATACATTTAGTATTGTAGCAACACTATTACACATAAGTCATGTGTCAACATTGGCTTGTTTACATTGCTAATGCTAGCTTAGTGTTGCTAACCCTGCTATTTTGTTGAAGCCTGACAGCATTCTCTTTATCACAACTACGCATTTTCATAATTGCATGCCATCTAATAACGTCAATGAACGATATCATCCTTGACACCATCAATGACATCATCAGTACGCAAGCTGACCTGCCTGGCTTCAGAGCTTTGTTGGTATCCCTCGTCATGGAGCGAGACTTCCACAGGCCTTTTTTACCCATCTCACTTGAGATGTTCACCTCGGACAGGTCCATCCTACACCCCCACACGTGCACACACTTACATGTTTAAGCATGTGTGCGGTGATCACACATACACACGTGATACTTCTGAGGCGGACTCACCGTCGTTTCACACTTTTCACGGGGCTCTCGATGACGTTTGCGTCGTCGTCGTTGTATGCAGAGTTGTCAACCGCCCCTTCCAAATTCCAATCAGCATCCTGGGAAATGGGACAGGGAAGTCACAAAGGTTGTTGGACTGCGATCAGAAAGTGTAATTTGGTGATGGTCGCATAGTGATGGTCACACGTTGGTGTGGTCGCATGGTCACACAGTGACGCGGGCACACTCACTTCAGTCTCCCTCTTCTTTTTCTTGTCATCATCCTTCTTCTTTTTGCTCTCCGGTATGAGGTCGTCCAGCCAGCTCAGCTCTCGTTTGCTGAAGCCGAAGTCCATAAGCTTGCGGATGAACACCAGCGCTAGAACCTGTGGAGCACAGCGAAGACTGCGTGAGGCGGCGGAGTGAGGCTGGCGCATGACCTGGCCTTTATCTCACCATCATGGGGAAGACGACGGCGATGGCGGAGACTTTGATGATCCACAAGATGATCAGGCAGCTCAGCTGCACGGCAGTGAAGGCGTGGACCTTCCTCAGCGGCACATAGCGAAGGTAGATAAGGTCTGGCTGGTGCTTAGCCGCCATGGCGAACAGTTGGATGCGGTCGAAGAGCTGCACAAGACCAACAAGAGACTGGGCCGTGTCATTCATCTATTTTATCGATTCATTCGAGTTTAATGGTCCCAAAGAGAGATGTCAGTATGACTCACAACTTAAATTCCCACTAAGAAACAGAAAACATGAGGGCAATCATTTTTTCTGGCTAATATAAAAGCAGTGCTTGGGTGACATCTGGTGGCATGTTGGTGCAAAGAAACCATGTTAAAGTGAGGGGAAGAGCTTCTATTAGATATGCCAAAGGGCTGGCTATTATAAAAGTAGTGCTTTAATGTCATCTATAGGAAATGATCGACCTTTTTAGGCTTCAACCCTGTCACAAATAGTTCTCTTTTCGCCGCTCCTTCCCTATTCCTTGCGAATAGTGTAGGATAACTGTACATGTTTTGACAACCAATAAAACATTTTTAAGAGGAAACATTTATTTTCACACTATCTTTCTATCAAGAAAAAAAAAACATTATTTTGTGGAAGTTCATGGAGGTTAATACAGTACTGGGAAAGAAATTGTTTCAAAGCTTGTTTGGTATCAGGAGAATAAACATGTCCAAGATGTGGGGAAAAAAACAATGTATATCATTTGTTTCAAAAGAGGTTAAAAAAACTAATATGATACATTTTTGGGGAATAAAAAGGTAAAAATTAGTTTGAAGGCCATATCGCCCAGCCCAATGAGAGCCTCAGTAATGTGAACACAGACACTGAGGACAGACGGAGACACGCACCTGAATGCCTTTGAGCGAGGACACACCCATGTAGAGGAAAACTCCATACAGGACAGGCATCGGGATGAACTAAGGATAAGGGAAGGCGGACGTAAAACGGCAATGGAGCAAAGTAAACGTCAGCTCAGCAGGACGTCATGCCGCTCACCTTGAGGATGGAAGTCATGAAGACGGAGCAACCCATGAGGAGGAAAATCATAAAACCGGTGATTCGCTGCTCCCGGATGCCCAGGAACTTGGGCTGCTCGCCTGGAGCCGCGCACGCCGACTCCAGCCTCAGGCTGTTGATGTGTGTGATGGAGAGAACAGTCGCAGCCACGAACCAGGGCAGGCCCATGATGGAGCACACTGCCATCATCACCGCCACTACCAGCAGGTCAAGATGGTAGCCGCAGCCTTTCTGGAGGAAGCACAACCCACTGGGGGTTAAGCGGCGGATGTGTTGGCTAGGGTTGCAAACCTCTGGAAATTTTCCAAGTTGGAAACTTTCCATGTAAATTAATGAGAATTTGTGGGAATAAACCAGAAATTTACAAAATGGAAGGGAAGGCTGGCTCTCAACTCAGTCACTGCGATTATATTCATCAACTGGAATGCAAGCGTTTACAGCCACTGACAAATATATTTGGCAATTATGTTTTTTAACGGGTAGGGGTGGAAGAGGATCCCACCCAGGTTGTCTGTGAAATTCAGGTTTGTAAACCACTAACAGACTAACAGATCCCCGTAAATGGCGACGTTGCATCCCTTTCAAAATGTGTGTAACGGTCGAGAAAAGATGACTAAGTTCATGAAGTGAAAACCATGTTAAAACGCCACAATCAAGCCATGCGGCATGTAATTGTCGCTCACAGCATGTATCTTCAATCGGTCTCTTTTTGTGCCGATTTTGCCCCTTTCCGACCAAGCACATCAAACGCCAGACAATCTTATGTCTTATAGGATTTGCTTATAAGATTGTCGTTAAGTCTGATGTGTGTTAAGAGTTGATTCGTCCCGATTTTAGGGTCCAAAACAGTTTGGGGCCGACAATCTTAAATAATGAACGTGTTCAATATTTACGACTAAAACTCTTTATGTGTGTGGGTGAAGTCGGCTTCACCCGAATCATGACTCTGTGAACTGTGACATGAAACAAAGAAGCACCCAAAACTGAACACGGAAATTACCATAAATAACAAATTGTCTTACCCGATCTCGTTTTATGTATAAAAGTGGATTCCCCAGATGGCAAGAAGTATTTTCAACAAAGGTCTTTTTATTTATATACACTACTTCTGCCTTACTCAGCAAAGATTGGCGCATTGGTGTCTGCCCATCTTCCTTTTTGTGAGAGCATGTGAGATTTCGAAATCGGCGGCAGAACAGAGTTTTTAAGTGTGTTGATATTATCTGAGGACACCACACATAATACTACCAAAACTGTTAAGTATCTTTATGTTTGGGGTCTGTCACAGATAAAAAAATATTTTAAGATTTGAAAAATCCTTGCGTGTACCAGGCCTTTTATATCTGTAACCGTTTTATATCCATCCATCCATCCATTTTCTTTTACCGCTTATCCTCACTAGGGTTGCGGGCTACTGGAGCCTATCCCAGCTATTTTCGGGCGTGAGGTGGGGTACACCCTGAACTGGTCGCCAGTCAATCGCAGGGCACATAGAAACACACAACCATTCGCGCTCACATTCACACCTAAGGGCAATTCAGAGTTTCCAGTCAACCTACCATGCATGTTTTTGGGATGTGGAAGGAAACCGGAGTACCCAGAGAAAACCCCTGCAGGTACGGGGAGAACATGCAAACTCCACACAGGTGGGGCCGGGATTTGAACCCCAGTCCTCAGAACTGTGAAGCAGATGTGCTAACCAGTCGTCCACCGTGCCACCCGTTTTATATCTGTAAACAAAATATTTTGCTATCAAAATCCCTTTCTCAGTCTTGTTTTTGTTGTTTTATAGTTTGAGGTATCACAAAGCAAGCAATATTAGCATCAAAGTCACTTGATGTGTTTTTGTTTTTTTTTCACAAAAAGCTTTTCTCTGCTTTTGGGTCAGAAACCGGGGTTTTTGGTGAAACCCACTCATGTTCTACTGATTATTCAAGAACGAAAAGAGCTAGAAACAAACTTTTTTCTGTTGAAAGAACAGTCTACTCTTACCTTTGGTAGTTTTGGTGCTTATATTGTCACAGAACACAATATTCTGTGAAGATCAGTCAAAATGCTCTAAAACGGCTGGCAATCTGGGGCACTCTGCTTTGAAAATGGCTGGTAGTGAATGCGATAATAAGGAACCTAAATATAATGTGGGCAAGGGCAGCTATCAAAAAAAGCAATCAAAAATAAATATTTTTAATGTTTGCTTGATTGTGATACCTTTCCATTAAATTACCAACAATTCCCAGGTAATTCTTATAAATTCCCACAGAATTTTTTCAATTTGGAATACGGTGCCAAAGCCATGTCTAATATAAAAATGTTGCTTTGGTGCAATCTTGTGGCATGTTAGGGCCCAAAATCTATGTTGAAATATGGGGAAGAGCTTCATTTAGTCAGGCCATAGCCTTGTCTCATAGGAAACAAAAGTGCTTTGCCACCATGTTTAGGCATCTATAGGCAATTACAAACCTCTGTGTGGGCATAAATTACTTGCAGGGTTTCACTATTCGGACTCGATCCCTACTCCCCAAGAGTAGTGGGTTCACCGTATTTCCAAAATTTCCCTGCTTAATTTCCTATGGAAATTTACCGGAAATTCTCCACCCCTTTGAAACTCTAGTGCTGACATGGTCGGTCGGGAGTCGGGACCCACCTTCAGCTTGTTTTCCTTCCTGTTGATGATGACTGCAGTAATCTGCTGGTCCATGAAGATGAGGATGGTGCAGAGCAGAGCGGGAATGCCGGCGGCCAGCAGCGACCACCAGGGGTTGGGGCCCAGTGGTGAGATGAGCCAACCGCGATGGTTGGAGGTGGGCTGAGACACACATTACATATTACTGATGAATACTTTAACAACAAATCCATAAACAGTGCGTAAACTGTCAGATTTGTGCCAGTCTTATCAACAAGTTTCATGTTCCTCACATGTTGTGGGTATTGCAGTTCATGAATTTGCAGTTCATTGAATTTGTCTCCCTGAAAAATATATAGTCAAATTTCCTGCGACCGTTTCCTCGCAAAATGAGTCGGACTCATTATCAGGATTTCTCTCTTTTGTCACACTAGGTTTGTTGGAGAGAAAGTAAACACTGATAATCGTCTTCGCCATTGTTTACAAGAATTATGTGAAAGTTACAGATACACACAGTAATCCCAAGACCCGCCTCCTTTCACACGTTAGCCAATCACACTGGACATTCGCCCCCCTAAATCAACTGGGATAGGCGCCAGCTCACCAAGGACCGATAAGTGGTACAGAAAAAGGATGGATGGATGGATGTGATAGATGGATGGATGGACGAAAATCACACGACTCCACGAACCAAACAACCAATCAGAAGCCTCCGATGGATGTCTGGAATTCTGCGTTACCTGGAAGCGGTCCGGGACACTGAGTTTGGGAGACGGAATTCCCACCAAATAATCCAGCAGCACCATCAACAAGATGGTCAGGAAGACTGCAAAGTCACTGATGATCGATCGCACCTGCACAAAAAAAAAAGAAAAAGAAAATGTCTATGTAGATTGTCAGTCATCCAGGTCATGGTACTTTGCAAAGGTTCAATAGAGGCCACTGGACTCTTCTTGGTTGTTCAAGACATTTCACTTCTAATCCAAAACTTCTTAAAATTCTAAATCTTAGGTGTAAAAGCCTCCTACTTACATTCATTGGCAAATGGCTCATCATTGGCCATTTTACCTTAGGTGTGACTGAGACAATCATTGGAGGGAGAGAGCTTGTTGGTTAATCCATGAATATGTTGTTTGTTGATTAGATGGTTGATTAGTCAAGTGGCTGGTTGGTCAGTTTGGTAGAATGGTCAATTGACTGGTAAGTTGATTGATTTGATGGGATGGTTATTTTCTCAATTGATTGGTTGGGCAGTTAGTTGGTTAGTTGGATTGGTAGGTTGGTTTCCCCATTTACAATATGTTTTTGGTGGGTGTGTCCCCTGGGGGTGGTCACTTTCTTGTTTGACATACTTGTTTCAAACTGATAAACTTTATTGTTTTTAGCAAATAATCATTAACTTGGAATTTTATGGCTGCAACACCTTCCACACAAAGCTGGGACAGGTGGCAAAAAAGACTGAGAAAGTTGAAGAATGCTCATTAAACACCTGTTTGGAACATCCCACAGGTGAACAGGCTAATTGGGAACAGGTGGGTGCCATGATTGGGTATAAAAGGAGCTTCCCTGAATTGCTCAGTCATTCACAAGCAAAGATGGGGTGAGGTTCACGTCTTTGTGAACAAGTGCGTGAGAAAATAGTCGAACATTTTAAAGACAAATGTTCCTCAACGTACAATTGCAAGGAATTTAGGGATTTCATAATATCATTAAAAGGTTCAGAGAATCTGGAGAAATCCCTGCATGTAAGCGGCAAGGCCGAAAACCAACATTGAATGCCCGTGACCTTCGATCCCTCAGGGCCTTCCTTTTGAGATGAGCAAATGAACAGCTGACCTTTGAAACTTTTGAGTACCAGTCTATTTTGTCTGCATTTCTAGTCCGTCCCCATTCAACCACTTGCCTCTATTCATCTTTTGCAGATGTTTTTTTTTTTGTTTGTTTCTTTTGTTTTTACCATGTAGATGACAGGAAGCAGAACCCACCTTGGTGGGAAAGAATTTCTTATTCTTGAAGTCTTTGAAGAAGGTCGACAAGTAGAAGGTGGTGAAGAAGACAATGATTGACCAGAAAAGCACATCGGGTACGAAGGGACCGTCGTGACCGCAAGCCGCGCCCACAAACTCACCGCGCAAAGTGTGACAGAGCTGCAAGTGAAACAGAAGCTCAGCAGGGGTTCTCTTTGTTCGCTCTGCATCTGGTGCACATAGGAGATCGTCAGGAGATTTGCGTCACCTTCACACTCAGCTGCTTCCATGGGATGCTCGCCGATGAGTTGTAGTTCCACCTCCTCCAAATCTCACGTATCTCATCGGAGGTTTTGGCGGGTTGAGAACATTCACACCTGCAGCACAAACACCGCAGGCCAGGTAGAGAACGTCAAATGCCAAGTGCTACAAAAACCTTAGTGATAAGCAGGAATAGGGCTAGGCAATGTGGCCTTATAGTAAAATCACAAATGTTTTCCCCCTAAAAATCAGATTTTTTATTTTAATTGATTTTCTGTTATTACAATTTGTTTATGTGCATGAAAATACATTTGAGCATTTGTTTGATATCCTTGATTTTGAGCTTAAGGTCCATGTACTCGTACGCTCTTAGAGCCTCATTCACTAATAAATACGTAGAAATATTCTTACTCTATGCACAAGTTGAGCGTACATGCAAAATCACCGTCAGACTCGTGACACGTGCGTACTGACCGGTTTTCTGCGTATGTTAGTGAGTCATTTTCACTCTAGAGCAGCGGCTCGTGCCCGCGAGCTGCATTCTGCATAAATCATGCCGTTGTTTCCCTATAGAAGTGCATTCGTCTGAGCATCTCAGCCAAGTTTTCTTAGTCTTTATCCTTTTTTTCACAAAGTTGGTATCATCAGAAAGCGAGCAACCATCGATCAACGTACGTCACGAATTTTTAGGATTAGAAAAAATACTGAAGCCTTGGAAAAACTAGGAAATGTAAGCGATATGATCGCATTTCCTGCTCGTTGAGTGACAACCTCGTACTGCATGCAGACAGCTGGAGAGGAGGACACAAACCTACAGTTCATGCATACTGTACAAGCACTTGAACAGAAGAAGGGTAAACGTGATGAGAAGTGTCCTTTTCATTGTTACTTAGGACAATCACCGTTTGCATTATTACCGTTAAGCTATTGTTATTATTTTTATAAATGACTGTCTCTCCAATACGTTGTGTATCTTGGGTAAAAGGTATGATGTTTTTTCAAAAGCTGATCCTGCGTTATTTCTTCGGATGCATAGTTGGAGGAGGGTCTAAATTTGTTCGCAGAGTACGAAGAAAAACAAGTATGAACATATTGATGAATAACACATTTATGCATACATCCGGTTGGGGAATGAGACCCTTTGTCTCCACTACTAAGAGAATTTAGCGCTTGAGTAGAACAACTAGGGCGCACAAGAAGAACAACTGTGTCTTACTAGTAATGTTTTTCTAATACTAGTGCCACTATTGGCCTACTAGTATGTAATTAAACCTGATTAGTGAAGTACTGTGCTGCACTAGTAGCACTACTAGGCCCAACTGCAAAGCATGTGTCAAGCACTAGTAGCCTCCTGGACCCTACTAGTAGCACCAAAATGCCCACTAATAGTTTTGCCTCACTAGTAACATGTAGTTGTCCTACAAGTATCCTTGTAGAAGTATGATTCTGCTTATATTATCTGTTTCTTAGCGGTAATTCAAGTCGTTTGTCATTTAAAAAAAATGTTACTAGTGCGGTCGTAAAAGTAGCTAAATAGAGTGACCAAATTGGTAAATTGGCAACACTGACTGTTTGTAAACTCGCTCCTCTCCGTTCACAGCCATGTTGTTAGTGTGAGCAATGCACATCAGCAGGGATGTGCTTTGAATTAAAGAAGCTGTGAAAACAAAACATGAATAATCAATGACTCGTCCAGGCTGAGGCAGGATCGCTTGTCTGACTTACGTGTAGAGGGTCAGGTTGTCCAGGTGGTTGGCCTTGTTGACCGGGTAGATGTGCCCAAGGTGCAGCAGCTTCTCCAGCGCCTCGTAGATGAAGATGAAGCAGATGAGGGCAGCGAAGGCCTCCTCCGTGAAGCGCGTGATGTAGCAGACCAGGGAGCTGGCGTCGGTGGCCACCAGCAGCAGGCAAAAGAAGGCGGTCCACAGGCCAATGCTGGTCCGCATGGACAGGTAACACAGGCTGTAGTCACTGAGGAAGACATTCGGACCAAGACGTCAATGGACTTTACAATTCTTGCTCAACATCAACTAATTTCACGCTATCTTTATGTCAAATTGTAGCATCACGGATTCATGGGCATAACATTGTGCATTTACAGTGCCACCGTGACTTACAAGTGCCACAACTTAGGAGTTTTTCCACCTTATGAGCTGTCGCTTAGGTACAACTACTTCTTTTCGTCAAAGTAGGCTTGTTACTTTTTTCAACCTCAGTGGATGACGACATGACGTCTAAAAGACGTAACGAGAGAGAGGTAAAGTCAACCTTGGTTGAGATCTTGATTGATGTCAATAATAAAAATAAATGGCAGAAAAAACAGGGAGAGGAGCAACATGGAGGAACACGAACCAGGGAGCATTAACAATGATATTCCCCATGGACTGTAGCCTCTTTCTTTTTCCCTTACTGGGTAAATTTGTGCATCTGAGGTGTAGCGGTAGAGCAGGGATTTATTTGCCTTCAACTTTCAGAGAGAACTCACTGAAGCTCACGTGCACAAAGCTCTTGCAGCTTTGCGCATCCAAATAATTGGGTGTGGTGACATAAACACCAACGGCTAGGAAAAAGCAGTGAAAAAGTCTGCTTTGTTGGCCAGAATGAAAGGGGCTTTTGACTGCATGTGTTGCATGCTTGTAAGAAAGTTCATCAGCTATATTATTTTAGATTGATGACCCTAACCCTCACATGAAAGTTCTTCATCCTCAAACAACTACAACCCCAATTCCAATGAAGTTGCAAATCATGTTCGACCTATATTTAATTGAATACACTACAAAGACAAGATATTTAATGTTCAAACTGATAAACTTTATTGTTTTTACCAAATAATCATTAACTTGGAATTTTATGGCTGCAACACCTTCCAAAAAAGACTGAGAAAGTTGAGGAATGCTCATCAAACACCTGTTTGGAACATCCCACAGGTGAACAGGCTAATTGGGAACAGGTGGGTGCCATGATTGGGTGTAAAAGGAGCTTCCCTGAATTGCTCAGTCATTCACAAGCAAAGATGGGGCGAGGTTCACCTCTTTGTGAACAAGTGCGTGAGAAAGTAGTCGAACATTTTAAGGACAATGTTCCTCAATGTACAATTGCAAGGAATTTAGGGATTTCATAATATCATCAAAAGGTTCAGCGAATCTGGAGAAATCCCTGCGTGTAAGCGGCAAGGCCGAAAACCAACATTGAATGCCCGTGACCTTCGATCCCTCAGGAAGCACTGCATCAAAAAGCAACATCAATGTGTAAAGGATATCACCACATGGGCTCAAGACCACTTCAGAAAACCAATGTCAGTAAATACAGTTCAGCGCTACATCCGTAAGTGCAACTTGAAACTCTACTATGCAAAGCAAAAGCCATTTATCAACAACAGCCAGAAACGCCGCCAGGCTTCTCTGGGCCCGAGCTCATCTAAGATGGACTGATGCAAAGTGGAAAAGTGTTCTGTGGTCCGACGAGTCCACATTTCAAATTGTTTTTGGAAATTGTGGTCGTGTCCTCCGGGCCAAAGAGGAAAAAACCCATCCGGACTGTTATGGACGCAAAGTTCAAAAGCCAGCATCTGTGATGGTATGGGGCTGTGTTAATGCAAATGGAATGGGTAACTTACACATCTGTGAAGGAACTATTAATGATGAAAGGTACATACAGGTTTTGGAGAAACATACGCTGCCATCAACAATTAGTGTCCTCAGTTCCCAAATGTTTACTGAACATTATCAAAAGAAAAGGTGACGTAACAGTGGTAAACATGACCCAGATTTTTTGGAACAGCCATAAAATTCTAAGTTAATGATTATTTGCTAAAAACAATAAAGTTCCATCCATCCATCCATTTTCTGAGCCGCTTCTCCTCACTAGGGTCGCGGGCGTGCTGGAGCCTATCCCAGCTGTCATCGGGCAGGAGGCGGGGTACACCCTGAACTGGTTGCCAGCCAATCGCAGGGCACATAGAAACTAACAACCATTCGCACTCACAGTCATGCCTACGGGCAATTTAGAGTCTCCAATTAATGCATGTTTTTTGGGATGTGGGAGGAAACCAGAGTGCCCGGAGAAAACCCACGCAGGCACGGGGAGAACATGCAAACTCCACACGGGCGGGGACGGGGATTGAACCCCGCACCTCAGAACTGTGAGGCTGACGCTCTAACCAGTCGGCCACCGTGCCGCCTAAAAAACAATAAAGTAGTGAATTCAATTAAATATAGGTCGAACATGGTTTGCAAATCATTGTATTGTTTTTATTTATGTTTAACACAACATCCCAATTCATTGTAATTGGTGTTTCATTAGGTGAGCCGATTTGTTTAACTGGACCCTGACCATATCAGTACTTGCCATGCAACGTTACACAATACTCATATACTTGCAAACATTTGGGTTTCTTATCAAAGTCAACATTGATGGGTCAAACGTCACTAGCACAAAGGCCGCAACCAATCCCCTACAAAAGGCAGCGATCCAACCGTCTCTTCTTTGGTCTGCTGCCATGTTTGTACGCGTCGCAGTTGTGTTGGTGATAACGGTGGTGGTCGTGCATTGCGGCCCTGCTCAGCTGCTGGACCGCCAGGCCGAGCTGGACGGCATCCGTGCGGCTGTGGAGGACCTGAAGACCGATAGACGAGGTGACGCTGCACTAACTGACTAGTCTGCACATACTCAGTGTGACTTGTTTCTCTGTGGTAACAGCCATGATGCAGCGTCTGGAAAGGGCCGAGAGGGAACTGAACGCAGTCCAAGGTATGCCCGGAAAATCTCCTTTTATGCTGTTCTGCCTCTGATACTATGTGAGAAATGTTGCGGCTTTGTGCAGTTAGATAATTACTTTCATTCAGTTACAATATCTTTCGACACAAAGGGGCTTACCCAGTGAGTCTTGGGTGTTAAACTTCACACTCTAGTTGTAGCTGCCCACTGATACTGATATTTCATCAGAGGCTGGGAAAAATCTATGAGAAAGCCATCATAGATGGCCAGTGTGAAAGCTTTTGACTATAGCCGCTTTTACACTGGCTTGCAAGTAAACCCAAACCTTGCTTGAACAGAAACTCCAAAGGTTGCCTTTGCTGCCTCCCTGGGCGGAAACGGCATCCAGAAGACGACGTCCGGAAACCGAGATCTGATCTACAGGGATGTCCTGACCAACGTCGGCGGGGCTTATAACGCAGAGACGGGTAAGCCCTCAGTCGCCACTATGACACGTCATGATGATCAACAACATTGTCCACGACATCCTCCAGGCACGTTCACTGCGCCCATTCGTGGCGTCTACTATGTCCGATTCACTGCCAATGCGCCCACTGACTTCACCATGAGTGCTGTGATGTACAAGAACGACGTCGAGATCCAGCTCATCGCTCACGAGCAGCCATCCGGCCAGGGCAGCGACACGGCATCCAACGGCGCTGCCCTGCTGCTGGAGAAGGGTGACAAGCTGAAGATGATGCTGTGGCACAACACACAGATCTGGGACAACAGCAACCACCACAGCACCTTCAGCGGATTTCTAATTTTCCCACTGTACGGAAATCCATTTGAGCATTCATTTGATATCCTTGATATACATCTTAAAGTCCATGTACTAGTAGAGGTTGAACCGATTAGTCGATACCACTTCGCAATGACGGTTAGCGCTTTAACTCAATCGGCAGTCCTGCGTTTCGGCACTGACAACATGGGGTACCACCAACGTGTGGAAATATTTTACTAAAAATTACACCAGTAGCACAATCACTTGCAAAATATGCTAACACCCCAAAACACCCGTATGATCAACTGCTTTTGCTTGTTGCCTCCAAAGGATTGATGAAGCTCCGATGGCGTTTGACATCGAGTCAGAGATGAAAAGTCTTCAGGCTTCAATGACACAGCTCCAAACAGAGAACACAGGTATTCCTTTTCTTTTTTTTCAACACAAAGTGTGTTGTTCAAAGCGGAACTAACCATTGCGTGTCGGCAGAACTCAAAGAACGATTGGAGAGCACCGAGATGGAGATGAAGAAGATGAGAGGTCAGTTTCGAATACTTGGTCATCCTGCTTTGTGCTACTGATGACTCGTCAAATATTTTGTGTTTTTTGTCGCTCTGTTGCAGATGTACCAAAGGTGGCGTTTGCGGCATCTCTAGGCGGCAACGGCCTCCAGAAGACCACGTCTGGAATGAAGAAGCTCCTCTTCAAGGACGTCCTCACCAACGTCGGTGAGGCGTACGACCCGGAGACAGGTCAGTGGTCCCTTTATTCCTTCGGCTGTTGGTCAGGGCCAGCGAAACATTCACTGCTTTTTTTATTTTCCAAACTAAATGAAAAAATGTCTTCAAAGAAATTGTATTAATTTAATGCCAACAGCCTATTCTCTTAATTTTTATGTTTTTGTCCTCCATCTTGTGCCTAGAAACTATGTTAAAGTGAGTTACAGATCTTCATATCAGAATCAGAATCATCTTTATTTGCCAAGTATGTCCAAAACACACAAGGAATTTGTCTCCGGTAGTTGGAGCCGCTCTAGTACAACAGACAGTCAATTTACAGAACACTTTGGAGACATAAAGACATTGACAAAAAACAATTGTACAAAAAGTCCTCTAGCACTTAGAGCAGTTCGAATGACTAATATTGCAATAGTCCGGTGCAATGACCATTGTGCAAAGGGCGCTGAGACTTCAAGGAGTGTATGCGGTTTAAAGTGACGAGTAGTGTGATAATCTGGGACAATGTTGGTTGTGCAAATGTTACAGATACTCCTCAATCAGTGTGCAAATGGAGCAGATGCTACTCTGGCATGAGTGGCCAGTATATGCAAATAGTGCAGCATGGCGAGACAACTACAGTGAGTGCACGAGTAATACATAATTGGCCCCACAGAAATGTGACAACGAACTCAAGTCAAAAAATTGCCAGCTTGTTGTAATGGAATTACAGGTTAGCTGTTTAAGAAGTTGATTGCAAGAGGGAAGAAGCTGTTGGAATGTCTACTAGTTCTAGTTTGCATTGATCGGTAGCGCCTACCTGAGGGAAGGAGCTGGAAGAGCTGGTGACCGGGGTGCGGAGGGTCTGAGAGGATTTTGCACGCCCTTGTCTTAGTTCTGGCAGAGTGCAAGTCCTCAAGGGTGGGTAGGGGGGTACCGACAATCCTTTCAGCAGTTTTGATTGTCCGTTGCAGTCGGAGTTTGTCCTTTTTTGTAGCAGCACCAAACCAGACTGTGATGGAAGAACACAGGACTGATTCGATGACCGCTGTGTAGAACTATCTCAGCAGCTCCGGTGGCAGGCCGTGCTTTCTCAGAAGCCGAAGGAAGTACATCCTCTGCTGGGCCTTTTTGAGGACGGAGTTGATGTTGGTCGCCCACTTCAGGTCCTGAGAGATTGTAATTCCCAGGAACTTGAAGGTCTCGACGGTTGAGACAAACATAGTGCTTTACCACCATCTTGTGGCATCTTGGTGCCAAGGAACTACTGTATATTGAAGTGAGGTGAGAAGTTTTATTTTGACAAAAGTAGAACTTAGCCACAATCTTGTGGTATGTAAGTGCCAATGAAGTATGTTGAAGTTAGTTGAAAGGCTTCATTGAGACAAAAGAAGTGTTTTTCCACCATCTTATGGCATTTTGGTGCCAAGGAATTGTGGAAGTGAGTTGAAGAGCTTCATTTAGACAAAACAAGTTCTTTAACAGGCGGCACGGTGGCCGACTGGTTAGAGCGTTAGCCTCACAGTTCTGAGGACCTGGGTTCAATCCCCGGCCCCGCATGTGTGGAGTTTGCATGTTCTCCCCGTGCCTGCGTGGGTTTTCTCCGGGCACTCCGGTTTCCTCCCACATCCCAAAAACATGCATGAATTGGAGACTCTAAATTGCCCGTAGGCATGACTGTGAGTGCGAATGGTTGTTTGTTCCTATGTGCCCTGCAATTGGCTGGCAACCAGTTCAGGGTGTACCCCGCCTCCTGCCCGATGACAGCTGGGATAGGCTCCAGCACGCCCGCGACCCTAGTGAGGAGAAGCGGCTCAGAAAATGGATGGACGGAAGTTTTCTTGCCGCCCACATATGGAACGTGCTGACGACTTGACCCTCCTAGCTTAGCGTCGCCAGAGGCATGCAACCCAAAAGGGCGCGCATTCTATCTACCTATTCATACCTATGTCCCACATGTACGTCTCATGGCATATTTGTGGCAATTTCAATTTTGTGCTTGAACTGAGCAGTCCCCCCATAGAGTATATTTATCAGTTCTAAAGCATCTTCTTTTCGCCACTGGCTGTTTCCTCTTTTCTCCACCATTGCCTGCTGCGCGTGTCTGTTTTTTTTAACAATTGTGACGGTCTTCACCTTTTGATGACATATAGGTCAGATGAGCGCAACTTGAGCCTGCACTGGCATCGGATAATTATCCAATTTATATCCACATACGAAAGAGGCCTGAGCCAAATTTGAAAAATTACAATTGTACTGTTCACATTGACATGAAAAAAATCAGATACGTCACCTTGGGAAAAAACATTGGAACTGACCTGTTGTGCGAACATAGCCTCAGTGCCAAGAAAGTTATAAAGTGTTTTTTTTTTTTTGGGGGGGGGGGGGAATTCCTCATGCTGATCACTGGTTCCTGTGATAGAAAACATTCCTTCATGCTTGCTAACCTCCTCCAGGATATTTCACGGCACCCGTACGCGGCGTTTACTACGTCCGATTCACCGCCAACGCGCCTACCAACTTCCCCATGAGCGCCGTGTTGTATAAGAACGACTTAAATGTGGAGCTCATCGCCCACGAGCAGCCATCAGGCGAGGGCAGCGACACGGCATCCAACGGCGCCACACTGCTGCTGGAGAAGGGCGACAATCTCTCCCTGTATTTGTGGCACGACACTCAGATCTGGGACAACAGCAACCACCACAGCACCTTCAGCGGATTCCTGCTCTTTCCCCAGTGATTGCCGTGCCAGGCCTCCTTCACACACTCACTAAAAATTCAATAAAAATCCATAAAAGTTGATCTTTTGTGTTTGGCTTTCAACTTCTTGCTCTGGTGAAGATATTATTATTATTATCATTGTTATTATTAATAGTTTCAGTTTGCAAAAACACAGCTTCACATCGTGTTTGGTGTACTTACTACCTAAAAGCAAAACTAGTCCCCCTACAGGTGTGGCGGGTGATCAGCTTATGACTGATGATAGCCTTGGGGCTAATACCGGACTGACGCTGGCCTTCATGCAAACACCACAAACAACAGACCAGGAAATTTCTCATTTCAGGCCATCCAGCTCTAAAACCTGCAGCATAAAAACTGTTTTCATCTGACCAGTATTGCACTATTTGGGTGTCATTTTTAAGTGCAGGTCGATGAGGCGGCGTTGTATCAGAAAAAGTTAGTTGTTCCTGAAACTATTTAAAAACGAGAAAGAGAGCCATAAATGATGTGACCGTCAAATTTCGTGTAAATGAGCGCAATTGTGAAATAACAATTTGGCAAAAAAGGGTTTGCTCACAGACACTTTAATACCTCAAAAGTGATTACTTTTTTGTAAGTCTATTTTCTCTAGGATGTACTACAATTAGGTGGAGTATCTAATGAAGTACAGATCTGATCATCTGGTTACCAATTTAGAGGTTTATATAAACGTTACAAAGTGTTTAATGCGTAAAGAGAACTGAAGTGATCCAATAATCCACCCGGAAAAAAGACAAGACCAGCCAGTCAGCTTCTTGCGTCAAGTAAACGACCTCATGTTGGTGGTCTTACTTCCCAAAATGTCGCCTAGATTCGACTCACCAGCAGAACTTGAAGAGGATCTTCTCAAAGACCAGGATGGGCCCGGTGCTGCCCAGGATGGTGAGCGGCTGACCCGCAAATACAGAGTAAGCCATGCCCGTCATTGACGCCCCAAACAGAGATTCAATGGCGCTCTGCGACACACAGACAGAAACATAGGATGTCTCGGAATGATGATATCACACAGGGCTTTTCCATGTGAAACCCAGACCCTGGCTTGAAACCCAAACCACAGCTTGAAACCCTAACCTTAATTTGAAACCCCACCCAGTTGGGACCATTACATGAAACCCTAACCCTTGTTTGGAGCCCTATTTGGAAACCCCAAATGTGGATTGAAACCTCCATGGCCTAAAACCCTAACCATGATTTGAAACCTTAATTTGAAACCCTAATGCTAATTTGAGACCCTAAAAAGACAAGAGTGAGCAAAATGTAAAACCCCAACCCTGGCCTGAAGCCTTACTTTGAAACCCTAATGCTGGCCTGAAGCCATAATTTAAAACCTTAAATCTGTCTTAAAGCCTTACTTCAAAACCCTAGCCCTGACTTGAAGCCCTACTTTAAAACCCTAACCCAAGCTTGAACTCCTAACCATGGCCTGAAGCCCTACTTTGATACCCTAATCCAGGCTTGAAACCCTAATTTGAAAGCCTAACCCTGTCTTGAAGCCCTACTTTGAAACCCTAGCCCTGGCTTCAAGCTCTATTTTGAAACCCTAACCCTCTCTTGAAACCCTAATTGTCTGTGTGTGTGTGTGTGTGTGTGTGTGTGTGTGTTTCTTACGATGTTTCCGTGGGTGGCTTCTCCCAGCAGGCCTCCGAAGGTGATGACGGGCGACATGCAGGCACAGTAAAGGAAAAGGATGGAAGCCAAACACTGTAGGCTTAGGGCATCTGTCACATCACTGAGCAGGAAGGGTGCCTTCCTCTGTATGTCCTTGACCAGACCGCCAAATAGCCTGACAAATACACATGCGTGTGGAAAGCCATTTGATGTGTTTCTAAATACGTGTGTTTGAAGATAATTGCTTGAAAACATGTGAAAGACTGAGAATTACATTGCACCGAATTGTGGAGGTATAGTATTAAACTGTTTTTAACCATTTCAGTTAACTTGATTTTTTTGGGCCGTGGCTAAAACGGTGCCTAGTGACGCACTTTGGAGTCCGCCATGCGTCACCCCTCTCCCACTATACAGTATAAGAACTTTGTTCACATTAGTGATTATCCAGTGCAATTGTGACGTGCAGTTAGCTAGCCAGCTATGCCCGCACTCCGAAAATGCATCTTCCCTTCAGATAGTCCACTGGCGTGGCCACTTTAGAGTGCCTCATTATCAGCCATGAGTGTATGCACATCGTGGAGAGAGAGGAGAAAAAGCAAGAGGGGGGGGCGGGGAAATTAAAGAAAATTTGGCTTTGACTGCCAGCCTTCAGGTTGCCGTTGCAGCTTTAGAGCGCCTCGTTGTCAGCTGTGTGTGGACTGGTGCTTCGGGCTTTAGAGCACTTCGTTGTCAGCCGTGAGTGTGCGCACGTCACGCAGAGAAAGGTGGAAAGAGTGAATTAAAAAAAAAAAAAGGTTAAAATTCACGACGCGACAGCCAGCCTGTGGACAGGGGCTTTGCGCTAGCATAGCCGCTTTAGAGTGCCTCGTTGTCGTGGCGTGGAAAAGCCCCGTAAAGACCTGGTAGAGATACTGTATATTTCAGCCACCAGAGGCTTTAAGCAGATATACTGTATTCAAACAAACAATTCAGCACATGAATAGAATGACTAAGGTGCATTCGTAGAATGGCTGTCAAACTAGTAATGTTTCTTTCACCACTGCTGCCACTTTTGGCCTACTAGTTGCAGATCAAGGATATTGAATAAATGCTCAACAAAAAGCTCAAACGAAAACCGGACTAGTACATGTACCTTAAGGTGGGTATCATGGATATGGAATATATGATAAAACCATGAGGTGATGTTTCCACACACAAGCTAGCCACACGTTGATAACACGGCTAACGCTGACCTTCCCGTCCTCTGCAGCTCTGGTCCAATGTCATGCTCCACTACATTGATGTCACAGCTGTGGATGGAGCTATTCGGGGCAGAGGGAGTCTTCCTCTTTTCCTGCAGAGTCAATGTTAGCATTCTTAGCTTTAGTATTTGACCTGCCAGTCACTTAACCTACCTTGAAACCCTAATTTGAAACCCTAAAAATGGTTTGAAATCTTACTTTGAAATACTATACCTGTCTTGGAACCCTCATTTGAAAGCTTAATCCTTGTTTGAAATCTTAATTTTGGAACCCTACTTTGAAACCCTAACGCACGCTTGAAACCCTAATTGGAAACCCTAATCCTGGCCTGAAGTCCTACTTTAAAACCAAACCGTGTCTTGAAGTGGATTGTAACTTACTGTTGAAAGTTTGTAAGCCTAAATTCCAATTCTAATCTTGGCATAAAAAAAATTATTTGAAACCCTAACCCTGGTTTTAAACCCTCATTTGAAACCCTAACCCCATCTTGAAACCCTTTTTTGAAATCCTAACCCTGGTTTGAAACCAGAAGCCTCATTTTAAAACCTGCTTTGAAACCTAACCCTGCCTTGAATCCCTACTTGGAAACACTAACCCTGGCTTTAAACCCATAACTCTTGTTTAAAATCCTAATGCTGACTTGAAACCCGAATTTGAAACCTTAACCCTGGCTTGAAGCCCTACTTTGAAACGCTAACCATGGTATAAAACACTACCAACATATGTAAAACAGTTGATATTGTTAGTATTAGCATTTAGCCTGTGTGTCCATTGACCTGAGAGGGGACGTTCTTGGGCGGTTCGATCCGGATGCTGGGATCCCACTCGCCAGGTGGGAGCACGGTCACTTGATCCAGGAACTCATCCAGTCCTGACAGCAGGTCTTTGCGGTCCTTAGCCTTGTAGGCCACATCATGGAAGATCTTGGACAGAGCCACACAAACGTTTTAAAGACTGCTTCTAACTCATGTGAGCTTCTAAACTCGCACCTCGTCTGTCATCAGCGTTGCCATAGAGCGTCCAATCTCGTGGTACTGCAGACCTTTTCCGAAAGGACCCAGCAGAAGGAAGAGGAACCTGATTGGCAGAGGTGGGAGGGAAGTCACTTAGTGGAAGTCTAAAGTCGTAACCTTCAAAATTCAAGGAAGTACTTTGGCAAGTTAAGTCATCACTTGATGTAGCAGACATGCTCCCCGCAACCTGAGGCGTCACAGTGACTCCCCACGGCTTGATAAACTGCATTCTTCCAAGCGGCCCTGCTGTGAGACTACTACAAGAAGATGCCTAGTAGACCCTAAACTAATTAACATCTACCGTAGAAATCTGAACTCCCAAGCATCAAAGCCCCCCAGATGTTTCCACCGGACCATCTGAATAGGAAGAATAGGAACCATTGCTGGGACAAGGCAACACCCGCTGGCGTTGAGAGGAACTGCAAAGCCGAACCGGGGACTCTCATTTGATGTTTAACCAAAGGAAAATTTCTGTTTTTATATTTTATGAACTCTGCCAAATTATTCCAAATGTATGCCTTGATGTCTGTGTCAGTGTGTCAACTTCACAAGCGCAGCTGCGAGATTTTAAGAACTGTTTCTCTTGATTTGACTCCAAGCAGCATGAAATGTGATTTGAACCATAAGCAGTTGATTTGCCAAGACTAAAGTAAATAGTCACTTGCTAGAGGACTCTGCATCTTTTTGCACAATTGTCCCAAAAAATAATAATAATTGTACCGGCATTACTAGATAACTAGCAACCCTTTATTGCTCAGCGACTGTTTTTCTCAGTGTCTTTATGTCTCAAAAGTGTTCTCTGTCAATTGACTGTGTGTTGTTGGCTTCGCGGCTCATGAAAACGACTAGCCTATGACGAGTACATTAACAATGTTTCCATAAAGCACACCAGCGGTAAATTTTGATACATTTTAAAACTTTTCAAACATTTTCAAGCTTTTTTATATTTATTTACAATAACTTTGTACTGTACTAGGTGATTTAGGCCACACAATTAAAATTAAAAACATGAATCGTAATATGGGTGCCTATGGCAAAAAAAAAAAAAAAAAAGTGCTTCAATATACCGGACAATCGGCTATGACGGATGACACCCCTCTGCCCCTTTTAGTCCGTTTCATCAAGGTTCCATTGTATCTACATTTCATCATGTTTTGTTATCAGTTTGTTATTTGTGTAAAGAACAAATACATGGTTAATTGCAAAATAATTATCTATGGTTTCAATACACTTTCTTAGAACATCCAAGGGTCCTGTTGATCCATTCATGCATATGTAAATTGTTATATTACTTTGAGAAAGTAATTGAAATAGTTACACTACTATTACATTTTCAACAGCGCAACTTGTAATTGTAACCAACTACATTTCCAAAGTCATCTTCCCAACACTGCCTATCAAACACAGCTGATAAAGTTCCAACCAGTCCACAGGCCAAAGAGAAATAACATACATGAGGGAGGCCCTCAAAACCTGTGGTCACCCCAGCTGGTCATATGTGAAAAGTGCATCAACTTCCAGAAGGGACAAGAGCAGGGTGACAGATGCAACAATATTATCACTCCATATGTATCAGGTCTGACTGAGAAACTCAAAGATTTTCAAACAACACAACATTCCGGTACACTTCAAACCTGGTAACACCCTGAGACACCCCATACCTGGAAAAGCAATCTGGTGTATGCGGTCAAGTACAGTGAGGAATGCACAGATACTGTACATACAGTACACTGAGGAAACCCAGGAAACTCTTTAGGTCAAGGCTCAACTGTCTACCTGCACCTCCAAGAGAAACAGCACTCTTTTGAGGACAAAAATGTGCATATTTTGGCCAATGGATGTTTTGGCCAAGCAAGTCCTAAAATTGGCAACTTGAGTCAAGTCATGTGACT
Source organism: Phyllopteryx taeniolatus (assembly GCF_024500385.1). NCBI lineage: Eukaryota > Metazoa > Chordata > Actinopteri > Syngnathiformes > Syngnathidae > Phyllopteryx > Phyllopteryx taeniolatus. Next base: position 20,796,576 of record NC_084507.1, read on the forward strand.
CGAATACCCCATCTCTAATCATTGGACAGGACGGGGATCAGAATAGGTTGTGTTGTGCGCCCTTCCACCTAAGAAAGAGAGCAAGCTCACCTGGTGGGCACGGGCACCTGGGTGAGTCCGGAGATGAGCACGGCGGGCGCCAGGCGAACGAAGGCAACGATGGGCTGCTCCAAGAAGTCCACTTCCCCCACCAGCACGTTGGAGGCTTCGGCGCCAGGAGGAATCTTCTTCATGAAGTCCATGTCCACCTGAAGCGCACGTGAAAAGCTGCAGTGACCACCCAGTGAACCCCCACATAGTCGTGGTTCAGCATTTGCAAATTCGCCAATTTTTTTAACCTACCCTATCCATTTTTGTGCTACAACCAAACCAATTAGTGTTACCTTGGCACCGTGTTTGTGCCAAGGAACTGTGCTGAAGCGAGTTGAGGAGCTTTATTAAGACCAAGGGTGACCAAAGAGACAGATAGGGCAGGTAAACAGCCGCAGATGAGGTAAAAAAATAAATACAAAACTTCTGCATATTCAGTTCAGTATTCACGAATACCCCTATTTGCGGATTTTTGGGGGAACCTAACCTTCATTATTTACTGCCAAAGCAACATCTTGTAGCAACTTGGTGCAAGGGTCGTACTGTATGTTGTAGTGACTTGAGGAGCTGCAGTTAGAACAAGGGTGGACAAACAGACAGATCGGCCAGGTGAACAGCCGCAGATGAGGTAAAAAAAAAAGGCTAAAATATGTAAAATGGTTTATTTTGGTAATAAAATAGTTGATGAGCATTTTTAAATGTTAGTATTTATAATCAATGTAATTAGAATTAATTTAGGAAATATAAAGAAATTAGAAATATAGTTAAATGTATACGTATGTGAAATTGTTTATTTTACAAATATGTTTTTATTATTTATAATTAACGAATTATTTAATAACATAAATAAACACATTTAAAGTAACCAATTATTTAAACAGATAAATGAATAAAATGAATGAATACATTGTAATTCATTCATATTGTGAAAAAGTTGCTGATGAATGCAACAAATATTACTGTGAAGTGAGTTGAGGAGCTTAATTTATAAAAGTAGTGCTTTGCTGCCATCTTGTTGCATCTGTAGTCAATTCTAAATCTTTTTAGACGTGTCAATTGCTGATTTTGGGGGATACACTGTAAACGCAAAGGGGTGTTTCACCTTGCTGAAGTCAACTGCACTGTTTTCACAACTGCCTGGGTTGATGCCACCTCCTGCCCCTTTGCTGGCGTCCAGGTTCCCAGGAGCCGACTGAGGGGACGTCAGAAGGCCTACTGGAGCAACAAGAAGCTTCACGTCACATTAGGTGGCTGTCATGAAGTTGCTGGAACTTCTTGTTTGTTTTGGATTTTAAAGAGAACATATGGAAAATTGAATTGTATTACAAATGCAGAGTTGTCCCGCTATGTCCGTTTGCGCCCCTGCTCCAGTGCGGCTTTTTAAGTGATCATTTTTTATGGGTTTTTAACAGTATACAGACAGGCGTGAATTGAGAGGTGCACACTTTCAGTGTCGTACCACGTTCAAAACAGGGCCCCCCTTCTGTGAAATATCATAGCAGATTTTTGACGTTTTAATATTCGTTGTTTCCACAGGGCAGAGATAATACTGTATATGCTTATACAGTAAGTAATGTTATATACTCTGTATGTGTTGCTGTGTGTTTAAGTAGTACTTTTTTTTACTATAATTACCGTAAGAGGTATGTTAATTTTGCGTTTTGCATTATAAATTAGCATTAAGCTAGCAGACTTTCGTAAACCGAAATTAGCTTTTCCCATTATAAATTAACATTAAGATAACGGATTTTCTCAGCCGAAATCTCGTACATGGTTTGGTGGACCATTTTGGTGTGCAAGTATACAATGTTTAATTCTATTTTGTGAGTCATTTTTTAATATGGCATCCAGATCATGGATTTTCACTTATTATGGGTGGGTCTTGAACGTATCCACTGCGATAAACTGGTTGAAGGTATTATGAACCCAGGCGCTCACCATTGTGTTCCAGTAGATGAGGGTCGGAATGCTTCTTTCCTGTGTCTGTGAAGGATCGTACCAGTGGGATGCGCTTGCTCAGCCTTTTCTTGATCTGATGGCGGTGGCGCTTCAGGATGGCTTCCCTCACCTTGTCCTGGACATGCTCGTCCATCTGACCGGATGCCAGCATGTTGTCAATCACCATGTCTGTAAAACATCATGAGTTGTTTCTCGAGGTGCTACCCGGCAACACGTGTGGGCAGTGGTATGAACTGTGAAGTAATGAAGTACAAATACTTACTGTACTTAAAGAAACAGTGGCCAAATTAACTTGATTGTATTTGATTTTTCAGGTATCTCGACTTTGCTTGAGTTGTCAACGTCCCATATTTGCTGATCGGTAGTGACAAATTTGTTGATTTTATGAAGTACATTTCAGAGTCGTGTGTAAGCAGATATATTTTCACAGCTCAATCGTGTAGATACATTTAGGCATAAGAATTATGCTAGATGAAGGACCATCCCCTTTACCAGGTCGAATAAATGCTATTTGATTGACAGTTGACAGTTGAGCGCGGTGTTTTCAGCGTATTCAGCAGCCACGGCCACGGCTTTCAAGCGATCAAATCATTTTATATACTTAGCAATTTATAAACATGCAAATTTGTCAGGGTTTACAAGACTCTTGTGTGGTCTGTCAAATTTTGAGGGCCCTTATTGTCACCTTCCACTGACTTTTAAGTAAAGGAGTCAAATCAGTTCTACTTTCTTTACACATGTACAGAGTGTGAGTACTTTTGCCATCTCTACATGTTGGTGTCCTGATGGCGTGCTGACCTGCGATCTGTTCGATGGCGTTGGCACGCATGTCGAGTATGATGGTGCCATTCATGATGCACGCGCGCAGCTCAAACAGGCTGTGCAGCGACAGTGAGCCCACGTAAGGTTTACTCCAACGCTCACCGCCGTCCTCCACGTCTTCTTCGAACTTCAACCACCTGCACGCACACGAGACACACACGGGCCACATGAGACGCTTCGTTGGAGATGGTGTGCATAGACAGGAAGTGACATCACTGCCTCTTCACCTGGCTGTCTCCTTCCACTCCAGGACTTCTCCGTCCCTGAAGGCCAGCTCGTCCAGTTCGCTGAAGAGTTGGTGAGGGACGTGCTCCTCGTTGTTGTCTTCCATGCCCAAGATGAACTGCACCCTCTGCGAGGGCGTGTCTAGAGACAGAGGGGAGGGCTGTGCGATCAAGCCACCCATCCATCCGTTTTCTATACTGCTTATCCTCGCAAGTGTCACGGGTGAGCTGGAGCCTATCCCAGCTAATTTGGGGCAAGAGGCTGGGTACAAACTGGACTAGTCACCAGCCAATCACAGCGGAGAAAACCTTTTAAATACTTCTCTCACACGGCAAAGCAGAATTTTTCATCGTGGGTCCAAAAATGCAGAACCACAATAAAAAAATATATATATATATATATATATCTGTATATCAAGTAATGGAGTGAAACTATGGAACAGATCGAGTGTGAAGGTGAAACATTGTCATAGCAACAACCAGTTCCAAAATAAATACAAACAAATTACCTTTACAAAACATGAGGAGGAAGTAGTATCAATATAAATAGTACATCAGTACATCATATAGTACATCAGTACATCAAATCAAATCAAATGTATTTATATAGCACTTTTCATACATTAAAATGCAACACAAAGTGCTTTACGGAGTTTAAAAAAAAGACAAATAGCAATAGACAAGAACCCACCCATCCCATCACCCCATATAAACGCAAAATACACCCACACGAACACAAACACCTGCACATATACACGCACACAGTGACTAATAGTGTAGAGATATGACAAGGCACTGAGTAGTCATTATTATTATTAAATAGTATTATTTTATTTTTTTTTATTAAGATCCAATATACCGCTCTTACTGATTATAATCATTTGTATATTTGTGTATATATTAATATTTCCAATTATTGTTACTCTATTACTATATTACTATATTGATGTTGTATAGGTTTATAAGGAGGTAGAGATAGTGTTAGGAGTAAAAAAGTTCTACTTCCTCCTACTCTTTTTCAAACATGTATAATTTCATAATTTCGAACATGTAATTTCATTTTTTTTGGTCAAATCTTGGTTCTTTCGTTGTTTTTCTGTTACTTTTTTTTTATTTATCACACGTTTAAAATAAAGAACTCAATTAAACAAAACTCACACATACCAGAAAAACCTCTTGCACTCACCCAAAAAAACTCTTCACTCACCAAAAACTCTTAGTCACCAAAATAAAAACTCTCACACCCACCAAAAAACATCACACACACCAGAAAATGTTTCATTCACAATAAAGGAACACACACATAACTCTTACACACCCAAAAAAAATAATTCTCACATGGAACAAAACTGACACACCAAAAAATGCTCACGTGCCAAAAAAAAAAACCCTCACATACATGCACCCAAAAACTCTCATATGCACCAAAGAAACCCCTTAGACTCAACAACAAAAAAATGCTTAATCACCCAAAAAAACTCACACTTTACATTAACATTGAATTGGGATTTCTGTTATTTCTATGGAAGTTGATGCAAGTTAATGCCTGGGGAAAAAAACTATTGAAAGCACAAAACGTGATTTGATTAAGGTCATTTTCGTTTGCTTGTTCAATAAACGAACGGGAGGAAAAGTGTGACAAAAATTGCAGATTTTACTTGAAGGTGATATCGCCCAGGCCTACCGTAAGAAGGCGGCTCGCAGGCATCCTCTTGCTCCGGGCAATCCTGCTTCCGCTGCTCATGTCTGTGTCCCCGGTGGCGGTGACGCCGTCGGCTGTGTCGGCCCAATGGCACATGGATGCTGACGTAGAGCGCCCTGTGACCTGATCGTCAAACATGGCTGAAAAGTCAAAATGGACTAATTCGTCTTTCGTGAGAAGAAGACGACAGTTCAAAGACTCACTTTCTAGCTCCTCTTCTTCAAAGTTGGTGTACAGGGTGGAGCTCGTGTTCCCTCGGTCCAGCAGTGCTTCCTCCTCCTGCCACAACAAAGTGATGCCACAAGACGATGCCAAAAGCCCTGTCTTGGTGCCAAGGAACTACATACAGTGAAACCTCGGTTCACAAACAATACGTTCCGTGATTCCGTTTGCGAACGCAAACGTTCGCGAAACGAGATATTGTTTTCCACTGAAATGTATGGAAATGCAATGAATCCGTTTCAGTCGCAGAACGAAGTTGTATTTATATTATTTTTATTGGTGTGTAGTTAAAATTAAATATTGTACAATATTGAAATACAGTAGTACCTCGTTCATTCATTCATTCCAACATGACAGACAAAAATCTGCGAAGTGGCAACCATAAATGTATTTTATTATTTATATTTATTTAAAGATGAATCACCCCACACACACACACTTTCATCACCTATACTCTGATAAACACTTCCTATTACCGACCATCCCATCAATTTTTGGAGTAACCACATACAAACTGATTTTGCACAATACAAATACAAAATATGCATGTGAAGTGCATTATTTTTTCCATTTGGTGCTGCCATTTTGACTGGAGGATCTGTGATAATGAAATTAATCATAGAAGAAAGACAATTACACCTTGTGTGTTCAAAATAATCAAACTGCCTAAAAGAAGGCCCAGCAAGCTTAATGCTAACATACAAAGGAATACACTATTGAAATGCTAACGATTAGCAATGATCGTTGCGGTTTTGGAACACTTTGACAATGGATATTTGAACACAAAAAGGGTGGAGCAAAACATGTAGACATAAAACATCAAAATACACACAGGCATACTGTAGTTTCTATTTCCTCTATGAAAATTACTAATATCTATGCAGCTTATTGAGTCACAGTACAGAGAATACAGCCAAACGAAGACAAGCCTCTCTGTTTGCATGACTGTATTGTATTGCCTCACATTGCCAAGACAGGCACACCACAAAGCACAATGCATTGAATTGAAGCACAGTTATGATGCACAAAGTGTTTCATTCTTCTACGTTCTATTTAATTATGTTAATACTCTGTGTTTTATAAAGTACATTACAGAATGCTAGTTTTTCTAACATATTAGAGGTTTTTTTTTTTCCAGGAGGCTGGAACAGATTCATGGCATTTCCCTTCATTTAAATGGGGAAAGAAGATTTGAGACATGAGTGTTTTGAGTTACAAGCATGGTCAATGAATGAATTAAAGTTGTAGCTCAAGGCACGACTGTATATGCCACAAGTTAGCGGCAAAGCACTACTTCTCTCTTAGACACTAACAGGGTTTGGACCTGAATAACTTTCACTTTGTCAAAATATACATTTCAGAGTCTGTACTTTCAGTATCACTTTTAGGAGTTGAATCAGCACTTTTTTTTTTTTTTTTTTTTTTTTACACAATTTATATTCAGGTACATCGCGTGAGAACTTTGGCACCCTCTGCTATTCACTCTGCTCGTTGAAGTCCAGGCTTACTCCACACCAAATTCCATACAATAATTTGAAGTATCAGACTGAGCAGAAATTAAAACCAAGTGATGGAAAAGATTCAGGCCGAATGTAAGGTGAGTGAGTACAGATGTCGTTTTTGTCCTTAAAAGACACTCTACTGTTAAGCTGAGACCGTTTTGGGCAAGTTTTTAGAATTTGCAGCTCTCTTGAGGGACTGCATGGATGCGCGCGAGGCAAATTCACTTCCTGGAAGGAACGTCAACTTAATTATGGTAGACTGTTGTTGCTGTTCTAAATTGACTATTCACCGTTAAGAGTTAAGTGTCTCTTTCCAGAGAGTCTCCATAAGTGCACAAATTAATTTAGTTGAGTCTTTAATGAGGGACACTTGAGTACGAGTGCCGCCGTCTTCGGCGCATCTTCGACGGGATGAGATTAGCTATTCTGCGTCTGGGTCTGCCTTAGCAAAAAAAATAAAAATAACAACAACTAACTTACTGATGTCAGCAAAGGCCTCATCTGCTCGATCACGTCCTCTGCCATTTTCGAACTCCACTCTGGGCACGTTCAAAACTGATAGCGAAAGGTCCGCAAGCCGCTTCTCTCCTCCGCCGCCACACAAACGTCAACTGTGAGACACGCCCCTATCTCTTGAGTGACGTGTCTCTTCGCCAGTCACAGCACAAGGGGGCGACGAAAGTTGTGAGGGGTGACGGATGTCAAAACCACCGAGCCATCCTAATTGCGGGTGAGCTGGAGCCATTCACTGTTGACTGGATAACAGGCGGGCTACACTGTGGAAGGGTTAGTGATTTTCTGTCGTAGTCGAATCCTGTGAACGTGTGATTTTACACGCCAAAATCGAGGAACATTTTCATCTTTTTCAGCACCACAGAAAATCTCATCTGAATTTAAAATTTTGGAAATCAAGGTGGTAAAGGAAATTCCCAGCAACGTAATCTGAAAAGGACAAGGATTAAGTTACGCGAAACAATGGGAAAACGCGATTTTGGTGGACCTCTACTAAATCCACGTGCCCGAAATCCGGCACAGAAAAGTAAAAAGAAAATGGCAACCATTTTTTCAGATTTAGTAAAATACCCAGTGGTGGTTCTATTGGGGGCCCCTGTGCCCCCCTTAAATCCCCCCCCCCCCCAAAAAAAACCCCAAACACCCCGTCCCCCATCGACGAAATGCAATTGAGAAAAAAAATTGCAGACAAAAATCAAATGGACTCAAAATGTTTCAGACAGCACCTGCACGTCCCCTCACGCTTAGTGGTACATAGCCCTAACGTCTTAGGTCTGGTACATACATATGGATTTTTCAAATCTTAAAAGATGCTTTATCTGTGACAGACCCCACACATAAAGATGAAAAAAAAAAATCTGGTATTTAACAGTTTTGGTCATCTTGTCTGGGGTGTGCGCCGATAATCTCAACACAAAACACCGCACACATAAAGACTCTGTTCCACCACCGTTCTCGAAATCCCTCATCCTAACCCTTTCCACTGGAAATGCTTAACATGTTGCTGTGCATATGGTCCATTACAATGGTAGAGATGGCTAAATTTCCCGAACCAAAATGCACAATGAGATCACAAACACTAACACCATTCTCATGCTTAGCTATTACAGCTAGTTCTACAGTATACAGGAGAAAATCCCACAGAAGCACATGTGGAGCATTCAAACTCCACATTGGAGTGCCGGTGCCCAGATTCGAACCCAGAATCTCAGAACTGAACTGTGAGACACACTTGCTAACCAGTAACTATCATGTTGCCTTATTTATCCATTCATCCCCCATGACTAAGGTGTTATAAAACAATGAATAAAATAAAACAATGTGTTAAACCCCCTCTGCCCCTCCAGCATTAATTCCTTAGCAGGGAAAAAAAAGAGTCCTAAAATCAACAATCCTTGATGTGATATTAGTGACTGATGTGGTTTGGCTGTTTGAAGTGCTTATCTGTGATTAGCACCTTCATATTAGTGCTTCCCTCACACTGCCATGATGAATATTCTTGCACACTCACACCATTGTTGTGTGCACAAAGCTGCTCTACTATCAGTCACACTTTATTATAAAAGCGCAGCACAACACACGAGACCCTCGCCTTCAAAGTCTCACAGTTTCGAGATGTGACCTCTAGTTTGACCCTACACATGCAGTATCTGTATAAACAGGTATGTGTATAAAACTATATTGAATGATGGTTTTATATTCATAGTAAGTTAATTGAATTGAATTAAGAGGTTTAACTCAGAAGAGCTTTAGTGTAGATATTTTGTGCAAGCCTTGAGAATTGCTTTGAAAGGCATTAAAGAGTCACATTGGCGCCAAGCAAACGTCCTACTTTGCCTGACATACGCGCGCCTCCGTGTTTGTTTGTTTGGAGGCGAGAACTGCAGTGTGGAAGAGCCCACGACCGAAAGACAAGGTAAGACCACAACATTTTACGTTCTTCGAACAGGAAGTGTGACAGGAAACAACAGATCAAACTGATATTAAAAGGGGCGTGATGTAAAAGTGACTTGCCAGCATGTTAGCTTCATTGAAGGCAATGAAACTGTCAATACGTGTGAACGTCAGTGTGAATGGTTGTTTGTCTGCCTGACGTTGACTGGCGACCGGTCCAAGTGTACCCCACCTCTTGCGCAAAGACAGCTGAGATAGATTCCAGCCCACGCGCGAGTCTACTGGGGAGAGCCACGACAGAGAATGGATGACTGGACAAGTACATTAAATGAATACATTTATATCTGAACAAATGGATCTTTGTATCCCTCGATTTTTGTTTTATTTTCAGAAAGGAACACAATAGCAAAATCTAGTGGCCATTATAAGAAGTGCATCACTGTGATTCAGGGGCATCGCTAGGTTTTGATGTTTGGGGGGGCAGACCCAAACTTTAAAAAAAAAACACTTATTTAGCCCAAAACCTAATTGTTAAGGGGTGTGTGTGTGGGGGGGGGGGGGGGTATTTTGTGGAGACAAATACTTGTTTAAGTGGGCTAGAAATCGGTTTTAGGGGGGCTAGGACAATGAACCTTCGACAATATTACCATTATTTTTGGGGGCGCTTGAGAAATATTTAGGAGAGCTTGAAGCCCTCCTAAAATAGGCCAAGCGATGTCACTGCTGTGATTATTTTGGCTCCTCAGGATGTATCCTGCAGATATGCTTCTCCTGCTGAAGGGGGCGACAGAGCCAAGGAAGTTCAAACATCGGTTGAGTCTGCATTGCTATGACAACCCCTTGCCAAGTTTGTTGACATGATAGTGAAGAACTCTGATGTTACTCGTGATCAATGTCCACATTTCCATGAAGCCATGAGAAAATTTGTATTTTGGGGCTCCTACCTATTTCTGACAATAATATTGATTATTTATCATTCTTACACTTACTGTAAACCTATTGCAGGAGTGACACTACAAGAGTGGACTGAGGTTGATTTACACAACATCCCAAGTAATAAAGTGGGATACTGAATATCATCTAGGCCAACTAAAAAGACCTAAATAAACCTACATACTATCATAATTATGTATTGACTCTAAAAGTGTCTATAACGGCAACAGCATTGTGCTAAAATATTAAATAGTGCAACAATATCACTTATGTAAAAACAACTTGAAAAACTAATTAATTTAAATTTTAAAATACGTTCCATATCCACCCACGATAGCTGAAAATTCACGATATAGTGCGACCATATAGAACATTTTCTTTATTTTGTTTTGTCCCTCCCACACACTTTAAGCACATTTAAATTTATTATAGAACACAAACATTAAAACACACTTTTTAAAGTATTCCTTTTCTCACTCTCTCACTGTCCAAAAAATGGGAGACTCATATAACATCACTTTGAGAGAAAGGAAAAGAAGACTCTTGCTCGCGCAGTTCTCTAAATAAGGTAAAGTGTGCTTGTGTCAGCTATTTGTCACTCAAATTTGAAGTTTACTGTAAAACTAACACATGAAATAAAAGACAACTAAAGGTATATTTAAGCAACAAAATGTTCAACCAAACCATATACTTGCGAGATGAGTTGAATTTGTTCTGTGACCACGTTCGTATCGTAAAACAATTGTGTCTTAAATCATCTTTCCCCATTGAATTGAACGGAAATGTGATTAATCCGTTCCTGCCCGCTCAAAAAAACAACCAAATGTGTTTAAATGTTTTTTCTTGATTAGAAAAATTGCTCTCAACAGTATTGTACTATATAAAAACACACAGTAATAATGTTTGCTCTCCACATAGCCTGCACACACACAAAACTCTAAGCACAAAACATAACTCTATTATTAACTCTATTATGTATATATCATGTATTGGCTTTCCTTGTATTTCTTTTGTGGGCTCTATTGGTGGTTGGAAAACCAGCTTAATGGCACATTACCGCCACCAAAGGTTATTTTCCTTCCACTGAGAGGAAATCAATGTGAACTGATGGTGGCCAGATGTTGTGAAGTATATTGCCGCTGTCTAACGGTGGGGGTCTGAAGCACACTCATGTCAAATTCGGCCAAGCGAAAGCTCATACCTCGAAACCCTCGTAAATACAGGCACTCATATGGCAGGGCATCACTGTAATAACGAAAATCCGCTATAGCGTAATGCTAATATATAATGTGAAATGTCACAAATGGGTTTACAGAAATTAACATAGATGTTATGGTAATAATAAACGTTCAGACAGCTGCTATTTTACCACACACAGAGCAGCAGCACATGCAAGAAGAGCATGCAACAACACTCACCGAAATATTTATTCCCTCTGCTCTGTGGGAACTCTTTGTGGGAGATTAGTTGAGGGCCTCATCTGCCTCTTCTTGCTGTTAATTACGTAGCATCTCTTCCAGTAGACCTCAGTGCTGCCTGGCATGCTGTGGCACAACCTGGTGCCACACTGAAGAGTGTACAACTCTAAAAAATAATCGCTTCATATATATGGCGGTGGTCCACTGAACTTCAAACTCTGTTGACTGTTAATTGCTTTTGGGGGTCCCCTATTGTTAATGGGGCCCTAAACAGGTGCCTAACTCACTTATGTTTTGGGTTCCAAGACGTGGAGGAACAAACCTCTGTACTCCTTTCCCAGGTGTCCAACGTGCGCACACACACATACACCCACCCACCCACCCACACAGACACACACACACACACACACTGTTCTTACCCTAGAAGGCTGATTAAAGTATGTGTCCACATCCAGAGTGCCCCCTCATCAACATTATGTTCTCCCAGAAGGCCTCTTCCTTGGTGGACTCCTCGTACCCGGGCTGGGCTCTACTGGAGCTCCTCGGTACCGCCGTCCTCCACCGTCCCGGCCTGCTCCTGCCACTCATCCCACAGTCGGAGTTGGCCTCCTGCTTCGTGGTCAACGCCATACCAGACATGGGCAACTTTGCCATAATCCTGGTCCACAGGGACATCACTGGGGGAGTCCGCGTGGGCGGCGGCCCACCAAAGGACCGCATCTGGCTACCACTCATGGGGACTGACTACGTCTCCACAGTGGTGAACCTAACCTTGGACAACAACGCCATATGGCACACCTCCGACAAGATGGCCGTGTACTATGTGGGAGAAAAGGGTGATGTCCTTTTTGGGAACCCGGCACCCGCCGTCAGTCAAACCTCAGGTAAGAACATCAGATGTTTAGGGTTAGCTCTCACTCAGATTACTAGAATCACATTCACTACTGAAACACTCTCTCTTGCACAACTGAAACACTCACACACTCCTCAAAAATTATTCACTCACACACTACCAACATGCTCTCACACTCATGACTGAAACACTCACACACACAACTGAAACCACTCTCACACCACTCAAAAATGATTCACTCACACAGTACTAACATGCTCTCACACTCACTACTGAAACACTTTCACACACACTACTAAAATGCTCTCACACCACAACTAAAAGGCTTTCACATACACTACTGAAGTACACTACTGAAACACTCAACACGCACTGCTGAAACGCTCACACACTCAGTCCTAAATCCAACTAATGAAATGCACTACTGAGAAAGTATTCACTCACACACTACTGAAATGATCTCATGCACCATTAAAACATTCTCACATGCTTCTGAAAAGTTATTCACTCACACACTCTGATGAAATCCTCTTACACACACACTGCTAAAACAATTCCACAGACAGTACTGAAACCCACTTTCACACACAACTGAAACACATTCCTGAAGATCTATTCACACACACACACACACACACACACACACACACACTAATGAAACCCTCTCAGACATGATGAAAAAAAACCTCACATCACACAAACTACTGAAATTTTTTTCGCTCACGTCTTCATCTGAAATGCTCTCACACAAGCAAATGAAACACTTTCACACTACTGAAACACTCTCTCCCAATCTACTGATACACTCCTTGCCAGATTACAGAGGTTTGCGTCCTGTCACCTGACGGATTGGAAATTGGTTCAGAGACTCTAGGCTGGCATTGCTTCCCTGTGCAGTAGATGCTAACAAATTAGCATGGCTAAAAATACAAGTAACATGTAGCACTCAGAAAGGTAGCTCTATTGCTAAGCTAGCACGACTAATAATAGACACGACTGAAATGTTCTCACACCGGACTGAAAATATTTTCATACACATTGATGAAACGATCGCTAAAACACACTACTGTAACGATCGATTACGCATCACTAAAACACACGCTACTAAAACACTGCCACACACATAGTATTGAAACTCACAAGCTATTGAAATTTTTTTAATTCACATGCACGACTAAAACACTTACACGCTCTACTCTTTTGTAGTCTTTTCAGTTTTTTGTAGTTATTGTTGTCTTTTCATAGTCTTCTAGTCTTTTTGTAGTATAGACTTTTTGTAGTCTTTCTCTTAGCTGTTTATTGTCTCGTAGTCTTTTTGGAGTCTTTCTTCTCTAGTCTTTTCGTGAGTGTGTGTAAGATGTGGAACCAGTTAACTGCATTCGTATGTTGACATGGAGCAGTTAACCACATTAGCAAGAAAACATTAGTATGTTGACATGAAAGCCGCAAGTATGACAAATGACAAAAGACAAAAACATTGTCTTTTTGACATCTTTGAAATCTTTTTGTTGTCTTTTAGTCTTTTATTGTGTTTTTGTCATCTTTTTGTAGGGATTTGTATCTTTTTGTTCTCTTGTAGTATCTTTGTAGTTTCTTCTTTTAAGTATTTTGTAACCTTTTTTAACTTTGTGAAATCTTCTCCATGCTGTGGCCATGCTTACAGTTCGTACTTAGCGAGGTAGCTCTATTGCTAAGCTCATGCTAATGATAAATTAATGAAATAATTACTGCCCTGCGACTGACTGGCGACCAGTCCAGAGTGTAGTTCGCCTCTCGCCCGAAGTCAGCTGGGATAGGCTCCAGCGCCCGCGACCCCAACCAGGATAAGCAGATTAAATAATTAATGAATGATAAACCTGTGATGTGAAAAACATGCCTGTTAGAATTTAGCAAGCCTGGCTAGCGATAAAAACTCGTGCTGTGGGTGTCTGTCTTCTTCGCTATAATAAAAAGGTAGTAATGATTCAAGTGACCAGGAGGTGGCAGCAGACACAAAATCCAAACTTTAGTGGACTTTGTTCCAAATATTTAAAATTCCAAACGTTCAAAGTGGGGATAGCGGTTCAGGGCGGCGCACGGGGGTTGGAGGGAGTCGCTTCCACAAGAGGGCCCCCTTAGGCACCAGCCATACCCAAATCCCCACCAACATGGTTACCTTGGACCCCAGAAACAGAACCAGGAGCAGAATAAGATGGGGCGGTGCCCCATCCTTGAGTGGGGGTGTATGAGGGGGCAGCAGGCATAGGGTGGCCTTATCTTTCCCGAGTGGGTTGGAGGCAGAGCATGTGACCTGCCATCCGGGTTCGACATCCTGGAGCCGGCTGACGACAAGGTCGCCGGTCAGATTGAGGGGTCCCGCTGTAGAAACTTCCAGCGGGTGGTCGGGGCGCAGCCACTGGATATCGGGTGGCGGCGAGCCCTCCGTTCGGCACTCAGCTGTGTAGCTTAAGTCTTCCCTGGCCACCACCCGCAAGGACAGGATGTTGGGTGGCGCTGTGTTGGGCAACACAAATATGAGGAAGGCTGCCCTCTTCCAAGTGGACCCTTTGTTCAGTACTCACCCTCCACCCTCAGCCGGGTCCCCAAGTTGTCCTCCACGCTCTTGTGATCTCTTCCCTCCACTTCCAGGCCGCAGTAGTAGCGCCCACTGTCCCCCAGGGTGGCGTCATTTATGCGCAGGGACAGATCGTGCTGGCGAGGTTCGCCCTCCAGCCGGTATCGTGGGTCCTGCTGGGGCCCGGGCACACAGGCAGAGGCCCCCGCCTTACTGGTGCAGTGGTAGAGGACGGTGGTCCTTTGACTGCCAACCAGACGCCAGTGGACCCGCACTGATGCATGCTGGGAATGCCGTGGGTGGCTGAAGGTGCAGGGCACAACCACTGGGTAGCCCGCCAGGCCGCGCACCTCCGCCTGCATGTGCACTGCCCATGTACCATCCTCAGAGCTCCAAACTGTGGGGAGAAGGCACACTCTTACGTATATGGGCTCACTTACATTTCGTGTACATTAATTTTGTACATAAACACGTGAATATGAGTGTGTGAACAAATAAATACAAGAACACAAGACATGAACATGAATATCAAAACATGAAAATTAAAATCAACATGAGCACTTGATGGTGGCACGGTGGACGACTGGTTAGATCGTCTGCCTCACAGTTCTGAGGACCGGGGTTCAATCCCCGGTCCCGCCTGTGTGTTCTCCCCGTGCCTGCGTGGGTTTTCTCCAGGCACTCCGGTTTCCTCCCACATCCCAAAAACATGCATGGTAGGTTAATTGACAACTCTAAATTACCCGTAGGTGTGAATGGTTGTTTGTTTCTATGTGCCCTGCGATTGGCTGGCAACCAGTTCAGGGTGTACCCCGCCTCCTGCCCGAGGATAGCTGGGATAGGCTCCAGCACGCCCACGACCCTACTGAGGAGAAGCGGCTCAGAAAATGGATGGATGGATGAGCACTTGACCATAATATGAATTTATGATCACATGAACACGGGAATATCAACACTACATGAATGTATGGACACACAATTGAAACGCTCACACACTGCTGAAACACTCAAACACTACTGAAACACTGTCACACACACAAACACTCACACACAACTGAAATGCTCTCACAACCACTGCAAAAATGCTCTCACGCCACTACTGAAATATTCTTGCACACGACTGAAATGCTCAGAAACACTATAAACAAATGAACACATGAATATGAACACTTGATCATTATCTTATCTCATCTGTCATTTACATTATGTCACAATATGCGTGCGAGTGTGTGTATGTGGTGCAACTCACCTCTATTAGCAGCAAACAACAGGACGCAGAGCAACACCTCCATGATGGAAGAGTGAGTGAGTGAGCGAGTGTGTGTGTGTCTGTCTGTGACTGTTGATGTTTTTCCAGTGTGTTTGTTTTATTTTAAGGAAGTTTTTCTTGTCTGCTGGGGGGGGGGGGGGGGGGGGGGGGGGAGTGTAGAAACGCAACAAATGCCACAGGAAGTTATGAGGTGCCGTATAGGCTAAAAATAAAATGTATCTTACATTTACCAAAAAACCCTCTAACTCATCATTAAAAACTCTCACACTCACCAAAATCCTCTCACATTCAACACAAAGGCTCTCAATCACCAAAATAAAACTTCTCATACACAACACAAAACCTCTCACACTCGTTGCAAAAACTTCTCACGCTCAACAAAAAAATCTCACAGGTGACAAAAAAATTCCAAACATACCCCAAAAACTACACCCTATGTTACACTCACCAAAAAACGTCTCATACTCACCAAAAACCCTCTCACCCTCTCAGTGGCAAAACAACTCTCAAACTCACAAAAAGCTTCACATTCACCCAAAGAAACTCTCACAAGCAAAAACTCACCCACCAAAAAACTCTCAACTCACCCAAAAAACTCACACACACACACACACCATAAGGTAAGCTTGTTTTAATTTCTAGTTGTTTTTATTTGCTAATTTAGCATGTTGTGTCTATGTGTGTGTGTGTGTGTGTGTGTGTGTCATTATCTCATAACCATGGAGTCAGCGTCTTGTGACCCATTTCCTTCCTGAATTACTGTGTCGGGCTAGCTAATTTGCGTTTACGCGGTTCTACACGCATGTGTGTGTGTTCAACATGCGCATCTGTGTGGTGTTGCTGCTGCTGGTGAATGCTGTTATCACAGGTGAGTTGCGCTTCCGGAACATTTCATCATTTCAACACAATCTTTCAATTGGTTTGACCAGCGTCTTCATGACAAGGACTCAGTTGCCAACATTAGCATGTTGAAATTGAATCAGTTTAGCATGTTGAAGTGACAGAAAGATATTGACATGAAACCAGTGAGCGACATTAAAATTTTGACATGAAAGCAGTGAATGACATTAGCATGTTGATGTGAAAGCAGTTGGGCCCATTAGCATGCTGATGTAAATGTTAGCTACATTACCGTTTTGACATGGAAACTATTAGCTACATAAGCATATCAACATTTGCCTGTTGATGTGAAAGCAGTTGGCTTCATTAGCATGTTGACATGGAAGCTGTTAGCTACATTACCATCATAACATTTTCAGGTGAAAGCAACAACATTATCATGTTGCCATGGAAGCAGTTAGCTACATTAGCATGTCAACATTTGAATGGTAATGTGAAAGCAGTTAGCAGCATTAGCATGTTGATGTGAAAGCAGGTAGCCACATTAGCATGTTGATGTGTGAAAGTAGTTAGCAACATTAGCATGTTGACGTGGAAGCATGGGGACCACTGTACCTTTGCTTAAATTGCCTGTAAAGTGAATATAAAAGGTCTTATAAATTTGACACACCACAGAGAAGAGTGTTGACTTTCCCTGAAGTGTCTGTATGACAAAAACAAGTGTGGCGGTGACCTTTTCAAGATGCAGAGGACGGTCAGTGGGCTAGCGAGCTAGCAGACTAGCGAGCTAGCTAGCAAGCTGGTGAGCGGACTGCGGACCACCATTGGTGGCGTCCAATAAATCACCACCTCGCTCAGTTTTGTGCCATGTGTGGGTCTACATAACATACCAATCTATCGAACTAAGAAGGTAGTGGGTGAGGCGGATAGCAAGGAGACCAGCAGCTGGGTTGTCTGGGATGACAGCGTTCAGTACTTCTATGGTGGGGGATTTATGCGGTGGGGAGGGCCGACTCATGCCAGAAAGGCCTAGTGCATACTTGCGCTTGGTTTTAGCCACGCCTCAAAAATCCAAACAACTTAAATGGTGAAAAAGAGTTCAACGCTATCGCTCAACAATGCAGTACCAGTACTAAATTGTTCTCAGTGTTTGCACGGTTTCAGCACATATCGTCAAACATTTTTAATGTATTTAGAAACAAATCAGTCTTTAAATACAGAGTGTGAGTACTTTTGTACAGGAAGTGTATCGTCGTCCTCGTTGCATGTGAACGTCTCGGACGTGGTCAGCGTGCTGCGAGGACAAGACGCAGTCCTGGGCTGCTCCTTCACTCATCCCAAACAGGATGCCACCAGCATCATGGTGAGCTGGACCGCCAGACTCCCCACCGTGAGGCCATTTTTCCAGTGTGTACTAAAGAACGACATGCCAACTGCGCCCACCGACTGTTTGGGCTTGGATCGCTTCTCGTTGACCCGCGACCTCCGCAAAGGCGAGTTGTCGCTCCTTATCAGAGGCGTCGAGGTGAACGAGGATGGTGTTTACTTCTGCCATGTGGTGTCGGATGGAGGCCGGATGCAGAGGAAGGAGTTGACTCTGAAAGTACAAGGTAAAGACTGAACTCTATGAGTGGACTTCCTGTTTGGTCATAAGAGGGTTTGGTTATTTGCATTCGTGCGTGAATGCTGAAGAGCTATCAAGGAGTGCTTTCTTGCTCTATGGAAGTGTAGCGACTGTTAAGAGTGTTAGTATTTTAGCAATTCTCATTAGAAATACAGTGTTACACCGCTATAACCTCCACTGTAGTTTAGCAAAAATCCTTGAGTCATTGACACCCCCAGTCCAAAATTACATTAAGTGGTGCCTTGAGACACAAGTTTAATTCATTCCGTGACCACGCTTGTAACTCAAAGCGCTCATATCTCCAATCATCTTTTCCCATTGAAATAAATGGAAATGTTATTATGTTCCAGCCTCACCAAATAAACCAACAAAAATGTGTGTAATGTGTTTTTAAGGGAGGAATAGTACTTGATAACACTGTACTTTATAAAAACATATGGTACTAACATAATCAAATAGAATGTAAAGAATTAAACACTGACCACATTGTGCATCATGACTACTCGTATAATACACTGTATTATACAGTCAAGCAGACACACAAGTTTCACAATTACTGTGATTCAGTAAGATCCAGTAATATGAGTTTTTTTTCACAGAGGTTAAAGAATATACTGTATACCTGTGACTATTGACTTCTTTAGTATCAGTATTATACTGTCCCCAGGTGGCCAAGGTGCACACACCAAAAGAAACGTCACATTGTCCATTGAAATGAAGTAAGAAATGTGGCCAAACTGTTTAATTTCTTTACATTCTACATAATCATGTGATTAGCTATGTATAATATTATGGTGGTATTTTCATATTAAAAACACTGTAAGCATTTATGTCTGATTTTTGTTCGGGGAGTCTGCAACAGATTAATGACACGTCTGTTCATTTCAATGGGGAAAGATAATTTGAGATGTGAGTGTTTTGAGTTAGGAGCGTGGTCACAGAATGAACGAAACTCGTATCTCAAGGCACAAACTATATAGTCATCCAGGAGTAGAGAATGAGTGAATGATTCCTAACACAGCTGAGTCGTTTGCCTAGTTGTTTCTTCTTCTGCTGTCAGTGAAGCCTTCAATCCTGAGCCTGTCATTGGTCAATGGCAGCTCCAGCGCCCCCCACAGGCTGCAGTGTGTGGCGGAGGGCAAACCACTACCCAACATCACCTGGCTGTCGGCCTCCGGGGTCCGGTTAGCGTCGGCGTTACCTGTGCAGGTGCAGACCTCAATGGCAGGTCTGAACCTAAGCAGCTCTGTCCTGTACGACGAGCAACAGGGTGAGCTCACCTGTCGGGTGGAGAGCGTGCTGGGGCGGGCCGAACAGAAGTACCCGCCTGCGAACATGGCCAGGCGCGCGGCCCTGATATGCGGCGGCGTCGCTGGAGCGCTGCTGCTGTTGGCCGTGTGTGGTGTTGTCATCCATCGGCTGAGGCTCAGAGGTGAGGCAATGACCTCGACGTCATGTGACATCATTAGATAATGATGATGTAGATGATTTTTCTCATTAAGCTCGAAATCCATGAATACATGAACGTATAAAAAGACATGAACTTGGACACATGGACACAAACTGTAACCATGTTAACACACCAATACATTGACATTTACCTGAACACATGAGCCTATAAATATATAAATCAATAATTAATACATCAACAATGACACACGGACATGGCCCAACACGTATGAGGTGCCATATAGGCCAAAAATAACTCTTGTTGTGTGGAGGAGAGTTTTTTAGGACTGTACGGGAAATTTATTGTGTGTGAAATTTTTATTGTGTGTGAGTTTTTGGCTGTGAGTGTGGCAGGGTTTTTTTAGAGTGCGATTTCTTGGTGACCCAGAGTTTTTTTGTGTTTCTGAAAAAGGATTTTTGTTGTGTTTTGTGTGTGTTTGTGTGAAGCAGAGGCAGGACCCCTGCATTCCTCACATAATCCCGACAGCAGCGCCGATGAGGTTCAGACTGTTTATGCCATTGTTGGTTTTCCTGAGGCCTGTGAGTGTGATCTATGTATAGTCTATAATGAATCTGTGTATACAGTACATTTCTATACTGTATGTATACAGTGTGTATGACAGGTTTGATGTGTGTAATTTGTGTGTGTCTTGTTTCAGGTGAAGGTGTGTCGTCCACACATGTTCACACACAGGGACAAGGTGAGAGACGACCACTTTCTGTGATCAGTCAGTCAATCATTCATTTTATTGCAAAAGGCTTAAATTAAATAGTCTTTTTTTCAGTCTTTCTCTAATCTTGTAGTTTCCTCGTCTTTTATAATCTTTTTACAGTCTTTGCTAGTTTTTTTGCTATCGTTTTTTGTCTTTTATTGTCCTTTTGTAGTCTTTATAGTCTCTCCTAGTTCTTTTGTACTTGTTTTATGGTCTTTTATAGTCTTTATGTCGTCTTTGTACTCTTTTTGTAGTCTTTTGTAGACTTTGTAGTCTGTCATAGTCTGTCTGTAGATGTGTAGTCTTTTGTAGGCTTTTTTGCAGTCTCTTCTAATCTTTTTGTCATCATTTGTGTCTTTTATTGTCTTTTTGTAGTCTTTTTGTTGTCTCTTGTAGTCTCTTCAAGTCTTTTTGTAGCCGTTTTATAGTATTTCCATTGTCTTTAGTCTTTTATAGTCTTTCTGTAGTCTGTGTAGTCTCCAAGTCTTTTTGTAGTATTTGTATTTTTGTAGTCTTTTGTTGTCTTTTCTGTTTTTTATTGTCTTTTCTATTCTTTTTGTAGTTTTTGTCTTTTTTTTAACAAGCCTTTAGTTGTCTTTTGTAGTTCTTTTTTATAGTCTTTTGAAGTTGTTTTAGTCTTTTGCAGATGTCAAATGTTCAACTTTGTCTCTTCAGCTCTTTTGTACTCGACTGTGAAACTCAACTAATCATCTTCATCTCCTTCATCATCCGAGAAGTTGTCATCTCCAAGCTTCACTGGCGGCGGAGTCTAAATAAAAATTTTGCTTACAGGAGCTTGAATTTGTTTTGTCATACCAATATAGCGGCACTCGGATGACACGTCAGGGTGATCCAAAGTACTTTGTAATCTCTGCATGATTTCTTCACCTGCTCAAACTTTCATTTTCAACCACAACCACACAACTGTAAGTGAAAGAGCCTGCTGCCTATTTCACTTCCAGTTGTTGACCCTTTGTAGTGCACCTGGTGCATTGCTGCCTTTGGAGTGCATTTTTTATTGATTTAGTTTTTCGTAATCCTTTGTTGTCTTTCTGTAGTTGTTTGGAGCTTTTGTGTAGTCTTTTTGTTGTATTTTTTGTTGCAATTTTTAGTGTCCGTAAGTTGTCTTTTGGGAGTCTTCATAGTAATTTCTTGTCTTTGTTGTCTACTTTAATCATTTTGGAGTCTGCTTATCCTCACGAGGGCGTGGTGGAGCCTATGCCAGCTGACTCTGGGCGAGAGGCTGGGTACATCCTGAACTGGTCGCCAGCCAATCGCAGGGCACATATAAACAAACAACCATTCACACTCATATTCACCCCTACGGGCAATTTAGGGTCTTCAATTAACCTACCATGTTTTTGGGATGGGGGAGGAAACCGGAGAAAACCCACGCAGGCACAGGGAGAACATACAAACTCCATGCAGGCGAGGCCGGATGTGAACCCGTGTCCCTGATCAGAACTGTGAAGCAGATGTGCTAACCAGTCTCCCACCGTGCCACCTCAACAGATTTTTGTATTAGTATGTTTTAACATATACAAACAAATGTTGACAGACACTGTTATCTTTACTTATAAAGCAGAAAAAAGCCCTACTATATTAAATATCCATGTTAATGACAGTAAAATTCAAATACTCATTGGCACTTACAACAATCTAGCCAACGCATTCATCGCTATGTCTTTCCAGTATCAAATGTGAAAAAAAGTCCCATGCACTCCTGTAGTTCTCAACATCATTATCCTAGCAAATGTGTTCATATGATTTCTAACATCGATTCCAGCAATTTCTTTTTAATGTCTGGGGTGGATGTACTGTATTTTTCCATTATCTGAAGATCATGCAGCCGTGATCACTGTAAAATTATGTTTAGAGGTATTGGGCAGTTCTGTTTAATCTCCCAGTAGACATATATAATTTCCCTATATAATATAAGACTTTTCCCAAGAAAGGTTCGATAAGTTTGCACTCCCAAATTGCGTTTATAAATATTCCCGTTTCTGACTGACATTTCCAGCACCTCTTAATAGCCACTAAGCCCATCCTATGCAGTTTGGAGGGGGTAGTAAGAAACCTATGTATTAATTTGTACTGGATAATCTTTGCTCCACCCTCGCTTACATATTTCCCAGCATTTGATGAATTTTTTAGTCACTCCTCACTCAGACTACACCCTAGATAACTCAACAAAATTTTATTTATATAGAACTTTAAGAACAACCGCAGCTGCAACAAAGTGCTGTACATAAGACAAATTAAGATAACATAACTTATAAAACAATAAAGCATTAACAAAGTTCAAACAATAAAATGAAGATAGAAGTCCGCTGTAGTCTTTTTGTAATAATCTTTGTAGTACTATAGTATATGTATATTTTTGTTTCTTTATCGTTTATTGTGTTCAGGATTGAATCTCCTCCTGACTTGGGGTTCAAAGTTCGGACTACACCTGTCTATAATGTAATAGGAATGAGTAACATCAACTTAAAGAACCACCATTGTACATTAGTTTTGTCCTTAAGCACCTTCATGAATGCTTTATGTAGTTAAAAATAATAATTTTAGTCAGCAAGTGAACAACAATTGAAGTGTCATGTCATTCAGCTAAGTTTCGCCTTTCTTCTTCAACTCGACTTTTATTGTGAAATATAAGGCCGGAACTGCGCGTGTGACTACGCTTTTGTTGTGAAATGCGTCAGCGGAAGTGTGCACGCAGGCTGGGCGTATGTTTTGGCGCCTTTGAGCACCGGAACCGTTCTATCGAGATCAAGAGGACTTCTTCTTTTTCTTGTCAGTTACTAGTCAGTTTGTTCTTAGCTTGTTCTTAGCAGGCAGTCTAAGATGTCTCACACGGTCAGCCCGACCAGCACCGGCAGGACTTCCGCGTCCGACAGCGTCTTCAACCTGGGATACATCCGAACCATCCCGGGACTGCTCAAGATGGCCCAGATGGTCAGACAGCACACAACAACAACAACAATTACACTACAACAACTACGCTCAGCAGCAGAATGACGCATTTAGCTGACTCGCTAAAAACGCTTGCATCAAGTCAACAGGGGCGGATGAGGAGGGGTCAGTGCGAACACGGTAATCTGTGGGTGTGGTCCCCCCCCCCCCCCCCCCCCCACACACACACACACAGCAGCAGTAGCTGGGGGTCGCCAACCTTTTTGTAATTGAGAGTTACTTCTTGGGTACTGATTGATGTGAAGGGATACCAGTTTGGTACACATTTCTGAAATAGCCAATTTGCTCAAATTACCTTTAATTATATCCAGAGGCGCAACAATTAAACGATTACTCGACAACTGATCGATAATCAAATGAATCAACAACTAAATCGATTAGAGCCATTGTTTAACTTAAAATGGTCCAAATGCTCTGATTTCAACCTCTCAACAGTAAATATTCTCTGATCTTTGTGTTTAATCACAATACGACATTTCTAAACGTCTGCTTTTACTTTGAAAAACAATGATCAACATTTTTTATTATTTTGTGACATGTTACGGACCAGCGGCACGGTGTACGACTGGTTAGCACATCTGCCGCAGAGTTCCGTGGACCGGGGTTCAAATCCCGGGGCCGCCTGTGGAGTTTGAATGTTCCCACCGTGTATGCGTGGGTTTTCTCCGGGCACTCCGGTTTCCTCCCACATCACAAAAACATGCATGGTAGGTTGATTGAAGACTCTAAATTGCCCTTATGTGTGAATGTGTGCGCGAATGGTTGTTTGTTTGTATGTGCCCTGCGATTGGCTGGCGACCAGTTCAGGGTGTACCCCGCCTCTCGCCCGAAGATAGCTGGCATAGGCACGCCCGCGTCCAGCACGCCCGCGACCCTTGTGAGGATAAAGCGATACGGAAAATGGATTAATGGATGTTACGGACCAACTAACTGAGTCAAATAGGGCTGTCACGATCAAGTCTTTTCAGAATCTTTTTCTATAAATATTTCGTTGCGCACTCAAATAATCGCCATTGGTACTGAGTGTATGGTATAAACTGTACAGAATTTGAGAAAATCAGCCTTTGCAAAACGGTTAGCATTTGCGATTAGTATTCGCACGCTAGCATTTACCATTTTAGGTTAAAAAATTCAGCTCACTCATACATCATGTTATATGTACATAACAGATCTAACAGTGTCTTAGAAATCACTTAAAGATGCTCTTGTCATTTTTGGCAAAGTTTATCAGTGGCCCAACACTGCGTCCGTGTTCTTCCTTTTTTTTTGTTTTTTCTGGGTCTCGGCGGAGTGGAGCGTCGAGGCAGAAATTCTGCCTCCTATTTTTGAAGTTGACTTAGCCGAGTTATTAGATTGAGTTTTTTTTTTTTCTCCCAGCCCTAAAGTCAAATCAATCTATAGAAACAAATAATACGCCGTTTAATCGATCTAATATAATCTATTACGGAAATAATTATTTTCAGGAATTAATAACTTGTAATTGACATGTAGTTGAACATGCACCCTCAGAAGTGTATATCAAACGAGTAGTCCTACAAATTAATCAGTACACAAGAAGTAGCTCTTAGTTTCAAAAATGTTGGTGAGTACATCACTCCCTCTCGTGTGATATTGCTTAATACCACATAAACAATAATAATTGGTTATTAAACAGCAATTGGAAAAACATATTTTGCAATACACGAATGAAATTATTTTTTATTTTATCCGATTGTTCAATTAATCAATGGAATAATCAATTCTAAAAATATTTGATAGTGACAGGCCGACAGCCCTTATGATGTGACGTTATCATTAATGATTTATGTATATTCATCTATGTAAAACTGATCGTGTTAATGCTTTCTCACAATAATTATCAACAATAATTTAACAAATTATGAAACCTAAATATCAAAATGAAACTATAAGTCTCTGCAAGTGTTCATGTTTTCCAATGATCACTTCATTCGTAGGAAATCAGAATGTCCCATTGCAGGTGTGCTAAATTATAATAGGCCTCCGGGCTACTCATTAGTTACAGTCATCCCTAGCTATATCGTGGTTCACTTTTTGCGGGTTCAGTGCATCGCAAATTTTTTAAATTGTAGTTATATCACGGATCGTCGTGTAATTTTTCAGTGATTATTTTTCAACATGGACTATTGATTCAATAGAGTTATGCGCAAGCTCAGAGGAAAGAGTGCTTTAAAGACAGAGAATGTCCTAAGTTTGGGATCATATCACGCTTAATAAAAGAAGCTTAAGTACAATGTGCATATTGCAGAGTCCAACTGTCTTAGGTTACTTAACTGCACATCTCCAGTTAAGTAAACATCGTTAGCTAATTGAATATAGCATGTGGTTTGGATAGAGTGAGGATGGAAACAACCGCTGGTGCTCATTCTATCGAGTTATTGAACAAAGTACAGTAACAAAATACAGTAACGACAATCGTATCTTTGCCAACTTGCCGATGCCGTCGCTCTGCACACACAGTGGCTAAAGCCAAAGCCAGTAAATATACTATTGTACTATAATTTGCTGACTCCCCCGTCACTCAACAGTCCAAGTCCGCCTTTTTAAAGTGCACGTTGAACGTCATTGTTATTATAGTATAGAATGCGTGGATGACGACCCCAAATGGACAAAAATAATATCTGCACCACACATGCATATACTATACGTAGCCCTGTCCAATAGAAAAGTAGTGCTTTGCTGCCATCTCGCTGTTCGCAGCAGGGCTCCTTTCCCGCAAGTCGTAGGGAAACACTGTATAAGTAAATATATTAGTAACTATAAAAATCCATAATAATGAGCTCATTTCCTTGGATTGACAGCGGTGGGCTAAGATGCAAACAAAGTGACGTCTGCGGGTGTGTTGGTGTCCCCTCCAGGTGGCGCTGCTGGTCACCTTCCTGTGCGTGCACTGTGCGCGGGGCTGGCCTAACTGGGCGGCGTTCCAGTACTTTGAGGTGGTGGCCGTTTGGTTCCTGGTGGTGCTCCTGGTTTTCTTCCTCATGCACTTGTGCCGCCTGCAGGCCAAGATGGGCTGCATCAATTGGCTGCTCACTGTAAGCCACGCCCACAATCAGCCCACCCCATCACATCATCATCACACTGCACATCACCTTTGTTCTCCTCTTCCTTCTCCTCTAACTAATTTTCTTCTCTTCTTCCTTTTCTTCTCCCCCTCCTTTACCATCTCCTGCTCTTCCTTTCTTTCCCTGCTTTCTCCTCTTTCTCACTCCCCCATATCCCTCCACCACTCTTCTTGTCCTCTTTCTCCTCCCTTCTTCCACTCATCTTCATCCTCCTTTTCTCTTCCTCCTCCTCTTACTACTCTTCTTCCTTCTCCTCATTCTCCTTCTATTCTTCTGTCTCCTTGTCCTCATCCTTCTTCCTTCTCATCCTTCTCTTCCTCCTACGCTTCATCCTCCACTTCTTCCTTTTCATCTATCACTTTATCTTTCTTCCCTTCCTTCATCTCCTTCTTGTCCTCCTCCTTTTAGGAATTCTTCCACTACTGTGTGGGTACGGTGCTGATCTGCATTGCCTCCATTGTGGCAGCGGTGAAGAGTGGAGGAGTGTCTGCCTTGGTGGCGGCTTCTGTAAGTCTACAACACTCATCTTGACATGTTTTTGTGTTATTGGGATGTTTTTTGTTCTTTTTGTTGTCTGGGTGTGTTGGCATAGTTGTTGTGCTATTGTTCTGTGTGTGCCTGTTATGATTTTGTGTAACTACACAACATGTCTTATCATGATTGTTGTGTGTTGTATTGTTTGTTGTCATATTTGTCCCATTGTTGTTGTGTGTTATGTTTGTGTGTTGGTGTAATGTTTGTGTGTGGTGTTGGTGTCAGGTGTTTGGGTTCATCACTACCTTCCTGATGGCAGTCAGCTTGTGGACGTCTTACAGTGTCTCCTGTGGACCTCACCACACTGGTATCAAATTAAACATGTATTTTTATTAATATTTATTCTAATTATTATTATTAATGTGTCACATGATTGTGCTAGATGCGCTAATGATTCTAATGTCATGATGTGTTATAAAAATAACACGTGAGTCACATGACTTTCATTTCCCGCGTGTAGGTGCGGCCGTGTAATGGCCGGAAACAAGATTAGCTGCCTCTGGAGCCGGCTCACTTTTCTGCCTCGCGACAAGTCGACAAGTCAACATGATTTGGTGAGAGTTGGGCACTAAGGAGAGGATCCACGAGCAGTCTTGTTTTTTTTAAAAAAAAAAGAAGACAAAAGATGTCGGAATGTTGGCGGTGCTCCAAATAGTCACATTCTCGTCATTGTTTCACAACAACAGGTGCAAACAATACATAGTCAACTTCCTGACTATTTTTCCCATCATTCCTGCTGCTTGATGAAAGAGTCGCTTTAATTTTTGCTTTTTAATTAGAGACCATGAGAGAGAGCAGCGCCCTCTGTTGCCTGTTGTGTGCCATAACAACCTGCCTGTGCTGTTTATTTTTTAACTGTTAACAATATTTAACTAGCATTGAACATGCTCACCTCGTAAACAGACACGATGCTAAAACACCTTTATCATTTGCCATGCACCACGCGAGGCTAAAGAAGTGCTAGCATTTAGCATGCTAACCTCGCAGACACAAGACTGAGCCACCTTCAGCATCACGTGCCACACGAGGCTAAAGAAATGTTAGGAACCTCACAAATGAACATGATGCTGACCAACTACTATCCTCCACATAATTCACACACTCCGCTAGGGTAAAGTGATGTAATGCTAAAGCACTTTTGGCATCATCAGATGTACTCGGCTGAAGATGTGTTAGCATTTAGCATGCTAACATTGCAAACAGATGTTATGCTGAACCACTTTAAGCATCATCTGCGCTGTGCCTAGGCTGAAGAAGTGTTAGCATATACCATGCTAATCTCGCTAATGGGCGCGTACAGTATCGGGCCGATACAGGCTTTATTTCAATACTGGACACTGATACTAGCAACTGATACTTAAGGCAAAAAATCTTAATTAAGTCCTCCTCACCAGTGTTTGGCGCTGCACTGCAGAGGTTTGACACATCGGAGAAAGAAGAAATTAAGAAAGGTATTTGTTCATAATTATCTGCCTTTGTTTTAATTGAAATTGTATGTATAACAAAACTACTAGTGGTATCGGTACTTGGTGTCAGTATCGGTGACTACGCAATAGTGAAAACTCATACTGGTATTGGTCTGGGAAAAAAAAAAAAAAGTAGTGTCAAGCATTTCTACTAATGTCGCATGCCACCACAATTCTGAACCACCCACATCATCACCAGCCATGCTAGGCTAAATAAGCGTTAGTATGTAGCCTGCTAGCCTCGTAGACACAAGGGTCAGCCACCTTCAGCATCATGTTCCACGCTAGGCTAAAGAAGTGTTAGCACTTGGGACGCCACCAAATGCTAGGCTAGTGTGTAATGTGTCAGTGTGCCAATTATTACCTCCCTATGGGTTACATGCACATACAAGCTGTTGTCAGGCAACAGGCAGCTCGGCGTGCACGGTGCTAGTCTTTCAACGTACCACCAAAATCAAGTTTACACGACGATGATGATTATTATTACAATTATAACATTTTTATGCTTAGCAAATAAAATGTGAAAGCACACATCGAGGTCAACAGACTGTTAAACAGCACCTTTGACATTTATGTTAAATCGCAGTCGTGTTTGCATGCCTGCTAGCATCAAGTGACCTGCATGTGTAGCTCTGTGACCAATCACATGTCACTGACTTTTATGTCCAATGGTTTGTCAGGATCCGAGCATCAGGAGGTTTGAATGCCCTCTTGGAATCACTGTTTATTATTATGTATCCTGGTGAAATTTTTGTTTTTTAGGGGCCCCCAACATGACCCCAAAACTCCTTCTGTAGCGCCCCCTGGAGTGTTAGTAAAAAAAAAAAAAAAAAAAAAGTTTGAGCGACGTGGGCTTACGTGGATATATCTCATAACAGGAGGCTCAAACAAGTTTAAAGGACCCGTGCCTGAAAAAGAGGAAGGCAGCTATTTTGGGTGAATTCCCTAATTAGTGAACCCTGGATATTAAAAAAATAAATAAAATCACCTACAGAAAGTCAGGGCAGCCTCCCCAGAGGCACATCCAGGAAAGGTGAGCGTCAGAGCAGCCTCGCCGACGGCAGGTCCCCCGCTGCGACAGCTGGTTTTCAACATTTTGAATTTTTTTTCTCCTCCTCGCTCTTCTGTCATTTTCGCCATAGCGTAAACCCAATCACGGCCAAGAACGAGGTGCTTGAAGCGGCTTCGCCAGCAGTCAAGGCCCAGTCAAAGCGCAGGTTCCTATCTCTTCCTCGAGCTCCCTGCCTTCCCCTCTGCTGAATCGAACAAAACACACCCGACATTGAGACGTTTTAAGTGGCCTCACCAGCAGCTCAGCCACAGTCAAAGAGCTATTTTTTTTTTTTGTAAGAGAAATCAATAAGCGGAATTGTCAGGCAAGCTAACAAATGATTCCTAGGAATCTTAATTACTGGCTTTTTGATTCCCATCCCTAATCATAACAGGACGCAGAAAAAAAGTCAAGCATCTGTGCCCAAAATTAAATAGGAAGTCAGCCATTTGTTTTAAAGCAGTCACTTTGGGTTCATACTTACAGACAAATAGTAGGGAATTCACCCAAAGGAGCCCTAATCAGAAGCTGGTGTCCTAGACAGGTGGGTGGCGCTAAATTGGAAATCTTTTCTTTTTTTTTGCCTACCCCATCTTATGTGGGTGTAGCATCGTGTCAAAGTTTGATAATTTTTTAGGATAAGGGCCCATTCATTTTTTGTTTTTGTTTTTATTTCTTTAAAGAGGCAAATGGATGTCCAATGAAATATCAATTGAAATGTGACTGTCCTTACAAGTTCATGTTCAAGTAGCAACATTGGCGACAGCATGTTCAGTGTAATTACACATGCTAGCTGTTAGCAAGTACTATACAAATCATTTCTATTCTGCCGATTTTACACTTTTTGAAGAAAAATATTAAACTTGTTTTTGCGAGTAACATTTTTTATTTCGACCGAATGTTCGCACCCCTCCCCAAAGTGACGTTAATTGCATCCGTGATTGTATTAGATCGTAACACATATTTCTATTCTGTCATCCAGTGAATGTTTGAATCCTGCTGCAACTTCATTTTTATGCTAATTATTATGATTACTTTGTTTTTGTGCACACGTGGTCTTAAAAACCCCAACAGAATTGCTCTTTCCATGGCTTCATCTTTTCCCAAAGTGCCTTAAGTGCCACTCAATGGAGTAGTTTACCTGGTAGCGGCTAGCCAGCGAGCTAGCCTCATGCTAAGAGATGCGATTGTAATGATGGAGTACAGTATTTACAAGCGCTTTCGTGTTTTATTTCGAGTTTGAAATTGTGACGTGCTGCATGTTGTCGATTAAACCATTGTTGCACCAACGCGTGACTCCTATCTGGCCAATAATATCACGTTTTTATCGCACTTCTCCGCACTATCATGGGGCACACATAGACAAAGAAACATTCACACCAATGGACAATTTTGGGTTGAATAATACAGGACATGTACAAGGGCAGCAGAACAGTGGTGAGGTGTGCTGTAGGTGTGACAGATGAATTTAAGGTGGAGGTGGGATTCCATCAGGGATCAGCCCTGAGCCCCTTCCTCTTTGCAGTGGTGATGGATAGCCTGACAGATGAGGTTAGACTGGAATCCCCGTGGACCATGATGTTTGCAGATGACATTGAGATCTGCAGTGAAAGCAGGGAGCAGGTGGAGGAACAGTTAGAAAGCTGGAGGCATGCACTGGAAAGCAGAGGAATGAAGATTAGCCGAAGTAAGACAGAATATATGTGCATGAATGAGAGTGGTGGTGGGGGAAGAGTGAGGCTACAGGGAGAAGAGATAGCAGGGGTGGAGGACTTTAAATACTTGGGGTCAACCGTCCAGAGCAATGGTGAGTGTGGTCAGGAAGTGAAGAAACGGGTCCAAGCAGGTTGGAACGGGTGGAGGAAGGTGTCAGGTGTGTTATGTGACAGAAGAGTCTCTGCTAGGATGAAGGGCAAAGTTTATAAAACAGTGGTGAGGCCAGCCATGATGTGCGGATTAGAGACAGCGGCACTGAAGAGACAACAGGAAGCAGAGCTGGAGGTGGCGGAAATGAAGATGTTGAGGTTTGCTCTCGGAGTGACCAGATTGGATCAAATTAGAAATGAGCTCATCAGAGGGACAGCCAAGGTTTGATGTTTTGGAGACAAAGTTAGAGAGAGCAGACTTCGATGGTTTTTACACGTCCAGAGGAGAAATGGTGAGTATATTGGTAGAAGGATGATGAGGATGGAGCTGCCAGGCAAGAGAGCTAGAGGAAGACCAAAGAGAAGGTTGATGGATGTTGTGAGGGAAGACATGAGGGTAGTTGGTGTTCGAGAGGAGGATGCAGGAGATAGGCTTACATGGAAAAGGATGACGCGCTGTGGTGACCCCTAAAGGGACAAGCCGAAAGGAAAAGAAGAAGAAGGACAATTTTGGGTTGAATTAAGAGTGAGCTGGAGTCTTGACAAGGTGAGAGAAGTGGGATACACACTGGACTGGTTGCCAGCCAACGTTCAGGGCACATAAAGACAAACTATGGACCGAAATGTTATTATTATTATTATTAGTCACACAATAAATCTACTTAGTAAAGAAGAGCCTGTCAATGACTCGTGCATTTACACAGGCTGACCACTAGAGTTCACACTTGAACAAGTTTAATTTCCAGCAGGCTGATTGGCTGTCAGATAACTTTGCCTTTGCTAAGGTCGTGTCAGAAAAAAAACAAAAAACCCACCACAGTCAACTACTCGTTGACCCACAACTCTAACCTGTCGTGAACTTACGTAACTCAGGAGCAGCAATGTTTTGACATGACAATTTTTTCGCCACTGCACACACGAACATACGTACACTCGAACACACAAACAGCCACACACATTAAGACAGACACAAACGTTCACAAACAGAAATAGACACACATAAAAAACGCACACACAAACAAACACACACATTCGAAGACACGCAAACACACGGGAACACGCACAAACAGAAAAATACAGACATACTTAAACACGCACACACAGACAACCATACACACAAATTTACAAAAACACACATACACTTAAATACACCATCGCACAAACGCGACAACATGTAAACACACACAAAAACAGACATACACACACTCAAACACACACACAAAGAACCATGAAACCAAACACACAGCGACACACACTCCAACACAAAAACAGACATACACAAACGCACAGACACAGGCATACACAGACTTGAACATGCACACAAACAGCCATACATGCTGACAGACTCACACAAACTCAGACGCGCACGCGAACATCCACACAAACACACGTGATTGACATAGTTTTAACCTTTGTCTCAAAGTCATGACATAGTGTAGCAGTGGATCCGACGAGCGGCCTCTAACCAGGAATCAAACCTGTGCAGGAAACTTTCCAGGCTGTTGCTACGACAACATGCTGTGATGGCCAAATAGGACGTATCTGAGCGCCCAGACCAGGAACCTGGACGCTGATCTGATGTCGCACCTCCTCATCGAAAGTTTGCAAGCGAACTCGTTTAGTGACATCAACTGCCCATCAGGAAGCGTATCTATGACAACGAAGGCACTTTAGTCCCACTCCTACACCTGACCACAGCATCCCTGCAAAGCTGCTCTCTGATTGTCCGCTTCGGCGGCTGCTCAGCCTCCCCTGCGCAGATGACAGGTGAGGAAATGGTTGCCATGGCAACCTACGCTCCCGTATGGATCTAGGCAACACACTAAAGTAGAATTACACATTTATTGTTGTACGTTAAACATCACAACAGGAACATCCTTACCATCTTCATCTGTGTCAGAAGATCATGTGAGCTGATGCTCTTGAGCTGCTCTGAGATTTGGACTTACACCAGCACACACCTTGTCAAGGGTTCTAAGGTTAGTTTTGGGCCGATGCTTAATGAGGACGAAAACGCCCGCGCACACATGCACACACAGAGGTGAGATGTTGTAATTAGTGAAGAATGATGATGATGATGATGATGAAGAAGAGTTGAGCGTTGCTCCTTGTTAGCTCCAGTGTGAAAAAGTGGTGACGGCTGTAAGCGAATCATTCATTAGCCCTAGCAGCTAGCCACTCACTAATTAACGCACAAAGCTTGACAGTTTATGACATCCGGCAAGCACAAAGTCACGGCATAGCCTGCTAGAATGCTATAAAGACATGATGATAGCGTGTTAAACAAACTTCCAACAGACACGCTATCAAAACTTTTACAGGGGTGTCAAATGTACAGCCCGCGGGCCAGTCCCAGCCTGTCAGGGATCCAATCCGGCCCCTGAGGACATTAACTCCAATTTTTCAATAAAAGCTACTGTTTTTGCTAATTTTGTCCACTCCAGGGAGCACTGACAACCACTTTAATGACCGCTTACCACGTAAATATTTAGAAATTTGCTGTTACTCAGGATTGTATGCCTGATATTGATACACTCGTGAAGGCTAAAAGAGGCCAAGTTTCAGGCGCAAAGTAAGCCTACTTCATATAAAATGCTGCGCCACCCCTGTGCTGTGAAGAATACAGTTCTGTCAAAATAGAAATCGTTTAACAGGCTGAATATTGCACTAAATAGTCAACTGCTTCAGTTCAAAAGAGGTTGTTTTGGTGGAACCCTTTTATGTATTTATTTTCATGCACTGCCACAACTGGTATGTATTTTCATGTACACATTTACAAGGCAGGGGGACAACTACACCCTCATTCTGAAAAGCTCCCACTTTAATTAGTGTGATGTAATGAGTCTGTTGAGGTTGTCAAGATTTCCTGATTTATGAACACTAATTCATAATATTGCTGAACTTGGACTCATTTTTTTCAGATTTTTTCAAATTTCAGATTGCTCATATGAGTTGAAACAATAATAACCAATAAATGTGATTCCCCCCCCCCAAATGTATTTGAAGAATTTTGAATTGTCATTTATATATATATAACTTAATAGGGTACGTATCTACTGGTCCGGCCCACTTGAGATCAAATTTGAGTGAATGTGGCTACGGAACTAACATGAGTTTGACACCCCTGCTTTAGAACTAATTAATATCAGAGTCATTAGAACCTTGTCAGCCACATGGACCAAA
The DNA here is from genome assembly GCF_024500385.1 of Phyllopteryx taeniolatus. Taxonomy (NCBI): domain Eukaryota; kingdom Metazoa; phylum Chordata; class Actinopteri; order Syngnathiformes; family Syngnathidae; genus Phyllopteryx; species Phyllopteryx taeniolatus. The sequence continues at coordinate 20,831,312 of NC_084507.1, forward strand.
TTTGACATTTGACAGGTGGAAACCCTAGAAGCGGCGCTAATCAAATATGTGATGACCAATCAGCGTGGAGTCCATTTGTTTCACATTTGACAAATTTCACAAATGGGAGAGGTTACATACAGTATGTTGCACATTTTACACATCCCACTTGTTACACGTTTCATATGTTGGATTTTATATGCTAAAATGTTTGTTGAGCATGTGTGATGACCAATCAACGTGGAGTCCATTTGTTACACATATGACAAATTTCACAAATGGCAGAGGATACATATGTTGCACATTTTACACATCCCACTTGTTACACGTTTCAAATGTTGCATTTTATATGCTAAAATGTTTGTCTTTTGAGCATGTTAGGCATTTTACATACAGTGGGGCAAAAAAGTATTTAGTCAGCCACCAATTGTGCAAGTTCTCCCACTTAAAAACATGAGAGAGGCCTGTAATTTTCATCACAGGTATCCCTCACCTATGAGAGACAAAATGAGAAAAAAAATAATCCATAAAATCACAATGTCTGATTTTTAAAGAATGTATTAGCAAATTACGGTGGAAAATAAGTATTTGATCAAAAACAAAAGTTAATCTCAATACTTTATTATGTACCCTTTGTTGGAAATGACAGAGGTCAAACATTTTATGTAAGTCTTCACAAGGTTTTCACACACTGTTGCTGGTATGTTGGCCCCTTCCTCCATGCAGATCCCCTCTAGAGCAGTGATGTTTTGGGGCTGTCGCTGGGCAACACAGACTTTCAACTCCCTCCAAAGATTGTCTATGGTGTTGAGATCTGGAGATTGGCTAGGCCACTCCAGGACCTTGAAATGCTTCTTACCAAGCCACTCCATCGTTGCCCGGGGGCGGTGTGTTTGGGATCATTGTCATGCTGAAAGACCCGACCACATTTCATCTTCAATGCCCTTGCTAATGGAAGGAGATTTTCACTCAAAATCTCACAATACATGGCCCTATTCATTCTTTCCTTTACACGGATCAGTCATCCTGGTCCCTTTGCAGCAAATCCCCCCCAAAGGCTAATATTTCCACCCCCATGCTTCACAGTAGGTATGGTGTTCTTTGGATGCAACTCATCATTCTTTCTCCTCCAAACACAACAAATTGAGTTTTTACCAAAAAGTTCCATTTTGGTTTCATCTGACCATATGACATTCTCCCACTCCTCTTCTGGATCATCCAAATGCTCTCTAGCAAACTTCAGACGGACTGGACATGTAATGGTTTAAGCAGGGGAACATGTCTGGCACTACAGGATTTGAGTCCCTGGTGGCGTAGTGTGTTACAGATGGTAGCCTTTGTTACTTTGGTCCCAGCTCTCTGCAGGTCATTCACTAGGTCCCCCCGTGTGGTTCAAGGATTTTTGCTCACCGTTCTTGTGATCATTTGACCCCACGGGGTGAGATCTTGCGTGGAGCCCCAGATTGAGGGAGATTATCAGTGGTTTTGTATGTCTTCCATTTTCTAATAATTGCTCCCACAGTTAATTTCCTCACACCAAGCTGCTTACCTATTGCAGATTCAGTCTGATGCAGGTCTACAATTTTGTTTCTGGTGTCCTTTGACAGCTCTTTGGTCTTGGTCATAGTGGAGTTTGGACTGTGACTGTTTGAGGTTGTGGACAGGTGTCTTTTATACTGATAACAACTTCAAACAGGTGCCATTAATACAGGTAACGAGTGGAGGACAGAGGAGCCTCTTAAAGAAGAAGTTACAGGTCTGTGAGAGCCAGAAATCTTGTTTGTTTGTAGGTGACCAAATAGTTATTTCCCCCCATAATTTGCTAATAAATTCTTTAAACATCAGATAATGTGATTTTCTGGATTTGTTTTTCTCATTTTTTCTCTCATAGGTGAGGTATACCGATGATGACAATTACAGGCCTCTCTCATCTTTTTAAGTGGGAGAACTTGCACAATTGTTGGCTAACTAAATACTTTTTTTGCCCCACTGTATGTTACGTATCTTTAAAATGTTCAATATGTTGCATATGTTACAAATCTAAAACATGCTACTGTTCCAAATATGTTACATGCTACATATGCTGCACATTTTATGAAGGTCCACGTTTTAAATAGTAAACATTTTGCACATTTTGTTGTATGTTATATATGTAAAAATGTTACAACCGTTCAACATGTTAAGATTGTTACATACACATATGTATACACCTGCTACACATTAGAAATGTTATGCGTGTTACATAATTTTTACATTACAAATGTTATAAATGTTCTACATGTTTCAAATATTACATATTTTACGCATTTTCCATGTTACGTGTTATATGTTTTAGAAATGTTGAAACTGTTACACGTGTTGCAAGTGTTACGCATTTTACGTATGTTCACCATGTTATGTTACAAATGTAACATGCCACACATTACAAATGTATGCGTTTTACATATGTTGCACTTTAGACATGTTACATCCATCCATCCATCCATTTTCTGAGCCGCTTCTCCTCACTAGGGTCGCGGGCGTGCTGGAGCCTATCCCAGCTGTCATCGGGCAGGAGGCGGGGTACACCCTGAACTGGTTGCCAGCCAATCGCAGGGCACATTGAAACAAACAACCATTCGCACTCACAGTCATGCCTACGGGCAATTTAGAGTCTCCAATTAATGCATGTTTTTGGGATGTGGGAGGAAACCGGAGTGCCCGGAGAAAACCCACGCAGGCACGGGGAGAACATGCAAACTCCACACAGGCGGGGCCGGGGATTGAACCCGGGTCCTCAGAACTGTGAGGCTGACACTCTAACCAGTCGGCCACCGTGCCGCCGACATGTTACATATGTTCACAAATTTTACATATTTTACGCATTTTCCACATGTTGCGTGTTATATGTTTTACATATAACTTTGTAACTGTTACACATAGAGTATATTACATATGTTGCACATTTTACAAATACTCAATGTTACGTTACAACTGTAACACATGCAACATGTTACAATGTGTTACGTGTTACATAGTTATGTTGCACGTTACGAATGTTAAATGTAATGCATGATACACATATTTAACGTTACAAATGGTACGTTCCGCATGTTAAAATCTTAGCTATAAAACACGTTACATTATTTTGTTGAACATGTTACAGGTTACAAAACTTTTGACTTCACATTTTTGCAAATGTAAATATGTTATACAGTACATGTTATGCATGTTACATGTGATATATGTTACACATGTACAGTATTTTACATGTATATATTACATGGGTCCAGTGCACATGGATGCAATCTTGAGCCATTTGAAGCCAGGAGCATTAAAGCAGAAAATGAACAATTTCTCCCCTTGTGGTCAAGCACACATATAGAATTTGTGTGTGTCTGTCTGTGTGTGTGAGCACGCATGTGTTTGAGTCTATGCGTGTTAGGGGGTGTCATAAATCGGGGTTCAGTGCTGGATGTTGGTGCATGTAGAGCACAGGCCAATGTGAGAGATGTCACATATGGGTTTTGGTGCTGGCAGGTTGCCATGGTAACCACAGAACTATCATTATGCTGATGGGATTTCTACGACGTCCCAGCGGGGCGGAGCTACAGTCAGCTGGAAACTGGCGGTGGGAAAAAAGGATTTGCGTCTCAAATATGTCACATCATCATTACTTTAACTACTTACTGCAGATATTAGATTTATATTTGTAACAACACAACAAGTGTGGTGTTAAAACATTCCAAGTTAGTCATGCTGATATTGGAGTGATATGATACTGGAGTGATATCGAAGTGTTATTGATGCGAGAATATGATGATACATTATATCAAGGTGATGTTAGCATGATATAATAAAGATATTGGAGCGATATAACGATACTGGAACGGTATCATAATGATACTGGCACGATAACACTGAGATGTTAGAGTGATGTGATGATATTGGAATGACATCATAATTAATGATTGCTATCATAACGGGTGACTGGAGTGATATTATGCTGTTACTGGAGTGATGTCATGAGCATACTGGACTGATGGTTTAATGATACTGGAGTGATATCATGATGACATTGGAATAATATGATACTGGCATGTCGTGATGGAGGTTAAATATGATCATATTTGAGTGATGTCATGTTATTGGGGTGATATCTCGTGATACTGGACAGATGTTATGAGGACACTAGAATGATACGATACTGGCATGAGATCATAGTGATGTTGGCATGATAACATGATGATATTGTGGTGATATTATGATGACACTGTGTTGATGTTAGCATGATACTGGCACAATATCATGGTGATATTTGAGTGGCATCCGAGCCATACTGGATGATATGATGAAAAAAATATATCCACGTCTGAACTATCTCATTGTGTGTCCAGTGTGAGAAAGAAAGAAGGGACGGATCATCATTAATTAATGCTGTCAATGATCCCAATTGTAACATATTAACACTTTATCCTTTTTTAATCCTTTATTTTTTATCCCCCCCCCCCACCCCACACACAATTACAACTAATACAAAACTGACTACTGAGTTCAATATTGCATGAACAGCATTATTTGCATGTGCATTATTATTTGTATTAAAGTGTAACATTAAATAGGCCAGTGTGTGTCTGTGTGTGTGTGTGCACACACATGCATAAGTAGGCTGCAATCTGCTATGCTAATTAGAATCAAGTGGAATTATACTGGATTTTGTCGTCGTATTTAAAATCTACACTTGTGCACATCATGAATTAGTGACAATAATACTCACCATAATAACAATAATAATAATGATAATAATTTTTGTTATTGACTGTGTAGTTTGATTGCCTGATGGTCTTCCTCACTGGCTCCCCTCTTCTTCATAACTTGTGAAGCTGATGAATAATTAGTTTGTTATTGATCGTTCGTGCAGACACAACGCTTGATGATGATGATGATGATGATGATGATAATCACTTATGTCAGATTCCACGGTGACTCCAAGAAGTATTCTGGCAGACAAGCGAATGGTTGTTTGTTTATACAGTATGTGCCGTGCGATTGGCTGGCGACCAGTTCAGGGTGTACCCCGCCTCCCGCCCGAAGATAGCTGGGATAGGCTCCGGCACGCCCGCGACCCTTGTGAGGATAAGCGGTAAAGAAAATGGATGGATGGAAGTATTCATGTAAATATATGCAAATGAGCATGTGTGAGACGAAAGAAAATAAACATCAAAGACAAATGTCACGGCAAAAAAAACTTTTTATTATTATTAATTTCTTTCCCTCACTTTGATGAAGAGCCAAAAAGAAGTTGACACATTTTTCACTGCCCATTGCCCATATTTTATTCATTCATTCATTGATAATGCCACCATCTGTTTGTTTTTGTTTGTTTGTTGTATTAGTCCATCGTTTTCGCCTTTGTGCTTTACCTTTGTTACAGTCTACTTGCATTGGGGACTCAGTCAGTTTACTAACAGTCAGTTTACTAACAATCAGTCAGTGTACTCATAATCATTCAGTGTGCTAACTATCAGTTAGTGTACTAACTATCGGTCAGTTTATGAACTGTCAGTGTACTGACAATCTATCTATCTATCTATCTATCTATCTATCTATCTATCTATCTATCTATCTATCTATCTATCTATCTATCTATCTATCTATCTATCTCTCTCTCTCTCTCTCTCTCTCTCTCTCTCTCTCTCTCTCTCTCTCTCTATCTATCTATCTATCTATCTGTCTGTCTGTCTATCTATCTGTCTGTCTGTCTGTCTGTCTGTCTAACTGCGTTACTACTCCTATTGTACTCTTATCGCTGTATTGTACATGACCATATGCGGTGAAATCTGCTGCTGGTGTTTTTTGATGTAAAAAAACGGGAGGAAGGGATGCATTGATGTTTTAGGGATGTTTTCCAGGTTTTCAGGTTGGTCAGACAGCAAACAGTGGAGTCTTCGCTCCTGTTGTCATGGCAACAGCATCAGCCGTACACACACAAGTACACGCGTACACACACACACACGCACACAGGTACACACCGTTACAGAGAGCGAGAGCTGGCGTGTGCAGTAATTAAAGAGGCGGTATTACAGAGGAGGTGGTTAGCCTTGTGGCTCTCCTCCACACTTTTCCTTCATTATTTGTGTTTGGGCGTCACATGATCTTCTGTCATTAATCCCAAGTAGCCACTAAGAGGAGGTTCCAACATTTCCCAATTGGCCGGACAACACGCGCCGATGCTTTTCAGAGCGCTTTTGGGAATCAATAAGTTCTTACTTGTTGTACTTTCTGCTTTCACGCTCCCAATTCTACAAACTTTCCTCAAAAACGTTACAGCTTACAGTTATTGCGGTCAATATTTTCCAGACCCACCAGCAATAGGTGAAAATCCGTTATACAGACCATATAAAAAAACGTGTTTGTGTAGTTTTACCCCTCCCACACGCTTTAAACACATCTAAACTTATTAAAACTCACATTTTAAACATATTTGAAGTGTGTTTGAGCACAACAAACAAATTGCAAGCATAAAATGTACAGAAAATACGACATATTGTAGTTCTTTGTAAATGCATGTCCCTTTAAGAGGCATTGGTGGGGTGTCAGCGAGTCTGCGTGTGAGTGTTTGGACGTAAACTGTGGCTGACATCAGCTCCTGCGTGAGTTTATGGGCTCTATATTGGTAGACTGCGCAACGAGCACCGGAGCGCAAAGGGTGGCACATCTTAATATTGGTGCCAGCGCAACGATCGTGCTCATCCTGTTTTTAATCACTTTTGCCATCCCTTTTTGTTGACTTTTGCCACACTGGCCAAGGGACAATGCTCCAGTTACCATGCATGCGAGAACGTTATTGTGCATCACTTAAAGGGAATGAATGAAAGGAGCTGCTTTGATTGGCGGAAAATAAAGTTGGCCGTGTTCACGCCCACTGGCGCAGACAGCCCCTTTATTTTTAAATATGCTGGCTGTACACGTCTGCGAAATTGCGACGCCGTCTAACCCACCCCCCCCCCCCCCCGCAGTTACGCCACGCACTGAGGACTTAATCTCAACTGTGACAGATCATTTCAAAACCAGGATACATACATAGCAGTCAACTTCACAGTACAAGAGGGTGAGGCTTTGAAGATAGGAAATTTGTCTTGAGCCAATGTGATGCATTGCTCCGCAATCCACAGATAGCGGGTCAGGAAAGGCTCCGTTTTCACTGTTGTCTTAATTCACAATTCACGCAGAGCAGAACATACAAACTCACACTTCGTTGACTTTGTAGAACAGGCAAACGTGATGAGGTAGCACTCTTGCTCGGACAGTCAAACGCTCTGACCCTGATTGCATCCTCAACAAAGCCTTAAATAGGGGGTGTATCACTGTGGCTAGTAGAACATGATTGGCTGACAGATTGGATGTCTGTCCTGACAGAAATGGCAGACTGTGACAATGACAAAGTTTCAGTCGTGTGTATGAGCAAAACAAATTACAATTGTGTGTGTGTGTGTGTGTGTGTGAGAGAGAGAGAGAGACAGACAGACAGAGAGAGAGAGAGAGCACATTTTAGTTGTGTGTATGAGTTTGTCAGTAGTGTGTGAGAGCATCTCAGTAGCGTGCATGAGCGAAACAAATTACAGTTGTGTGTGTGTGTGTGTGTGTGTGAGAGAGAGAGAGAGAGAGACACACAGACAGAGAAAGAGAGAGAGAGCGTTTTAGTTGTTTGTATGAGTTTGTCAGTAGTGTGTGTGAGAGCATTCCAGTAGTGATCGTGAGATAATTTCAGTACTGTATCTGAGTGTTTCTGTAGCGTGTGTCTACTTCATTCCCTGCTGCTGTTGTTGGTCTTTTTCCGAGTTAAGGCAAAGACTGTGGCCAAATGTTCAAATAAGTGTGGACCGACGCTTTCAAACATTACATCAAGTCAAACAGGAAGTGGACCTCGGTCATTAAATTCCCACGCTCGCCGCTTGCCGCCACTTGCATCAGCGCCGCCGTCGCCGACAATCCAGACAGAAGCGATCTGCCTCGGAAAGATTGGATTAAGAGGATGGCGAGAAGAAATTTATATTATATTATATTGTATTTTGTTTCCCACCCGTGATGGAAAAAGTTCCACCGAGCCCTCCAGGGCAATGTGACCCCGATCACGTGATGCCGGTCACCAGGTGGTGCCACCCAAAAAAAATAATTCCATCCCAACTCTGAAAACCTCATGAGATACACTAGCTAATCACATCAATACATAAAAAATAAATGATAATAAGGATATTCATGAAATTATCTCCGAGATGAGATGGTGTGTCCCTAATGAGGTGTCCTGGAGTAAAGGAGTGACCCACATGATGATGTCACATTTTAGCGGGAACATGCCCGGTGGCCATGTTGAGTTCTCATTTTGATGAGCAATAAAAAAAATAAAATAAAAAAGAAAGAATTCAGGTCTCATTAACTTAATGACATCCTAATCAAGTCAATTAATCAAGTTTATTTGTGGCAGTGCCAAAACCTCATTTTATATCGTGTCTTTAATGTCGGTGTGATTAGCTTCACATTTATCTTTTGAATATCTTTATCTTTTTATAAACCTTTTTTATTTAAAAAAATAATAATAAAAAAATGTGATGAATAATAAGAATGCAACATTATTTACAAAATAAATGAAAAATGTGAGGCAGATGTGCTAACCAGTCGTCCACTGTGCCGCCCATGGATGTAAATAAATATATACATATATATATATATATATATATATATATATATATATATATATATATATATATATATATATATATATATATATATATCATCCTTTTTGGAAATACTCGGCAAATAAAGATGATTCTGATTCTGATTATCTTATTGCGAAAGTGCATTCTAACAACCCAGTTCAAAGGTACGCTCATGAGTTTTATTCAGGTACAGACAGGCATGAATTTTATTAAAGTACATAAAGTACATACATAAGTTTTATTGCTTAAGTGCATGCTAACGAGACAGTTAAGACATACGCTCGTGAGTTTTATTAAGATACACTCATGAGTCTTATTCATGAGTTTTATTCATGAGTTTTATTAAAGTACACTCATAATTTTATTGCAAAAGTGTGTCCTAACAAGCCAGTACAAAAGTACGCTCAAAAGTTTCATTACGATACACTTGTGTTTTTGTGTGAAAAGGCCTGCTAAGGAGCATAGTCGAAGTAAGACACAAACATTGATGTTGATGGTAATAAAAGTTTAATTGCTCTCATCAGCTCACGTGACCTGTCCGCCATCTTGTATCAAACGTTACACGTCAGTAAAGACGAGAGGCTTCAAAATGGCCACCAGGAAGACAAAAGATCCAAACACATCAAATGGAAACAAACCTGGCGGTTTCCATGGAAACATAACTTTTTTCTAGAAAAAGGAAATTGTGCTTTGAAGTCTACGCTTGTCATGCTAGCAAAAGACTTTGCTAGCAGACATGTTACATTGTAGCATTCCAGTAAAATGCTCTGACAAAATGCGAATGAAATGCATAGAATGCCACCGGATGTTTTGACCTAGCATGCTAGCATATGTTATGTCACAACATGTTAGCATCAAAAACTTTATCCTAAAATGCTAGCATAAAGGCTCACACAGTATGTTACATCATAACCAACCATTTTTATCATCGAAAGTGCTAGCCGGTATGTTATGTCATAAAATTCTACCTGAGGTGTTTTGACATAGCACGCTACAAGATGTTATGTCCTAACACGCTAGGAGATATTTTATAAAATGCTAGTAGGATATGTTTTGACCTAGCATGCTTGCAAAACATTACATCATAGTCATAACATGTTAGCAGCCATTTTTATGATGTCAAATGCTAGCTAAGATGTTTTGACCTTGCATGCTAGCAGAAATTATGTCATAGAATGCTAGCAGATATATTAAGACATAACATGTTAGCAGCCATTTTTTTGACTGAAAATGCTGGTAGATATGTTTTGACGTAGGACGCTAGCAGATGTTATATGATAACATTTTATCAGATATGTTTTGACGTAGCATGCGAGCAGATGTTAACCTCATAAAATTCTTGCGCATATGTTTTGCCACAGCACACTAGCAAAACATAAAATGTCATAAAATGCTAGCGGATGTTTTGGTATAGCACACTGTTACGTCATAACACACTAGATGTTTTGACATAGCATGGTAGCAGATGTTACATCAAAACCCCATTAGCAGACATTCTATAAATGCTCACGGATATGTTTTGAGCTAGCATGTTAGTGGACGTTATGTCATACCATCCTAGCACACATCACATAAAATGGTAGGGGATATGTTTTGACATAGCACGCTAGCAAATGTTACGTAATAACACGCTAGGAGACTTTTCATAAAATGTTAATAGGATACCGTATGTTTTGACTGAGCATGCTAGCGGATATGTTATGGCATGCAAAACCACACAATCTCATGCATGACGCATTGAAGCTGCGAGCTACTGTAAGTTACCATAAAAATCCCAAAACAAACTGTGGGCTTGTAATGACGTGCACTAAACTTCCAGACAACACGTCAACGTGCACGCTTACAGTGCAACACTTTTCGCTACCTGGCATGCATGACAGACGCTAAAGATGCTGCAGCTAGCTAGCATCCGTTTATGCATAAAAAGACACGAAGTGTGCACGCTTGCAGTCGGATCCTTAGTTATCTGTGGTGGTCGTTAAAAGCCGTTAAGTAGTAATTAGCAATTGTTATCAGTCATTTGTGTTCTTTACCAGTCACCAGTGGTCGTTAGCAGTCACTAGTAGGCGTTAAGTTGTTACTAGTTGTCGTTAGCAGTCATTAGTGGTCATTTGTCTTCCTTCGCAGTCACTAGTAGTCGTTAGCGGTCACTATAGACCGTTAGCAGTTGTTAGAAGTCACTAACAGTTGTTAGCTTTTGTTAGCATTGATCTGACGAGCAGACGCTACAATGAGTGTGTGCACTAGTAGTCACTACCAGTCGTTAGAGGCCATTAGCAGTTATTAGCGAGAAGACAAGTGTGTGTGTGCTAGCTGCTATTAATGGTCCTTCGCAGTTGTTAGATGTAGTTAGTGGTCATTAGTGGTATTTAATATTCATGAGAAAAGAAGATGCTAAGTTGAGAGTGTGCTCTAGTTATTCAAAGTGTTGAAAGAATGTGTTAATACTTGTCCACCACAAGGAGGGGGTGCTACAATATGTGACTAAGTGCTAGTTAGGCTAACTCGCTAGCTATTCAATCACATGCTCCCAAAGTGGACACTACACAGCAAGGCCCGACCTCAACACAAACAAATGTAAACAAAACAAATTATGGTTGCTGCTGAACATTCAAATCAAAACAAAAAACAAGTTGTGCTTTTCAGTTATGTGGCGGACATGTTGGAGGCGGTGAGACAAGCCCCTCAAGGTCCAAAGGTTCTGGAGGTGTGGTACTGACTGGCCACTTTGGGTTTGATGCCTTTGCTGTTGTAGTAGTCCACCACCTGGTTGGGAACCTCGGCTAGCACGCTCTTTGCGAGCGCTGCCGGCGATGCCTGGGGGCAGAAAACAAGACAGCAAGACAGGAAAACAAACTTGACTATTATTATTGTTTACTATCATAAGTATTCCACAAAGTTGGGTCTATCATGATTGATGATGGCAAAAAGAAGTACAGTACACTGTAAAAAGACAAATCTTATTTCAAGTCAAAACATCTTTTTTCAAAATTTTCAGCAAGACAAAAAGACTAAGATACAAGATCTTTGACGATCTCATTTAGTTAATTCATACTAATTCCATTGGCAGTTTTTTTTCTGCTTATTTTAGGGACAAATTGTCTTTTTAATAGTTATTTACTTGAGAAGGTAAAAAAAAATTCCCCCCAGTGTAGACAATCAGCAAATAAAACAAAAAATGTCCTTGAGTAGAGGTTCTTATCATTACCCTCATTATTTTTTTTTTTTATCATCCTCATCATTTCCATCATCATTCTCATCCTCCTTAACATTACTGTCATTTTCCTTGTGATCATTTCCATCATCATCATTCTCATCCTCATCATGTGACACTCACATGCTTGAAGTTTCTGAAGGGCACAAACTGTACGATGTCTCTGAGTACGGGTTCTCCTCTGGGCGACCTGAGGATCCCGTCGTCTCCGTCCAACATCTGCATGTCTCCAAAGTCTGCATTCCCGACGCCCACGATGATGACGGACATGGGAAGGTGAGATGCCTGAACAATGGCCTCACGCGTGTCCGCCATGTCCGTGATCACGCCGTCCGTCAGGATCAAAAGGATGAAGTATTGCTAGATCAAAGACGCACAACACAACAACACTCCTCAAGTTACATAGCTCAAAGTAAAGTATTTTTTTTTTTATTAAATATACTTTTAAAAAGGGCCTGTTAATGTTAAATATGTTTGAAGCGTGTGGGAGGTGTAAAAAATGTAGTAGATATCTTAGCTAACAAGTTAGCAGCGTTGCTATCTACCATGGCCTCTTTGGTGTGAACCTCCTGCGAGGCGGAGTTGGCCACTTTGTGTATGATGGGAGCGATGTTCGTAGGTCCGTAGAGTTGAAGTTTGGGAAGGCAGGCTTGGTAGGCCTCCACCACGCCCTGGATGCCTGAGGGAACATGACAACCACATGAGAATAACATGAGAAGCACACAATAAGGACTTGGGAAGTACATGAGATGCACATGACAAGCACATGAGATAAAGATGATTCTGATTCTGAGAAGCACATTAAAAGTACACGAAAAGCACAAAAGAAGCTCACTAAGAAGTTCACGAGGAGAATGTGAGAAACACGAGTACCACATGACAAAGGCATGAGAAGTACATGAGAGGTACATGTGAAACACATGAGAAGCGCATTAGAAGCACATGTGAAACAAATGAGCAGCACAAGAGAAAAGGACATGAGAAGCACAGTAAAAAGACATGAAAAGCTTCCAAGAAATGCAAGGGAAGTACATGTGAAAAGCATGAGACGCATGCTCTTCACGTGAGAAGCGTATAAGATGTTCATTGCTTGCTCATATCCTCATCTCACTTGTCCACAGCACAAACTTTGTGAAATAATAATGACGCAAAAGGTCATGCGTCCTGCGTTAGCGGTCAACTTAAGTGAGCTCGAGGCGGTCGATGTCCCAGAATGCCACAGGGCGTCTCTGATGTGAGGGAGCGGTCGCTGAGGGAACGCTCGCCGAGTCTTAATTAGCGGCTCAGCACATGACCTTTAGCAGCATGACAGCGTTAGCTGTTAGCATAGCGACAGCGCTGACAACCTCATTTTGCTGAGGCGTAAAATTCATGAACAAAAATAAAACAAAAACGTGACCAAAAATCATCATCATTTTCTTCATCACATCCTCATTCTCATCATCAACAATCTTATCATTGTTATGACTCCATTATCGTCATCATCAAGTCATAATTTGTATTCTCATTGTACTGTAATTATTCTCATCCTAGCCTCCTCCTCATCAGCTTCCTCACTCTCCTCGTTATCGTTACAATTACAACCCCAATTCCAATGAAGTTGGGACGTTGTGTTAAACATAACCCGAGCTCATCTAAGATGGACTGATGCAAAGTGGAAAAGTGTTCTGTGGTCCGACGAGTTTTTGGAAATTGTGGACGTCGTGTCCTCCGGGCCAAAGAGGAAAGGAACCATCCGGACTGTTATGGACGCAAAGTTCAAAAGCCAGCATCTGTGATGGTATGGGGCTGTTTTAGTGCCAATGGCATGGGGTAACTTACACATCTGTGAAGGCACCATTAATGCTGAAAGGTACATACAGGTTTTGGAGAAACATATGATGCCATCCAAGCAACATCTTTTTCATGGACGCCCCTGCTTATTTCAGCAAGACAATGTCAAACCACATTCTGCACGTGTTACAACAGTGTGGCTTCGTAGTAAAAGAGTGCAGGTACTAGACTGGCCTGCCTGCAGTCCAGACCTGTCTCCCGTTGAAAATGTGTGGCGCATTATGAAGGGTAAAATACGACAACGGAGACCCCGGACTGTTGAACACCGGAAGCTGTACATCAAGCAAGAATGGGAAAGAATTCCACCTACAAAGCTTCAACAATTAGTGTCCTCAGTTCCCAAACGTTTATTGAATGTTGTTAAAAGAAAAGGTGATGTAACACAGTGGTAAACATGACCCTGTCCCAGCTTTTTTGGAATGTGTTGCAGTCATAAAATTCTAGGTTAATGATTATTTTCTAAAAACAATCAAGTTTATCAGTTTGAACATTAAATATCTTCTCTTTGTAGTGTATTCAATTAAATATAGGTCGAACATGATTTGGAAATCATTGTATTCTCGCTTTTTATTTATGTTTAACACAACGTCCCAACTTCATTGGAATTGGGTTGTATCATACTGCTCATTGTTCTCAAATCATTTCGTTGGCTTCATCAAGCCGGGACCTCCAACTCTCACTGGAGCGGTTCGCAGCCGAGTGTGAAGCGGCTGGGATGAGAAGCAGCACCTCCAAATCTGAGACCATGGTCCTCAGTCGCAAAAGGGTGGCGTGCCCTCTCCGGGTCGGGGATGAGATCCTGCCCCAAGTGGAGGAGTTCAAGTATCTTGGGGCCTTGTTCACGAGTGAGGGAACAAGCGGATCGGTGCAGCGTCTGCAGTGATGCGGACTTTGTATCGGTCCGTTGTGGTAAAGAAGGAGCTAAGCCGAAAGGCGAAGCTCTCGATTTACCGGTCGATCTATGTTCCTACCCTCACCTATGGTCACGAGCTGTGGGTCGGGACCGAAAGAACAAGATCCCGGATACAAGCGGCCGAAAAGAGTTTCCTCCGCAGGGTGTCCGGACTCTCCCTTGGAGATAGGGTGAGAAGCTCGGTCATCCGAGAGGATCTCAGAGTAGAGCCGCTGCTCCTCCGCATCGAGAGGAGCCAGATGAGGTAGCTGTGGCATCTGATTCGGATGCCTCCCGGACGCCTCCCTGCTGAGGTGGGCACGTCCCACCGGGAGGAAACCCCGGGGACAACCCAGGACACGCTGGAGAGACTATGTCTTTCGGCTGGCCTGGGAACGCCTCGGGATCCCCCCGGAAGAGCTGGATGAACTGGCTGGGGAGAGGGAAGTCTGGGCGTCCCTGCTTAAGCTACTGCCCCCGCGACCCGACCTCGGATAAGGGGTAGAAAATGGTGGATGGATGGCATCCTCATGACGCAATGTTCCATGTCTATTTTTTAGTGTGTTCACAGTTTTTCTTTTTTTCTTTTTCTAAGTGAGTGAGGGAACTTCAAAGCACTTACCTGCACACTCGGGGTTCTCCTCGTTAAAATTCACTGCAAAGTCATGGGAGACCTGGAGGGGGAGGAAGAGGAGGTAGAGGAGAAGTAAGGTGATTGGATGGACAGGAAGTGTCTTTGATGTCTGCTTCAACTAAAAAACTTCAACCATCAATGTAAACATTACTTTTTCATGTTTTTACATTTCTCTTTACAGAGAAATTTGCCTGTGAATATTTTTGTATGCTCTGTTTGAATGTGTTGCTGTTCCGTGTGTTAAAGTAGCAATTGTTTGAAGACAATTATATTAACGTCTATGTTAATTTCTGGTAGCCTGTCTATGGCTTTTCATATCATATGTTAGCATGAAGCTAGAGGACTTTAGCTATACCTTGTAGTCGGGCGGGATGCGAGCGCCAAAGCCGAACGCCGGGAACATTTTGTCACTGAAAAAAAAGAAAATGAAAACAAGCGCTGTGATTGGCCGCCATCAGAACTCATTCAGGAAAAGCGACACGATAACGTCCTGTTTGCTGACAGACATGTAACACCATCACGACTCAGCTCTAACAAGCTCAGATGCCGACTGTACCTGTCATAGTCCTGGCAGATCTCGCCCACAGCGACGAGCGCCTTCAAGTACTCGTTGGGTCGGTACGGGTGGATGTAGTGCAGGGAGCAGCTGTTGCGAGGGTCACCGTTGGACGCCGTGAAGTCGATGGCCACCTGAGAGAGAGTAGCCAATTAGGCAATGGGACATATGACGTGCGATGTGTTGTGTGGGACTTTTGACGTGTGAGGTGTGAGATATGATTTGTGACGTGTGAAGTCTGTAACACGATGTGTGACGTGATGTGTCAGCAGCGTCACTAGGTTTCTCGACAGGGGTGGGGGGGTGCTGATGGAAAAAGATTTAGCCCCAAATGTAATCATTGAGGTAGCGTGGGAGGTTGAACCCCCCACCCCTAAAATAGGCCTAGCTTCGGCACTGTGATGTGTTATTTGTGACCAGTGACGTAATGTGTGACGTGTGACATGTATGACGTGATGTACGACACGTGACATATGTGACGGGTTAAATGGGAAGCGCAATGTGTAGCGTGACATGTTGTGACGTAGGTTGTGTGATGTGTGACGTGACGTGATATGTAAAGTGCGATATCTAGCGTGTGACATTATGTGTGATGTATTATATGTGCCGAGTGATGTGTTGTGGGTGACATTTGATATGTGACGTGACACGTGAGGTGTAGCAATGGGAAATGGGAAAACCTAATGTGTTTTACATGTGACCTGATGTGTGACATGTAACGTGTGACACGTGACGTGTTGTGTTATGTGTGAAGAAAGACGTCATGTGTTATGGGTGACATTTGACATGTGACCTGATGTGTATTGTCTATTGTGAGATGTAGGGTGTGATACTGTATGTAATTTGCTGCGCGACGTGACATGCGACGTGATGTGTGGTATGTGACGGAAAATGTGGTATGGTTGACATTTGACGTGACATGGGACGTGTGACCCATGACGTGTGAAATGTGAAACGTGACGTGACATGTTGCATGTTGCATGTGATCTGTGACGTGATATCGCTGGTGTCGGGTTGAAACCTGCTATGTTCAACTTTGGTCAATTTCATATTTTTTCCACAAATCAATACTATTGGTCAGTCCCTACGTGGGTACGTTATTTTTACAACTAAAGTCTACATGCCCTGCTCTCTTTTATGATGCAATGTCAATGGCTCAATAAACATGCTCTTTTTTTTTGGTTTCCTGAAAAGTGATGGTTTTGGAGAGGCAAAGTTTCCGCCCTACGCCAGGGATATGTAATGTGTGGTGTGATGTGGTATGTGCGTTGTGACGTGTGACAGCTGATCTGTAAAGGCTGTTGTACACTACGCGATCCGCTTAAACCTCAATGGACCGGATCATTGTAAAAAATGTACAGCTGCCGACATATTGATCGATTGGATATATTGACGCCCCGAACAGCGCATACTGTGACTTTATCACATTTAGTAAACCAGAAAAAGATAGCGTCATAATTAATTAAGGAAAAGGCAGGTTTCTAAAGAGAAACTCCTCGTCGCTCGGTGTGCGGCAGCCTTAACATGTAATGTGTAACGTGTGGTACGAGACGTGTGATGTGTGACGTGACTTGTGATGTGTCACCTCTGACTTTTGACCAGTGACTTGTTTATGGGCGGAGCTTGATGATGAAGATCCTGAAATGATTCTACTGTGTGTTGTGTTTAAATTCCTTCCTGTTTTATTTGGAAATGCCTTCCGCCTCAGCCAATCAGCTAACTGAATTCCCCTTTTGGCACTTCCTGTTTCCTGCGTTGCCATGGCGTTACACAGAGTATCCTCCAGACTTGATGCTAAGATGTGTCATGTCAGCATCAGTGTGACCGGTGGGACCGGTGCAACCACAGCCAGGGTCTGTGGTGGTCGCTAAGTGGGGCAACGGGGCGGCAGGTTGGTGTTGCCTCGGTTACCGTTGCCGTGGAAACATCATCAGGACCACTCTGAGAACCCTGGAGCCGTTTCCTCTTGATGGAATAAGAAGCAGGACGCTGACCTGGATGGGACTTGTGGTGTGTATACGTGTGTGTGTGTATGTGTGTGTGTGTGTCCGTGTCCTCACAGTAAATTGGATCTGGCAGCCTCCCATGATGTAATCCAGGAAGGAATGCATCTTGATAATCTGCGAACACACAAAAAAAAGAATACAATTATATCCATCCATCCATTTTCTGAGCCGCTTATCCTCACTCGCGTCGCGGGAGTGCTGGAGCCCATCCCAGCTATCAACAGGTAGGAGGTGGGGTATACCCTGAACTGGTTGCCAATCAATCGCAGGGCACATATAAACAAACAACCATTCGCACTCACATTCACACCTACGAGCAATTTAGAGTCTTCAATGAACCTACCATGCGTGTTTTGGGGACGTGGGAGGAAAGCGGAGTACCCGGAGAAAACCCACGCAGGCACGGGGAGGCCATGCAAACTCCACATAGGCGGGGCCGGGAATCGAACCCCAGTCCTCAGAACTGTGAGGCAGACGCTCTAACCAGTCGTCCACCGTGCCGCCGAATACAATTATAATATAATGAAAAACTTTCATCATCAAATTCATCCATCTGAACTTGTTTGGTGAGGATGTAGACGCTTCATCGACACGCTTCACGCACATGTCTGTTCTGGTGTTGGAGGATATCTCCTCCACCGTGCTATATTTAAGTGACTTCTGACCTCTTTGCATGTCACTTTTATGTAAATGTTATGACCAAGAAGAAGAACGATGGAAATATAGAGCACCATTGAGTCCTGGTGGGGCTCTTGGGGGGCCCGCAGCACCACTGACTGCGCTGACATGTTCAGATGGACCAGAGCTGGGAGGAAGGGACAAGGGGAACAATGAAACAAGGGGAAGAGAGGATGAGAGAACAGGGGGAAAGAAGGGGAAGGAAGGAAGGAGAGAAGATGGAGAAGAGATGAGAGAGAGAGAAAGAAAGAAGAAGACTCAATGGTGCTCTATATTTCCATCGTGATGATTTTAAAAAATGGCTGCAATATAACAAAGAGTGAAAATTTTAAGGGGTCTGAATACTTTCCATACCCACTGTACTGTCCCGATTAGGGAATAGGGAATGAGTGAATGATTGCGAACGCTGCGTTCACAATCATTCTCTCATTCTCTATTGCGTTCACAATCATTCACTCATTCTCTATTCGCTAATCACGGCAGGCCCCATACAGTATAAAATCCAAATAACACCTATACTATATGGACATTTTATTTATTATTATGTACGTCCACTATATAAAAATCCCTAATGGAGTTGTTGTTGGCCTTGTTAAGGCTGCTCCCATTCTGTCTTTTGGCTTCGCCCACACGACGCTGCCTCATCCGTCACCTGCCCATTTAGACCGACAAACATTCGAGCTCACTTTCACGCCGAGCGACAACATAGGGTCGCGTTAGGCGGTGGAGCTGGAGTCTATCCCGGCTGACGTTTGGCAAGGGAAGCGATGTACGAGGGGAGGAGGAAGACAGGGATGAAGAAGAGGAGGAGTAAGAGTGCTGACCTTGCACTGGTTGAGGATGACAATGCCAGAGTTCTTGTAACTCTTCTTCTTCACTTTGTATTTGGAGTTTATGCACGGCCACTGCACCTACACACACACACACACACACACACGCACACGCACGCGCACACGCACATGCACATGTGAGCCTTTTGCAAACCTGAGATAAAAGATTCTGATCCAGCTGAATGCTCATTATTTCTGTGTGTGTATGTGTGTTTTGTGTCCAGCATTGTGTTTTGTGAGGTCATCATTGTCTGTCACTAACACGTTTGTCACTGAGCCACTAAACACACCATGAGGAAGAGGAGGAGGGGGAGAAGGAAGGAGGGATGGGGACAACAAATTAACAATAGAAAAAGAGGAGGAAGAGGAGGAGGAGGAAGAAAGCCAGCAAATGAACAATTGAAGAGGAGGAGGAACTATACTACGACTGACTAATTGGCACTTCCTGTCTCTTGCTGGAAGCTTCAATTAGCGGCTCAGGTTTCACGAATTCAGCAACATTTGAGCTACTTTAGCCTGCTATTAGCCACTTGACATTAGCACTCACATTACGACAAGGTTAGCTTAGCATCAAAAGGAATACAGATCAGAAATTGCAGGAGTCTACTGGTCTCAAAGTGTCATTGTGTCATTGCCTCATGGTTTCATAGCCTCATTGTTTCATAGCTTAACAGACAAATGGTATCATGGCCCCATTGTCTAATTGTTTTACAGTCTCATGGTCTCATGCCCTCATGTGAACATTATTTCATGGGTCATAGTCTCATTGTTTCATAGCTTAATAGTCTCATGGCCTCATCGTCAGATCGTTTCATAGTCTCATGATGTCATAGCATCATGGTCTCATAGTCTCAATGTTTTATAGCTTCATGATCTCAAAGGCTCATGGTATCATAGTCTCATGGTATGATACTTTCATGTCTCATAGCCTTATTGTGTCATAATATCATAGTCTCATCCATCATCTCATGGTCTCGTAGCCTCATCGTCTCATGAGCTCAACCGTCATCTCATGATATCACAGTGTCATAGCCTCAAGATGTTGTAGCCTCATAGTATCTCATGGTCTCATAGCGTTATGGTATCATAGTCTGATGATCTCATGCTATAATAGCCTCAGTATTATAACTTAATGGTCTCAGTCTCATAGCCTTATGGTCTCATTCCCCCGTGGTAGAGTCACTGATGGTGTAGTGGTACAGTCGCCTGACTTTGGTGCAGGCAGCGTGGGTTCAGTTCCCACTCAGTGACGGTGTGAATGTGAGTGCGAATGGTTGTCCGTGTCTATATGTGCCCTGTGACTGACTGGCGACCAGTTCAGGGTGTAGTCCGCCTTTCGCCCGAAGTCAGCTGGGATAGGCTCCAGCGTCCCGCGACCCTAACCAGGATAAGCGGTGTTGAAAAATGAAATGAAATTCCCCCGTGGTATCATAGTGTCATGGTCTCATGGTGTCTTAGCTTCATGGTATCACAGCCTCAATGTTTCATAACCTAATAGTCTCGTAGCCTCACAGCATCATAGCCTCTTAGTCTTTTGGACTCATAGCCTCTTGTGGCCTCATGTTGTGTAGTTGTCAATGTGTAGTTTTGTGTAGTTGTCAGTGTGACGTTGTGTGGTTCGCTGATCCGTTAAATTACTTCTGCAGCTCAAGTTGAAGAGGGATCACAAGTTTTAACGCTTTGGACTCGCTGGGAGTTTGGGACTCATTCCGGAGCTTTTTTGAATGTTTTGTCTTTCACGGAGCACCACAAGTTCTGAATAAACGAAACCCCCCCCCCCCCCCAAAACTCAGAGCAATTCCTCTATCATCTGCAGAGACAGAAAACATCTGCTTTTCTTCTTGCGTTAATGTCTGGACTTCGCTTTGCTCGCTCATCACGTCTGCTGCTTAAACACACGCACGCCACCTGTACGTTAACTTCAACATCATTTAATGCTAAAATATGTGGAAAACACTTATTAACCCTCTTTAACATTGCACAAAAGGTCAATAATAATAAAAAAAAATAAAAGATAAATAAAAAATAGGTAAATAAAAATTGTACCTTAATAAATGTTTAAAAACAGTCTTAAAGATTAAATGCAAATATATTTAACTTAAAAGTTAAATACAACTGAATTCTACTCCAGTGATTGTTTCACGTACCACGTGAGCGAGCTCGCGTCACTCTGAGAATCGCTGTCTCATAGTGTTGTCTTAAAGTTGAGGTTAAGCTATTTATGGGTGTGAGTGATTTGGATTACCTGTCGTCCGTCAATGGCGCCCCGCATCTCTTGGAAGGAGGCCTCAAACTCTCCGATGTAGTCGTGTTTCCCGTTCGAGTCCCAGTCCCACACCGTGCACTGAGTGGTCACACATCCATGCAAACGCACACACACACCCACCCAGACACATACACACACACACACACACAATTACTACATAACTTCACTAGCATCTCATTAATCATTATTAGCACATTAGCTTCAGGTTAGCAGCAGCGTTTTTGTAGTTTTGACTGCATTTCATTGATGAGTAAATGAAGAAGAAATATGTCATCAGATCCACACCAGCCAATTAAATGACCAGTGCATGTGTGTGTGTGTGTGTGTGTGTGTGTGTGTGTGTGAGTGAGTAAGACCACTCAAAAAGGAAGGAGGCAAAAAAGAAAAAAGGAAGGAAAGATAAATCAAAAGAAGGAAGGAAGTGAATGAAAGAAGAAAGGAAGCAAAGAAAGGGAAGAAAGCAAATATTGGCAAGAAGGTATGATGAAAAGGAAGTGAGGGAAGAAAGAAGAACAGAAGGAAGGAACCAAAAGAAGGTCAGAAAGAAAGAAGGGAGGAATGAAGGACAGAAACAAGGGGAAAAGGAAGGAACAACATGAGATAAAGAAAGAAGGAAAGAAGGAAGGAGAGCAGCAAAGAAGTGAAGGAAAGAAATCAGGAAGAAGGAAAACGCAAAGAAAAGAATGAAGATAAGTCAAAAATGGAAAGAAAGAAGCAAACAAAGGAAGGAAACAAACAATGGGCAGAATGGAGGATGACAAGGAAGGTAGGTAGGAAATAAGGAAAGAAGGAAGGAAGGAAGGAAGTATGGAAATAAGTGAAAAATAAAAGAAGGGAAGAAGGAAGGACGGAACAAAGTGAAAAGGGATGGAACAAAGGAAGGAAAGAAAGGAAGGAACCAAAGGCTGAAAAGAAGGAAGCGAAGGAAGAAGAAAGAAAGAAGGAAAGAAACCAAGGAAGGAAGGAAATAGAACAAATGAACAAAGGAAGAAAGGAAATAAGCAATAAATAAGGAAGGAATTAAGATAGGAAGCAAGGAGGGAACGAAGAAGGAAGGTAAAATGGAAGGAAGGAAGGAAGGAAGCAACAGAAGGAAAGAAGGACGTGAGAAGGGCATGTTCCAGTTTGTGAGCTGTCAGTGTGACCAGGACATCAATTGAGTCAATTAAGCAGCACCAGCGTACACACTCGCCTTCTCTTTCGTTTTTTCCCTTTCTAATCCGCTCGACTGTCTTCAAACATCAAATTTGCCCACTTTCACTTTTCACACACTCCATCCATCGTCTCTCTATAAGCAAAGAGCTAAAAATAAATGTAAGCGTATCCATAGCAACCGCACAAACTCTAATAGAAAGGAATTCAAGCGTTTGTTGTTTGCAAGAACGATTATAAAACACTTGATTATATTTGTCTTAAAAGAGCGAAATTCCCCACAATGCCTCAGTAAGGCACAACAATAAAACACACATACATCACACGTCAACACGTAGTACACTTGATGACATCACCGCGAAAACAGGAAGCTGGCATTAAGAAGTTCGGCGTGCAGTGGATGTAGCTGTGTGATGTGTGCACGTGTATGCTTGTGGCTGCATACTGTATGTATGTACAGTATGAGTGTGTGTTTAGGTGTGTGTATGCGTGTGTTTGTGTGTACCTGCAGCTTGCGCTGGTGGTCTCCGTTGCAGAGCGAGTTGAGGGAAACTTTGAACGTTTTCCACACGGGATTCAAGTTGTTCATCACCGTCTGATAACAGCAACACAACACAGCACACAACAACAGAGACACACACGGCATGACAGGTACACGTACATTATGTGTGACGTGTGTGTGTTAGCGTGACTTCCTGCCTCCGTCCTATAGACCAGCTGCAGCGTGGCATCCTCGTTCAGACGATAGATTTCCAGGAACGGATCCGACTTACTGAAAAAGTCCTACGACACACACACCCACACACGCACGCATCAAACTTTATTACACGTGCGTGCTTGTGTTGTGAACTTTTTTTTAACCACGATTATACTCAAACTTTGCGTGTTTGTGTGTGTATACTGAAATACGCGTTTCAGTAGTGTGTATGAAAGTGTTTCAGTCGTGAATGTATGCAAAAAACAGTAGTGCGTGAGTGTTCTAGTCACGTGTGAGCATCCATCCATCCATCCATTTTCTCTCTCTCTCTCTCTCTATATATATATATATATATATATATATATATATATATATATAATATATATATATATATATATATATATATATATATATATATATATAATATATATATATACAGAAAAAGGATGGATATAATATATATATATATATATATATATATATGAGTCACTGATGGTGTAGTGGTACACTCGCCTGACTTTGGTGCAGGCAGCGTGGGTTCAGTTACCACTCAGTGTGAATGTGGGTGCGAATGGTTGTCCGTGTCTATAACTGCCCTGCGACTGACTGGCGACCATTTCAGGGTGCAGTCTGCCTTTCGCCCAAAGTCAGCTGGAATAGGCTCCAGCGCCCCGCAACCCTAACCAGGATAAGTGGTGTTGAAAATGGATGGATGGATATACCATCCATTTTTGTCACCGCTTATCCTCACCAGGGTCGCGGGCTGCTGGAGCCTATCCCAGCTATCTTCGGGCGGGAGGCGGGGTACACCCTGAACCGGTCGCCAGCCAATCATAGTATATATATATATATATATATATATATATATATATATATATATATATATATATATATATATATATGAGCTCATTTGAGTTGTGTGTGTCTATGTGTGTGTGTGAGCAACGACATTTTGTATACGTGTGACCGTTTCAGTAGTGTGTAATCCTGAATTATGTCCTTGACTGCCCTCGCCTGTTTGTGTGTGTGTACAGTATGTACTGTATGTGTGTGTATATTTATGTATACTTGTGTGTGTGTGTAATCACCTTGTCATCCAGCTTTCTGGCACTGAAGGAAAGCTCGATGTAGTCGTCATTCCCCGTCAGCTCTTCCGCTGTGATCTGAATGCACACACAAATGCACACGCACTCGTGATGAGGTGCTCATTATGTAGCAACGATGCCAAGTTTGAAACACGTTGGGAAGAAGCTGCTACCCATATTTATCAACTTCATCGTCAGCTTCTTCTTTATCATCATCATCACCATCACCATCATCGTCACCATCTTGCCACCATTGCTGTTTTTGTTGTTGTTTATGATCACTAGCGTGCCATTAAATGACCGAGACATTTACCGTGATGATGGTTTTTCCCACGTTGCCTCCTGGCCTCAGTAGAGCTTTGGACAGTTTCCTCTGAGAGATGATCTGCACACACACACACACACACACATACAAATATTAGCATCAGTATTAGCATTTGCCGTGCTAGCACAGATCATCCAACAAGAGCGAGGAGCCGACCCGCTACCTGTCCCAGCGTGCACTCCACGGCACCCAGGAAGTCGGCGTCCTTCAGGCCATTGTAGTTGCTGTTGTTGATGTCATACAGCTCGAAGCGCAAACGCTGCACTTCTTCAAAGTAAAAGTCTAGCGTGAAGACCTTGGAGTAGGACGGGTTGACACAGCTGCGCATCACCTCCGTGCGGTCCACCTGCAGGGCCACAAAAGCTTCTAGTGTGAAACAACAAGTAGAAAATAAACAAACATCCATCCATCCATCTATTTTCCGAACCGCTTAAAAAATGTTTTTTTTTAAAATGAAAAATAGGCTAAAACAAAGATTTTAAAAAAAAAACAAGAAACAAATTAAGAAATAGGTTAAAAACAAGTTAAAAAAAACCAGAACAAGAACCAAGTTACGAACCAAGGAAAAACCTTGTCAAAAATAAAGTTAAAAAAGTAACAAAATAAATAAATAAACAACATGCCAGAAAACAAGTTATAAACCACAACAAGATCCAAGTTAAGACAAAGTAAAAAAAAGTAAAGAACATGTCAAGAAAAAGTAAAAAATAATGTAAAAAAAAAAAGTAAAAAATGAAAAACTCAAAAAATAGGTCAAAACAATGTCAAAGTCAAAAACCATGTCAAAAACAAGTCACAAAAAAAAGTTACATTTAAGTCAAACCAAATCCAAAGCAATGTTTAAAAAAAAAAATACAGTTAAATACATCAACAACAACCAAGTCGAAAACCAGCACAAATCCAGGTCAAAAACAAGTTTAAAAAACAAAAATATAATTATAATTATATATTATATATATATTATATATATATATATATATAGTCAATATAATGAACAAAACATTTTAAACATGTTCGTCCTAATGAGATGTTGCTCATCTCGGCGGCGGGGGGAAAATACAAACATGTAAACATGCTGGTTTCGTTAGAACAAGAACATTTCTTCTCCTGACAAGAAGTATGTTTCTTTTTTTTTTTTTTTGCCTATGTCCCTTTTGGGGATCCATAATATGTCCTACATGAATCTTTCTCGTTCTAACAAGAAAGTTTCTCAGTAGGACGAGACGTTCTCTTTCTAACGAGAAACATACAATCCATACAAAACAAATAGTTTAAAACAAGTCAAAGTCAAGTCAAAGCCAAGTAAATAAAAAAACACGTCTAAAACAAGGCACAAAAAAGTCAAATTCAAGTCAAAACCAAGTGAAAAACCATGTTAAAAACACAAAAGAACCAAGTTAAGAATAAGTCAAAAAGCAACTCAAGAAAAAGTGAATTTTTTTTGTAAAAAATAACAGGCCGCTAAAAATATAAAGTGGGGCAACAAGCAACTAAAACGAGCACACACGTACATGCAAATGCACGTGTGATGCGGTTGCCATGGCGACGCACCTCCATCCATTGCCCATGTGACTTCATGTTGAGCACGACACACGGGTCGGGCTTGGAGAGAGCGTCGCGGTCACTGATCCCTTTACACGTCAGCCTCAGCTCCACTTTGGTCAGGCACGCCGACTCCAGCAGACCCAACGAGTCGCACGCCGAATCGTAGATGTCACTCATCATGGCGGCCGCGGCCGGACAGGAAGTCTGCGCAGGAAAAATACAAACAATTAAATGACCATTCCATGGTATGCGCGTGTGTGTGTTAGAGTCTGTAGGAGTGTGTGTTAGTGTGTGCGAGTGTGTGTGTTAGTGTGCATTTGTGTGTGTGTGTGTGTTTTACTGTGTGTTTAAGTGTTTTCGAGTGTGTTATAAATGTGTCCGAGTGCATGTGTGTGTTAGAGTGTGTAGGAGTGTGTGTTAGTGTGTGCGAGTATCTGAGTGCGTGTGTGTTAGTGTGCATTTGTGTGCGTGTGTGTTGTATTGTGCGTCTAAGTGTGTGCGAGTGTTATATAAATGTGTCTGAGTGCATGTGTGTGTTAGAGTGTGTAGGAGTGTGTGTTAGTGTGTGCGAGTGTGTGAGTGTGTGTGACTGTGTGTGTGTGCGCCCGTGTGTTTGTGATTTTGTGTGTGTGTGAATGTGTGTGTTAGTGTGTCAGTTTGTATGACAGTTGTGTGTGTGTTTGTGCATGTGTGGGTATAAACATGTATGTTAGTGTGCGTGAGTTTGTATTAGTGTGTGTGTGTGTTTGTGTGTGTGTTAGTGTGTCAGTTTGTATTCGCATGTATGACAGTTGTGTGTGTGTCTGTGCGTGTGTAGGAGTGTGGGTGTGGGCATAAACATGTATGTTAGTGTGCATGAGTTTGTATTAGTGTGTGTGTGTTAGTGTGCATTTGTGTGTGTGTGTGTTTTACTATGTGTTTAAGTGTGTGCGAGTGTGTTATAAATGTGTCTGAGTTCATGTGTGTTAGTTTATGTTAGTGTAAATGTGTATTAGGGTGTGCTAGTGTGGGTGTGCTAGTACGCGTGTTAGTGTGCATTTTAGTGTGTGGATATGTGTGAGTGCTAGTGTGCGTTTGTGTGTGTGTTAGTGTGTATAACTGTGTCTTAGTGTGTGCGAGTGTGTATTAGTGTGTCTGAGTGTGTGTGCATTAGTTAATATTTGTGTATATGACTGTTTTTTTAGTGTGTTAGTGTGTGAGGGTTTGTTAGTGTCTGCTAGGGTCCCCGACTGGACCATCCGCCAACATCCCCCGCACTCACGGCTGTGGTGTCCTTGAGCAAGACACTTATACCCGGAAATGCACCCCAGGCGCTTCAGCTGCCTCCTGCTCCAGTGTGTTCCACTAACATGTGTATGTGTTCACTGTGATGGCTTAAATGCAGAGAACAAATTTCGTGTGCATGCATTCATGTTCATGACAATGAAAGGCGATTCTTCTTCTTCTTCTTCTTCTAGTGAGTGTATGTTTGTGTGCATCTTAGTGTGTGTGAGTTTGGGTGTGTTAGTGTGTGTGAGCATTACACAAACATGTGTAATCAGATGCCGTACAGGAAGTCACCGTCCTCCATTGACAACTTCCTGCCGCACCGCAGCTCAGGTTACGCTCAACGTATTGCACAACGTCATTGACTGGCAACCAGTGCATTGCAAAAGTTCACTCCACAGTCCACATCACTCTTTATCACTCGTCATCGTTAGCACTCCTCATTCTTCGTTACCTATTACTCTCGGTTTATACTTCTAGCATTTCAGAATTCTCACTCCTCATCACGCTGCATCATTTCTCAATACTCACACTCTTCATCACTAGTCATCACTCCTCATCCCTCTCACCTCTATCACTCCACATCAGTCTTTATCACTTTGTATCACCCATCGTCACTCTTGATTACTGTTCATCACTTTTCAAAACTCCCACACCTCATTACTTTGTATCACTCCTTCATTTTCAATCAAGAACATTTGAATTTTCTTTCATTTTAATTTTTTGGGGTCCACGTTTATCTGTCATGTTTCCTGACAGAATGGTGTAAAGTGGAAAGTCAAAAAGTAAAAGATCATGACCGTACTTTGTCACAGGATGTGCTGAAAATCAGTAGACTTCCTGGCCCTCAAGGCGAGCCTGGAGGACGAAAGCTTCAAGGTGGTGAAGTTCACAAACGTGTGTGTGTGTGTGTGTGAGTGTGTGTGTGTGTGTGTGAGGCAAGCAGGTGCTTGCTGGGAGCGTCAATGGCGGCCCGCTGAGGATTTGTGGCGCCTGAGCAGTCAAGCGGCGGATGAACGCTCCCGCCGGCGGTGCGCTGACGTCCTGCGGCGGATTAAAGAGCGCCGGTGATATAACACGCGACAACGCTAATTATTGTTGCCATTCAACACCTCCCACAGGATTGTGGGTAAATGTTTGGACTCGACACGTCCGGACTCTTTGACGCGCTTTGTAATCTACACGACAAATATGGAAGTGCTGCTACTAATCATACAAAATGATTAGTTGCTCAATTTATTCCACAATAAAAGGTAAAATACTTAAAATTCCCAACAATCGTGTCAATAACGAAACTTGTCAAAAGTGTAGATTATTTGCCATTATGGATACACGCAACGTATCGAACAACGCCATTTTCACCATCCTGACATTTTCACACTAAACTAAAATTAAACTACCAACAAGTCTTAATGTGATTGATCGGTAGAGTCTGAATAAATTGGTCGTTTGAAAAGAACAAGCACATGAAAATGACCATATATCTTCATTTCATACATTGTCATGTGAAAGACAACATGACAAATGAGGGAGGAAGACGCGAACTCAACGACCTGAAAGACGAACACTGAACGGAAGCCGAAACTTGATACGAAAAAAAACATATCATCTTCATCGCCACAGCTATGACGATAGGAGTAGCGTTAGCACAGCGCTAGTCTGTTGTCTGCGTGTGGATCAATTAAGCAGCACGCACTGTCACCTGAGCCACTTCCTGACCATGGCAGGTCATGTGATCAACATCAAGGTGTGGTCACGATATATAGTCTGTATGCGTGTGTGTTATATATGAAATGTATGTATATTTACTACTGTACATACTGTTAGATGAATGCGATACCATTTCCGTATACCGTACAAGTTGCTATATAAAGGCTAACAAAGTGCTAAAGTCTTAATGCTATGAAAGTCCTAGCCAAGTGCTACATACAGTAACTACAGTGTCGGGACGTAAATGTTACAGAAGTACTTTAGCACTTTAGCATTTTAGCACACAGTATAGCCACTGTATAGAACTGCTTGCTGAGTTCTAAGGCGATGCTATGTCGGCTTGCTAACAAACACTACAACTGTGTTCGGAATCAACTATACAGTAGCCTAAGTATATATATATAGTAAGTTCTCCATTTTCTAGAGCTATCTCCTACATAGCGCCCTCAATGTATCCCACAGTGCATCTTGAAAAGTGATAAACAACGGATGATCACTCGAACAGCAATTAAATCCCATGATGCATAGCGTCGATACAGAAAGAGCAACATGTCACAACCTGGATAGACATAAAGTACGTTGTTTGTTTTCATTTTGTAAAATACAATCATCTTAAAACTGTTTTTTCCCCCCCCCCAGTACTGCCTTCCGCTCCACACTAGTAGGACAACTTTGGCATACTAGTATGAGAAGTACATGTTACGAGTGAGGCAAAACTTCTAACGGGCATTTTGGTGCTATTTGTAGGGTCCAGGAGGCTCCTAGTGCATGACACATGCATATTAGTTGGGCCTAGTACTAGCGCAGCACAGTAGTTTAATAGTAAGGTTAAACTGTGTACGAGTAGGCCAGAAGGGGCACTAATAGTATATAAAACATTACTACTAAGACACAGTCCTCCTACTAGTGTCCCATAGTTGTTTTTCTAGTGCACTAAATTGTCTAAAAAGTGAGGATAAAGAGCATACTAGTACATGCAGCTTAAGTTGGATATCAAGAATATTGAATAAATGCCCATAAAGCCAGTTTACAATCCATGTAATATGTTCTTTGTCCTCACTAGTAAAAGAAATTGCGCACACAAGTAGAACAATTAAGGCGGACTAGTACAACACTTGTGTCCTACTAGCAAAAAACATCAGCGCAGTGGTGGTTCTGGGGGGGTCAGTGCCCCCCTAATACTTTAGCCCCCATTGATGGATTTGGATGTTTCAAATGTACCAACCAAGTTGATTTATGACTGGACTAGTCTGTAAAAATGTTCAGTTCTTTCTGCATAAAGGACAACTTTGGCATACAAGTAGGACAACATGTTACAAGTAAGGCAAAACTACTAGTGGGTATTTTGGTTCTACTAGCATGGTCCAAGAGGCTACTAGTGCAGCACAGTAGTTTAGCTGTAATTGTACGCAAGTAGTGGAAAAATGATACCAGTAAGACACAGTCGTTCTACCACTGCGTTGAATTGTCTTACTGGTGAAGACAAAGAGCGTACTAGTACATGGCTTCATATCGAGGATATTGAAAAAAATGCTTTCCATACACATGCATTCATTCATTAATCAATATGGTGCATGCAAAAGCACTGAGAAGAACGGAAGGAGCACTTGTTTCATTGTGAGGAAGAGGATGGGGAAGACAAGAGGATGAAGATGATGGAAGTGCAGGAATTTCAGGCGGAGTTTTGGCGTTTTTCTTTCTTTTTCTTTTCTTTTTTTTTTTACCTTCAGTGGTCAGTGCGTGCGGAAAAATAATGGAGGAAGGCGTCACAAAGTTTCGGCTTTTGGGCTCTCAACTGACATCAGCGCCGCACACCTTCATCCTCTTCCTCCTCCTCTTCTTCTGCCTCTACAGCCTCCCGCCGTCGCGCGCGCGGCTTAAACGGGGGGAAAGCCCACTCACACACACACACTCACACATTTTCGCACACGCACACGCACGCGCGCGCGCGAGAGAGAGAGAGCGAGGAAAGTGCTGCTGCGGTGTGTGGACGCCCCCTGGCAGGACATCACTAGAACTGCACGCTCCCGGGTCGCAAAAAAAGGTCAAGTTGTAGCGGTGCTGGCTTGAACGGTGCCCTCCCTGTACATTGTAAAGATAATCCACTTTTACCGATCTGTATTAATAACAATTCTGAACATTAAGGAGGTGGTCAGAAAATGAACAAGAGATGTGACCCGGTCCTCACTCTTATGTCCAAATTTACATACACCTCAGCATGTCTAGTTGAGTATAATGACATCTATGTGTGTTACTTGAGGAACTTACTTACTTGTTTTCAACCAAGTGACGAATATTGCTCATTCACCTTGGCTAATTTCTATCCATCCATCCATTTTCTACACCGCTTATCCTCACTAGATCACGGGTATGCTGGAGCCTATCCCAGTGAACTACGAGCAGGAGGCGGGGCACACCCTGAACTGGTTGCCAGCCAATTGCAGGGCATATAAACAACCATTCACACTCGCATTCATACCTTTTGATCCATTTAGAATTTTCAATTAACCTCCCGTGCAGGTTTTGGGGATGCGGGAGGAAACCGGTTTGGCTAACTTATCGACAAAAAACGCCAAATGCTGTCATGAGCCTGAGCTACGGTAGCGCATAAGTGAGGGGAAAAAAAGGCCCAGGGCATAGATTCGGCAAAAAACACACAAGCCGCACTAACATTAAACTCTGATGTCAAGTAGCGGGCCGCAAAATATCGTTCCGCCGGCCTCAATTGGCCCCATGGCCGCGAGTTTGAGACCCCTGCTTTTTTTCTTCTGTTTTGTTTTTATGTGCCATCTAAGTTTGAAATTGAATTCTGTGTCAAAAACTCAACGACTTATATCCAAATTCAAACTCAGATGGCACCGATAGACCTTGTTGTTCTGCTTATCGGCCTCCAAAATTTGTTTTAATTTGAAAATGCGTGGCTGGCAGGAAGTTGTGTTTGTGTTTCCGCTATTCGGCTTGAGGCGAAAGTAAAAGTCGACGCGGAAGTTGAGCTCTACTCACAGTTTTCTGCAGCAAACAACACGACGACTTGTGTTTTTTCCGGACCAAGAAAACAGAACGGTGAGTTAAAATCGTTGATTAAAGTCAAATATTGAACAAACTTGCCCCTGCGATCACGTTGAGCAGGTTTTATTTAACCCCACGCACAAACAAGTCGAGTGGCGCTTCACTCCGAGACGGAAAATTGTGTGCCAAAGTGCGTTTAAAATGTATTCAGATTTTATAATTTTCCATTTATTTTTGTCTTAATTGTCACCAACAAAGACTGATGAAAATACCTTGGTCCTTAAGTATCTTCTGCGTGGTTCGTCCAAGAACATTCTTTTTTAACAGCTGCTAACCAACGTGACCTATGGATGAAATTCAAGTTTAGTGCAACGATTAGTAGTCTAAGGACGAATTTTAATCAGAATTAAGTCCGTAATCAGTATTAACTTCGCTATTTTTGTGTGAAGAGGTCACAGTTTGAACATGGGGACAAGTGTCACACTGTCAGCGAGGATAAACGTTTACTTGTACTTTTTCTACTTTGTGCCAGCCCAACTACATGAACAATTCGGTCAACTTTACAATTCCCCATTTTTTTGTTGTCTTAATTTTCACCATCTCATGTATATAAATATGTCTTGCTCATTAAGTGACTTCGGCGTTATTTGTCCAACACAGAAGCTTCTTTTCCAGCTGCCAACCAAATGAACTATCGAGTTCATTTAAGTTTAGTGCAACAATTAGTAGTCTAATGACGAAAAGTTATCAGAATGAAATCAGTTCAGTAATATCTTATTACTACTTTAGTCGTAGTAGTAGACGCTTTAGTTTGGCAGCTGCTAACCAAGTCAACACAAACTTTGAAATATCGATTAATCCAAGTTTACTGCAATTAGTTGTAGTGTAACGAAGATGTATTTATTTATTATTTAATCAGAATGAAGTTAGTAATTACCTTCTCTGTTTATGTGTGAAGTGATGGAAGTCGCAGTTTGGCTATTACGATTTGAAATTAGGTCAGCTGTCACACTATGTTATACAGTATTAAGACAACATTAAAGTAAATCAGATGATTTGTATAGTCATGTATTAGCTTCTGATGACTCAAATATTACATCATCATCAGGAGGAAGAATTTATATAAAAGCTAAACAACATGCATAAATATAATGCTATTTTCCTGTGTGGGAAATTATGGGGCTCTCTCTGGACAACAATCCACTTTCGTTGGCTAGAAAATATTTTGCCAATAGAAAATCATGGAAATAGATTAGCATTTAAACAAACTATGGTACAAGGAAAAAAAGAAGTTAACCCCTCCTTTAACCACTGCTTTTAAATCTGAGTACCCGAAGTCACGTCACCTGGCGCGTATATTCTTCTTCGTCATTTGAGAATGTCCTTCTATTAACTAATTATTTTGCCTTTGCTTGCATTTTTGCATATAATACAAACATCTGTGGCAGTTTAGTGCATATAAATATTTGCATTGCTTTTGTGCATATTTTACAAATATTTGCCTTGATCTAGTGCCTATATTGCAAATATTTGCTTTACATATATGTCAAATATTCACATGGATTTAGTGCAGACATTATAAATATTTGCATTGGTTTAGTGCATATATTATAATGGCAACATGACAAGATTGATCAAAAATTACAGTCTGTCCACATAATGAGTCTGGTTGGAATGACCACTTTAACATGAGCACAAAGCACAACAAAAATTAGAAAATTGGATGATGGTTTCCAGAGAAAATGATTTTTTTGTTGGAAAAAATTGCCTTTTTGGGGAACATTTTTGTGTGATATTGCCTGTATAAAATAAAAAAAACACCTTCAAATTAGATTAAAACAGTATCCGTAAATGGTTTCTCAACATACCTGCTCGAACCTTTCGTCTGCTACTCAGGGAACCTCCTCTCCGATTGACTGATAAGTTGCAGTTAAAAATATCCACCAATAAGCTCGTGTAGGCTAAAAGTCCGAGGGGTTCTCCAAGTTGATGCTTCAAAGTTATTTTGATGTTTCAAACATGTCACTTGCCTTAAAATGTCTGCTGAAATAGCACAAATGTAACAATTTTTAATGAGAAGAGCAGTGTGGTCAGTAGAGTAGGTCCTGCTTTATTAATCCGTTGTTGTCATGAATTAATTTGTTTTGGTAGATTCCAGAGGCGTTTGAAGTGCTCATTCAATTTTTTTTAATTCCACAAAGATGCTGGCTAATTATAAATAACTGCATTGATTGAGTACATACTTTATAAATCTGCTTTAGTGCAAAAAAATTTAATATTTGCTTTGATTTAGTACATATATTACAAATATTTGCCATATTGTGGTGCAAAAACTTTAAATATTTACTTAGATTTAGTATATATAATACAAATGTTTTCTGTGAGTGCACTTCCAATCCAAATAGTATGACTTGAATTGTTCCATTGTATAATATTTTTTTTTTTTTTAAATGTATTTCTGTGAAAGTGGCCTGAAAATGGCCTGTTGACGGTGTGTCTTTGTGTGTGTGTCTGTGTGGCTGTATCTGTGCCATTTCTCTCAGTTTCATCATGGCCCCAGATGAAGTTTACGCCTCGACGACCATGCCAAACCCGAACGCTGCCTGTTTCCTGGTGCCGTCACAGTATCTGGACAAAGTGCGCTTCTTCGTCAAAATCCTGGAAGTGGTGAGCCGACTGTAGCTGATTGGTCCTTACAAGTGATGTCATCAGGAAGACACATCCACAGTGCTTGTCGTGTTGGAAGACTTCTAGAAGGTCCATTGTATTGTGTGAGGACTTCGATAAGATTCTGTGTAGTATGTGAGGACTTCTAGTCCTCAGTGTAGTATGTGAGGTTTTCTGACAGGTTCAGTGTATCATGTGCGGACTTCTAGAAGGTGCAGTGTTGTGTGTGTGTGTGTGAGGACTTCTAGAAAGTTATATGTAGTATGTGAGGACTTTTTAGAGGGTTCAGTGTCGCGGGTACAGACTTCTTGAAGGGCTTTTAGAATGTTCTGTGTAGTGTGAGGATTTTTATAAGGTTCTATGTAGTGTGTTAGGACTTTTACAGCTTTTGTGTTGGGAATGAGGACGTCTAGAAGGTTCAATGTAGCATGTGAGCACATCTAGAATCTTCGGTATAGTATGTGGGGGCTTCTAGAAGGTTCTCTATCATGTGTGAGGACTTCTGGATGGTAGGGTGTTGTTGTGAGGTCTTCGAGAAGGGTGAATGGAGTTTTTGAGGATGTCGAGAAGGTACAGTTTCATCCGCACAAATGTCAAATTGCTTGGAAGAGCCGACAGAAAAAACTGAAGTGCGGTTTCAGTGGCCCTTGCCATGACTTGCCCTTCCTCCTGTGGCCTCTCACCAGGAAGTGCCCAACGGGAAGTGAAAGAGCTGCCGTTAGCACATCTCCGTTAGCACAAATCTCCGTTAGCACATCGCCACTCGGCTATTGCAATGATTAGCCCGGAAGGCGGGAAGCAACTCCAGTGTGTTCTCCTCATGTTTCAATCAGAAGTTACGAAAGTTTTTTTTACATGTTTGCGTGTGTGTGAAAGACTTCCAGGTCTGCTTGTCTAACCCAGTGTTTCCCAAACTATATTGAGCCAGGACACATATTTTACCTTTCTCGGGGATACAACCTTCTCTCTGGACCACTACTTTCTTTCAGGAATAGAACCTTCTCAGGACCAGAAATTTATCTTGGGACTAGAACCTTCTCTAGGCACAAGAAACGTCTCTTGGGATGGAACCCTTACTTCGGGACTAGAACCTTCACTTGGGACTAGAACCTTCACTTTGGGTGAGCCTCTTCTCTCGGGACTTGAACCTTTGCTTTAGATGAGCCTCTTCTCTTGGGACTTGAACCTTCTCTCATAATGAGAACCTTGTCTCGTGACTAGCATCTTCTCTTGGGACTAAAATCTTTTGGAATTAAACTATAATATTATCTCGGGACTAGAACCTCCTCTCTGTACTAGAACCTTTGCTTTGGATGAGTTCTTTTTATCGGGACTAGAACCTACTCTCGAGACAAGAACATTATTTCAGGACTAGAAACTAGTAATGGGATGATGATACCTCAAGGAGTGTATTAACACACGACACAAACTGTGTCGGCACTGTATTGACACTGTGTTGGTCACTCAACAGTGACCTCCTGCAGTAGTTCTAAAATCATTGAAGGTAAATAAAATGAAAATAAGAAGGAAAAGCTTACATGCTGCAAATGCAACATCAGCCTGTGAAATAATATTTAATCGCTAGTCCTTTACTCAAAATATGATCTCATAATTTCATTTGCTCAATTTGTTTGCTGAGTTGTTTATGAGAGCAGTTTAAAATTTGCTTAAAACCTTGAGTAAATGCTAAAATTAGTTGGTATGTAAAATATAGCAAATTCGTCTGTAATAAAATTCAGTTAAAATTTTTAACTTCTGTATGGAATTTTGTCTACTTAAGTGTTCAATCATACGAAATGAAAGACTAAAAATGGCTTAATTTACGCATTTTTATTGAGGAACGAAAGTTTTTGAAGTGTCTTTGCTCCAAGGCGATTTCTCTCTCTCGCTCTCTCTCTCTCTCTTCTGTTGGGCTGAGAACTTTCTCTTGGGACTAGAACCTTCGCTTGGGACAGGTACCTTCTCTCAGGACTAAAACATTCTCTCTGGGCTAGCACCTTTCCTTTGGGACGAGCACGATATCTCGGGACGAGAACCTTTTACTTGGGACTAAAACCTCCTCTTGGGGCTTATTTTGGGACTAAGAACCTTCTCTCATAACTAGTACCTTTTGTCAGTAGTACTCTGTTCTCTTAAGACTAGAACCTACGCTCAGAACTGCTACCTGGGACCAAAACCCTATCTTGTTGGTATGGTGCTCACCTAAGGTATATCCTAAACATCCATCCATTTTCTGAGCCGCTTCTCCTCACTAGGGTCGGGGGCCTGCTGGAGCCTATCCCAGCTATCATCGGACAGGAGGCGGGGTACACCCTGAACTGGTTGCCAGCCAATCGCAGGGCAAATACAAACAAACAACCATTCGCACTCACAGTCACACCTACGGGCAATTTAGAGTCTTCCAATTAATGCATGTTTTTGGGATGTGGGAGGAAACCGGAGTGCCCGGAGAAAACCCACGCAGGCACGGGGAGAACATGCAAATTCCACACAGGCGGGGTCGGGGATTGAACCCCGCTCCTCAGAACTGTGAGGCTGACGCGCTAACCAGTCGGCCACCGTGCCGCCTAAAGACTAAACATTTATAATCATCAGATTAAAAGTGACATATATTGTTATTGTGTCCCAAACGTATGAATGGGAGGGATTTGGGCACTTGTAGATTGTGAGGTTCAATCCATTGTCTTGAATTATTTTACAGGGAAGATCTGCCAAATACTCGGAGATCTTTTGAGGTGTCTATGTATAGTATATACTGTTTGTCTATGGTCTAACATCCCGCCCTCCTGCCACCTCACCAGCTGCTGTCACTAGTGGCGTTCATCCTGGAGGAGGTCGTCTCGGTTTGTATCAACTGTGTGGCTCTGGAATTCTTTGAGTTTGTCAGCTGCACGTCATTCCTCTTCACCACGCTGCTCCTCGTACTGCTCTCAACTACACTTCACCAGAGGGTGGGAATCACCTCCTGGTCTCGCCTGGTAAGCTCCATGTAGTTGTAGGAATTAAAAAAACAAACAAACAAAAAAGCAAGATGGTGCCACGGATGGACGCCTCTGTTACGCGCATGCCAGTGTTGTGCTTGTTTTTGTCTTTTTCGTTCGTCTTTCGACATTACGCGACTTACACTGAGGAAGACTAGCTAAACATTAGGGAGTGTACTCTGAACCTTATTTCAACAACTTTCACAAATCCACAAAGTTTTTTTCTCTGAGATACTTACGAGCAAGCGGCTGCACTCTATGGCACATTGAGAAGACTATGCCCCAGAGGGCAGCATGCCAGAGTACAAGTTAAGCTTCGGCAGCAAGGATTTCGAATGCCATTTCCGTCGATTCACCTCGCAAATCTACGCTCTCGACCAAACAAAATGGACGAGATTCGTCTCCTCACAGAGACCAGAAAAGACTTTGCACGCTCTGCTGCCCTCTGCTTCACATAGACTTGGCTTTGTGAACGCATCCCCGACGGCGCCATACTGGTGCCCGGCTTCCAACTACACTGACCCGACTGCGACACGAAGCTATCGAGGAAAGCAAAAGTGGCGGGATACGCTTCTTTATCAACAAAAAACGATGTACTAATGTCACGGAGCTCAGCACACACTGCAGGCCAGACTTGGAGTAACTGTTTTTGAACTTTAAATCATTCTACCTGCCGTGCAAGTTGGCTTCATTCATACTCGCCGGTGTTTACATCCACCCACAGGCTAACACGAACGCCGCACTGCAAATGCTGGCTAACCAAGTAAATGAACTTGGAAAAAAAGCACCCAGATTCACCCGTCATTATTCTTGGGGACTTTAACAAAGCAAAACTCAACCACAAACTCACTAAATACAAGCAGCACATTGACAACATTCTAGACCACTGCTATACCACGCTGAAGGACTCGTACCGCGCTATTTCCCGTGCAGCTTTGGCCTCGTCTGATCACTATTTAATTCACTTAATACCAACATACAGAAACAACCTTAAATGTGGAAAGCCTGTGGTGACAACAGTGAAGAAGTGGACCAATGAAGCTAAAATGGAACTTCAAGACTGTTTAGACTGCACAGATTGGAGTGTTTTTGAAACTTCAATTGACAGCTTTGATGAATATTCCGGCACTATTACATCCTACATCAGCTTCTGTGACTACGTGTGTGTACCAACAAAGACATTTCGCACGTTCAATAACAACAAGCCGTGGTTCACCGCCAACAGAGGTGGGTAGAGTAGCCAAATATTGTACTCAAGTAAGAGTACTGTTACTTTAGAATAATGTGACTCAAGTAAAAGTAAAAAGTAGTCATCCAAATATTTACTTGAGTAAGAGTAAGAAAGTAGTCAATGAAAAAACTACTCAAGTAAAGAGTAACTTGTGAGTGACTTCAGATTTTTAAAAACAAATAAATAAATAAAAAATTTAAATCAGAACATCAAATAAAATAACAATGTATGGGAGTCGACACACAACTGCCGCCATTTCAATTTTTAACTGCCCAAAAACCAACAACACATACATTGCGCCCTACAGAAACATTCTTTGCGTTATTCGCTTAAATGATTTCATGAGTTCAACATCATCATTCCCAAACTCCTCCCCTCCAAGCTCCTCCAGCTCAATGTCTCACTTATCTGCCAGTGGATTTACAGCTTCCTGTTGAGCAGGTCACAGCAGGTGAGGCTGGGAGACACCACCTTATCCACACACACTGTCAGCACTGGGGCCCTCCAAGGATGTGTCTTCTCTCTCTACACAAACGACTGCACCTCAGTGCATCCGGCTGTCAACCACCTGAAGTTTGCAGACAACGCCACAGTCATCGGCCTCATCAAAGACCGTGACGAGTTTGCGTATCGACAGGAAGTGGAGGAGCTTGAGCTGTGGTGTGGCCAACACAACATGGAGCTCAACACGCTCAAGATGTGAGAGATGATCGTGGACTTCAGGAACTATGCTTCGCCACAGCTGCCCCTCACGCTGTCCCACTGTCCTACGTCAACCATTGAGACCTTCAAGTTCCTAGGAATTACAATCTCTCAGGACCTGAAGTGGGAGACCAACATCAACTCCATCCTGAAAAAGTCCCAGCAGAAGATGTACTTCCTGAGGCTTCTGAGGAAGCACGGCCTGCCACAGGAGCTGTTGAGGCAGTTCTACACAGCAGTCATCGAAACAGTCTGGTTTGGTGCTGCCGCAAAAAAAGGACAAACTCCGACTGCAAAGGAAACTCTTGGCTGCCGAAAAAATATTGGTACCCACCTACCCACTCTTGAGGACTTACACCCTGCCTGGACTAAGACAAGGGCATGCAAAATCCTCTTGGACCCTCCACATCCTGGTCACCACCTATTCCAGTTCCTTCTCTCAGGTAGGTGCTATCAAACAATGCAAACTAAAATTAGCAGACATTCCAACAGCTTCTTCCCTCTTCCCATTAACTTCTTAAAAAGTTGACTTACAATTTCATTGTAACAGCTGCCATTTTGCACATCTCTGTCGGGACCCTTCTACATTATTCGTGCACTCACTGTTTTATCATGCTGCATTATTTGCATATTGTTGTTGATTACTACTGCCCATTTATTTGTCTGAGAACTCTGCTCCATTTAGACAATTGTCACTGTACCAAATCATTGCACTCTTAGTCACTTTAAATTGCTCTAAATTGCTTAAGGACTGCATCATTTATTGCCACTATGTCAGCATCACCACACTAGTGGTACACTTGCATTGCTCAGTGACTCTCCACACTTGTTTGTTTTAATGTCCTAAATGTACATTTTGTCATAGTGGCTTTTTGTTGTCATACTAGAGTGGCTCTAACTACCGGAGCCAAATTCCTTGTGTGTCTTGTAACATACTTGGCCATAAAGCTGATTGTGATTCTGATGTTGAAATGGCGAAATAATTTCATGAGCTGTGAGTTTGTCTTTTGTTGTTTGTTTGTCTCAAGGAGCAAATTGTATCACTGTTACAGTTAAAGGAGAACTAAACTTCTTTTTTAAGTCCCCCCCCCCCTCCAAGAATACATTGTATGGGCCACTGCTAATACAAGCACAGTATGCTGGTTAGTATTACATTTGTGAAATAAGAATTAAACTGAATAATTAATCAGTCTCCATCACTATCAGGGGGCGTCATCTTGGGCAATATTACCCTGTGCTGGTGCCTGAAATTAATTAATTAATTAATTATGCTTCATGTTGATGACATGGTAGTTTGAACAGCATTTTAGCAAATTCAGGTTCGAACCATTTTGATTAGTGGTAGCACGTACAACGTAAAAAAAAAAAGTGTGTTTAGGAATTGAATAGAAAGGAATTATACATGCAATGACAAAATAATGTAGTGTTTTCCATCCTTTATTTCATATTTTTGATTTATGTCACAAAAACTATATACAGTGATAATGTAAGACTAATAAGTGCCCCAACTTACGAGTCGCTTCGTTGATTTTAATTTATTTATTTTCCGTTTCTTTTCTTGTGAGCCAAAATTTGCAGAATGAGCAAGCATCGGATAAGCTGCCGCTCGCCCGAAGTAAGATAATGATGGAGCAATTGAGGTACTGTAATGCCCTCGCATCTGGGCAAGGAGAGCCATAGTCGCTGATGCTCTTTTTTTTTTTTAAACTGGACAAACATTCAAATACAAAATGAGAATACTCGCAAGTAGTGAGTCCAATTGCTGTCGTCACTCACTAGGCTACACCCCTTAAAGGCACACACCCAATACACAAAACCTACAGTCTGTAATTACACTTTATAAAATTTGTTCATTTATTTAAATTCTCTTTAATTATTTTTTTGGTGAAATAGTCTCATTTTCTGTAGCAAAAGCACAGAAAAATGGTGGTGATTTTTGGGGAACTGAAACAGATCAATGGCATTTTAATGGAACCAATTACATAATCTCAATTTCCTCTCAAATGTAGTTTTTGTGAATGGCAACCTCTGGATACACAGGTTAATTTGATACCCTTTGCAATCTAGTGAAAGAGCATTTAAATGTTCTGCCTGTCACTATATGTCATTAACATAGATGGATGAACAAAGCTACATTATTTTGCCGTAAATGAATAATAATTGTGCTGCGGCACAATGGTTGGGATTCACTAGTAATAAAGCCAATTAGTCAATAGCCATTAAAAGATATCACTCGACATTGCAGAAAGTTCTTCCAAGGAGGAAATACCAAATGTTTTATCAATGGCACAAATGTGACAACCCATTCAAACATCATGTGACCACAACGACGACCTCGCTGTCAGAAGAGGAAGTGTTCAAGGACAAAATGCTCACTCGGCAACTCCCTGATGAAGCACATTGTATTATTTTCTTGGCCTTGGTTTACATTTCGTGCACATATTCCAAATATTTGCTTTGGATTAGTGCATACAGTATATTATGAATATTTGCATTGAATTAGCGTGTATACATTATTGAAAATATTGGCATTGAATAAGTGCATATATTTCATTTTTTTTCATTGTCTACGTCTTATACAAATAGCAATTGGTGTGGTTTTTTTTGTATTTTTTTTTATCTTTTATTTTTTTAATAAACCATTTATGACACTCTGCAGTAGCAAAGCAGCTCGCAAACAGACTTATTTAGCCTTGCTGCTGGAAACAGTGGTTGAAATCATTTTGATATGGTTTCATATTTACTTATATAACAATTCCCCAATGGGTATGAGGAAAATACT
The DNA here is from genome assembly GCF_024500385.1 of Phyllopteryx taeniolatus. Taxonomy (NCBI): domain Eukaryota; kingdom Metazoa; phylum Chordata; class Actinopteri; order Syngnathiformes; family Syngnathidae; genus Phyllopteryx; species Phyllopteryx taeniolatus. Next base: position 20,874,048 of record NC_084507.1, read on the forward strand.
GTGGACATTGCAATAATCTATACGTATTTCACATGTATAACCAGTATTATGCATATTAATATATACCATTTATGTTCATGACTGTGTTCAAACTGACTTCAATATGCAATATTATGCATACGTACCTTCATATTAACTTTTTTTTTTTTTTTTTTTGCATGCACAATACGTACGTTCTGGGTGTATTATTCATCAGTATGTCATTATATATCATAGTCACTATGATACTTTCCCTTTGCACTAGTTGTATGGCTACTGCTGTGGCATAATTTGAGATATATATATATACACACACACACACACACATATGGGATGATGATGATTCTTGTCACTGTTGTTGTGTTGCAGGACTTTGTGTACACAATGGTCATCGCCTGCTTTTTCCTCATCGCCTCCATTGTGTTTGCGACCATCAACAGCGGCACTTCTCTGGAGAAAAGCTCTGTGGTGAGGAGGAAACCCTTCTTTCCTTAACAATTCATTCTTTCCTTCCCTACTTCTTTCACTCCAACCTTTCCTATTATTTAATTCATTGCATCCTTGTCCTTACCTACCTTCTTGTTACCTTCCCTACTTCCTGATTTTTTTCGACTTCCTTTCTGACCTACTATTTTCCTTCTTTATTTACTTACCCTCTTGTTGCCTTCCCTACTTTTTTCTATTACCTACCTCCGTGTGTCCTTCAGCACCTCCTTCTACCCTTCCCTATTTCTATCTACCACTCCCAACCTTCTCACTCACTAAATTTTAGTTTCCGTCCTCCTTCAGTGCTTTCCTACTTCTTTTTCTTTATCCACCTTTTTGTGTCCTTCCTTACCTCCTTCTCTCCTTGCCTATTCCCTTTTTTTTCCTACCTTACCTCCTGGTTTCAAGGTACAAGGTGCTTTTATTGTCAGTTATTCAATATGCGTAACACATACAGAGGATTGAAATTACGGTACTCAAGGTTTTATTAAGCTATAAAAAGCTTAATAAAACTATTCTATATCCAGTATAAAAAGTATTAATTGAATTTGCAAATATCAAAGATCAGGTGTCGTGTGCAACATAGTCAAGGTCAGAGAACCAAGGCAAATAAGACATCAATTTGATGACAAAACCCCAATGCTGCTAAAGTGGCTGGTGCGACCCTGAGTCTGGTGTGCGTGCGTGCGTGCGCGCGCGCATGTTTGTGGGGCTTCAGAGTTCAGGTGGGCAGAGCGGCCAGAGAGTTCAGATTCCTGACAGCCTGATGACTAAAACTGTCTTTGAGTCGGCTCGTCCTGGCCCGCAGACTCCGCAGTCTCCTCCCTGATGGCAGCCGACTGAAGAGGCTGTGTGATGGATCGGTGGCATCCCCCGCTATGCGGAGGGCTTTGCGGGTGAGGCGGGTGCTGTAAATGCCCTGCAGGGAGGGAAGAGAGGTTCCAATGATCTTCACAGCGGCCCTCACTATGCGATGGAGAGTCTTGCGACAGGATGCGGTGCAGGCTCCGTACCACACATTGATGCAGTTTGTCAGGATTTTCTCTATGGCCCCTCTGTAGAACGAGCACATGATGGGGGTCGGGGCTCTGGCTCTTCTCAGCTTGCGCAGGAAGTAGTGACGGTGGTGAGCTTTCTTGGCCAGTGATGAGGTGTTGCTGGTCCAGGAGAGGTCCTCGGTGATGTGCACTCTCTCCACCGCAGCACAGTTAATTTTCAGGGGAGCACACTGGGAGTGCACTCTCTTGAAGTCCACAACAATCTCCTTGTTTTTTCCCCCACATTTATGGAGAGATTGTTCTCCGTGCAGCACCCGGCCAGGTGGCTCACCTCACTCCTGTAGTCTGTCTCGTCGCCGTTGCTGATGAAACCCACCGCAGTTGTGTCATCTGCAAACTTGATGAAGAGGTTTGAGCTGTATGTAGCAGGGTGACGAGGAGGGGACTCAACACACAACCTTGAGGGGCCCCTGTGTTAAGAGTGATGGTGCTGAATGTGTTGCTGCTAACCCATACTCCCTGCGGTCTCCCTGTCAGAAAGTCCACCAGCCAGTTGCACAACAAAGTGTTGAGCCCCAGCTGGTCCAATTTGTAGATTAGTGGTTGAGAGATGGTTTGCTATTTCCTTCCTTACAACCTTCTTTCATTTCCTACCTTGTTGTTTCCTTCACTCCATCCATCATTCCCTACCCCCTGATATATTTTGCTACTTCCTTCTTTCAACCCTGACACCCACATTTCCTTCCCTACCTCTTCTTTTCATTCCATCCTTCCTACTCATGTCTTCCCCTACTACCTTATTTCACTCACTACCTTATTGCATTCTCGCCTCCTTCGTCCTGTCCTACCGTACTTCTTTTTCATGTTTTGAAACGTTTCCTCTGGCAGGCATTTGGCTTCCTGGCGACGTTGGCGTTCGGGTGTGACCTTTTCTTATTTTGGAGGACGTACGGGAATCCCTTCACCAAAGGGGGGGAGGCGCAGACTTCTAACGGCGTGCGACCGACAGAGGTGGACCAGGAGGCTCCCGCGGAGACAGAGAAACTCAACATGGAGGCCACCACCGCGGAATGATTACATTTGTTTCTGTACTTTATGTGCGCCTTGAAAGGTCAAACATTTTACTCATGAGGAGGTGCTCTTGTCTCCCACAGCGGGCTTGACTTCCTCTCTTTGTACTACTGAAGCCAGCTGAGGCCAGCCACTCAGGAAATAAATAATCACCTTTCCACTTAGAGGGGACATATTATGGATGTTTTTTTGTTTTGTTTTTTGTCCCCCCCCCCCCACGATTTAAAAGCGTTTTCAAGCGTTAAGTCTTGAAAGCGAACGCTCATAGAGATTCACTTGCACCATCGCCAAGCCACTGAATTACACTTGACCTTGCCAAATAGCCCTCCACACCCATGTCAACAGCGTAGCCCAACATTGCTATGGTGCTGGTAACAATTGTCTAACGCTACTCTATGCTGACACCGGTTCTTTAGCGCTGGAACTTGGTCCACCCCAGCTGCTAAATCATTGGATGAGAAACTGTGTGGGGTGACATGATAAATTAGCCCCACTGTAATGTCACGGTTTGGCAAAATTCAAAATGGCTCGCCCACAGACACATTTTTAGAATTAATTAGATAACTCAAAATGGACCTGGTTGTTTAATTTCACAACTGATGGTTGGACAGTCACTACAGACACATAAATATTTGAATACAAAACATGAAATCAGTTTTGCATAATATGTCTCCTGTAATCTGTAAATATTCTGAAGTCAACTTGTAAGAGCAGAAAATATGAGTGCACCTTGTCTTGTTTTCTGTCACGCTACGCAATCACATGCATCACATGCCATGTCCAAGTTAACCATTCCTGACGCATTAACAAGCAATGAAAATAGAAAAAAATAGTAGTTACTTATCTACTAGTAACAATAAGGAAACTTATTTGTAATGTGTTTTGGAATTGGAGAAACAGGAATATCACAATTTAAGATTTTGTTTTTGATCAAATAAATCCAGTTTGTAATATTTTTACGAATAGATGATTCCAAAATGTTTTTGTTCTAAATCTAAACCTCCTGTGTCGCTTTGCTTAGATGAAATGTTTGAAACGTTGCTTACTCTCTTAAAAACTTGAATCTTTTCGTGTCAAAATGGTGAGACGTCTTTCTGTTTTGTTGTTTTATAAAGTTATGACGCAAAATATAAGCAGCTTAAGAATGGATGTGTGGTTTCATCATTAGTAACTAAATGTGCAACCACTCCTTTAAACATTCTCGGCAATCACTCATATGTTAAATGAAGAATTAATATTTTATTTCCAAAGAGTCCACTTTTTGATTTTTTTCTTTAACTACTAGTTCAATGTCTCAGGTGTTCAGTTTAATTAGTCCCAACAAGATATATTTGTTACATTTGAATTTTATGCCCAGAAGTTGATGTGGACTGTAAATGATGCAATAATGCAATCAGAAATAAGACCGAACCAAATCAGCAGTTTGGTCCTGTGAGATGAAATTTCTCTTGCCTTAGTCATATTTTTTTTAATGCTAATATTGTGTTCCCTATATGTAGCTCATTTCATTGTATTGAGATAGAGTGACAACTCAGTATGTATGTATTTTCAAAGCATTGATCTTTGCAGATTTCTGTCATAATTAAAATATTGATGTTCTATTTCATTTGTATGGGAGTGTCATTTGTTTCATTGATAAAGTTTCATCCATTTTCTATAGCGTGTGTTCTCATTAAGGTCGCTAAAATGACATTGGGTGAGAAGTGGGGTACATCCTGGAGTGGTCACCAGTCAAATGCAGGGCACATATAGTACACCCAAACAACTTCACACTCACGTTCACATTCATTGTTTTTTTTAAATATTATAGTGAGGATTAAGAAAGTGCTTTAAATGGTCAAAATAAAATTCAGAGGCACAAAAATTTGATTCATAGTTCACCCTTTGGACTCTATGATGGCCTTCTGTGTCAGTGTTCACCTTGCTTTCTTCTTTTAACCCATTTTAGAGGTGTTAATACAAATGTAATGAAAGTTCAAAAGGGTGTGGATTTTTGTCGGGTTTTGTAATTTTCAATTGCAACTCTTTGAATATATAAATACTATACTGTTTACATCAAATTGTACCGTTCAATCTATTGTGGCCAATTTTGGTCAATTGAAACCCATGAAACCTTTTTGAAAATTATTTGTTGTTTATTGGATTTAATCATAAAAGTTGGGTAAAATGTGTTTTATTTAAGACTCACTGCTTGAATTTTTTGTTATTATGTTTTTGTACAGTATATGTTATTTTTTTCTTATATTTTGAATTTAATAGGTGGAGGTACCCTAGTGCTGACGATGGAGAATTATATTTTAATAAAAGAGGTGGAAGCACTCTGATGGCTGGAGAAAGACTGTACTATTATCATTACTGTACATCAGACAAGGGATGGTTTTGAGACTATATAAAACATTTATTTTTTAGGTTGTTTTTAACTGCTTTTTAAAAACGTCATCTGAAATGTCACCTTAAAAAGACTATTTGTCAACGTGATCATTGAAAAACAACCTTGCTTCAAGCTAATTATATGGTGAAATCAGTGGCTGTTTCTGGCATGCGCATTATATGCAGCCCTACAGGGTAACATTGGAAGCCGGCATATTTTCAAGTGCGTAAACGCCGTTACTGCACATTTACCTCAAGACAGAGCATACGCAGACAAAATGCAGCCTGACAACATTCTAACTGACCGTTTACATGACAAAAACAATTACATTTGATCAGTTTGGAGAAAATAATATTCTCCCCTGTGAATGAAATTTCATTCGGTTTCAGCATGTTCATTCTGATTGAGGTGTTTACATGGACCATTTTGGCATTTGTATAGGGATTTTGCACCCTTTTGTGGAGTTACCACCTGCAAGCGATCTAATAACAATACCAATCTAATATAATCCCTTGTTTTTGTAATGCAATATTTGTTTTTTGTTGTTTCTCTGTTTCTAAGTATTGACTATAATTATTATTTGATGTTGCTGTATTCTTATTTGTTTAAAATTTAATATAATTTAAGGAGAATAATAGGTTCTCTCCAATGTTTTTCGTCAGCGTGTTTACATTGTTGTCGTAAAGGACTGCAGTTCCCACAATGCAACAAATCTTGCAACTCGCGAGAGTTGAAAAGTAAACACGCATGCGCCTGCGCAGTAACGTCGTCGAACGGCTGCTCGGAGCAAGCAAGGCGGCGGAGGAAAAAGAAGGTAAACGCAGCGAACAAAAACACACACAATGGCGACGGCGGCGACCACGGCTAGCGGGCCGACCACCGGCCCGGTCGGTGGAGGCAGCGGCGGTGGGACCGCGGTGGGGCGCAAGAAAGACGGCGGCCCATCCGCCAAATTCTGGGAGAGTTCCGAAACTGTTTCCCAACTGGAGACGGTTCGTCTGTGGATCGGCAAGCACTACAAGAAGGTGAGCTAGTTGAGTTTAGCATTAGCATGCTAACCCCATTGATTCCAATGAAGGCCTGCGGCGCGCTGACAATGGAGGACCGACGCGAGCTTTTCCTAAAGTCGGCAACTTTGAGGCTCAAAGGGGCTTTTATGTGCTTTTTGGGTGTGACGGGTAATACCAGCTTTCTATGTTCTGCTGCTTACCATAGCGCTCACCAAGAACAGCTTTTAATTAGACTATTTTTAATCGAACCTTTGGCAGACAGTATAAGTAACCCACTAGCACACACTTGCCAACAGTACTAAACTCTAACATTATATCGTTTTTAATTTAACCTTTATTGAACTAAGTAAGGCAACTGACTAAAAAGTATCATTTGCAATGCCGGCCTGGCTGCAGAGAGCAGTGTAAATCAAAGCAAAATGAAAGCAAATACATATTCAAGTTGTACAGTACAGTGTAGTTACATATTTGCATAATATATGACATCATAGAAAATGAATAAAAGGTTCATAAGGTAAAATCAAGTGCAGTGATCATATATGGTATTGCTCATTTAACTTTTTAAATGAGGATAATGGGATGTATGAGGTGAGTTTTATTATTTGTTGTATTATTATTATTTGAGTGTTCCAGTCGTTTGGGACAGAAATTTGTAAAACCGCTGGAACGGAGTGCAGGAGGTGGTATGCATGATGAACAAGGAGTGTAGATAGGGTGGGCTCTTGCCAATGAGTGTGTTTTATAGCTCGACATGGACCAGTGAATTTGCCTACGTGAGTGAAGAGTGGGCCAATTAACCAGACAGTACAGCTCACAGTGATGAGTGTTAAAGGGAGAACAGGTGACAGCGGATAGCAGCGCTTATAGTAGGTGTTGAAGTGTAAAGTGTCAAACTGTCTGCTCACATTTGGGGCGACATTGACAAGTAACCATGGAATCATTCAAATGACACAACAGTCTCAATTTATGCTTTTTTAATTATTATTTTGTACAGTCTCACATGCTTCATCGCCATTTAGTTCGTAATGCAATATGGGATGCAGCAAAAAGAAGAGACAGGGAGGTTCCCGTACTACTATAAGCTCCAACAATAGTCATTTTTCCCACAGACCAGAAAAAATATACTGTATGCTTGTGAGTATTGTGGTACGCTTGGTTTGTATGCGTTGCTGCTCCGTGTGTGTTGAAGTAACAGTTTTATGGATTTATAATTACTGTTAACAGCTGTGCTAATTTCTGTGTGCCTATGTATGGCGTTTTGCATTATGTTTTCATTAAGGTAGCTGACCTTTATTAGATTGTTATTGTTTTAATGAACAGTTGAAAATGTTTGGATTTAAATATACAATTGGGTTTTGTTTTATGTGTCAGTTTTAGTGGTCAGAGTGACAAATAAAAGCCTGACATGACCGCGCTTTACCTCTTATTTTGAGAACTATGCGAGCAAGTCTTCTTTTTCTCGGTGATGTTATACAATGGTCTCCCCCTTTTTTTTTTTTTTTTTTTTGTTTTGTTTTTTTGACAGTGAGTGAATGAAGAGGTGCTAAGGAATACTTGGTGTGTTTTAATGAAGTTATATGAGTGTGTGGGCAGGGTAAAAGTGTACAATAAAATTGAACTCTCCATATCACAAACTTCCACTTATCGCAGGTGGGTCTAGAATGGATCCCTGTGGATAAGCAGGGCTTCATTGTACTGGAGTATAAAATGTGTGCGCGTGTGTGTTGTTAGTATGTCCAGAACGACTCGCCCACTAGCAAGTCCCTGGCTGGCCTGGTTGTGCAGCTGCTTCAGTTCCAGGAGGACTCTTTTGGACGCAAAGTCAACAATCCAGCTCTCACCAAGCTGCCGGTAGCACTTCTCACCCATCTTTTACTGTCGAAAATGTCTGCTCCTGGTTGTGTGCTCACTGCTCGTTTCTCCCCCAAGGCCAAATGCTTCCTGGACATGAAAGCGGGGGGTGCTCTCTGCCACATCCTGGGATCGGTCTACAAGTTCAAGAGCGAGCAGGGCTGGTCAGTTGACGCTTTAAATTTGCAACTTGAATGCCAATAACACGCAGGTCTACTCTTCATGTATGCTTTCTACCACCATCCACAGGCGTCGCTTTGACCTGCAGAACCCTTCCCGTATGGACAGAAATGTGGAGATGTTCTTGAACGTGGAGAAGAACTTGGTGCAGGTGTGTATTTGTGCAGTCTTATCGCTCAATCCTGACTTTTCATCGTAAAAAAAATAAAATCAAGCTGTTGTCTTTTTAATAACATTTCCACTTGAACGTGTCCTTCCAGAACAACTGCCTGACGCGGCCCACTGTCTTCTTGTCTCCCGACATGGAGGCCAAGCAAGTTAGTAAGCTCAAAGATGCCATTAAAAGGCACCAGGTGAGTGTCAGATGACCACATCACATCCACACTGACTCTTTGCCCCTTCTAGAACTTTACCCCTCTTCTTGTAGGGTTCCATCACTGAGGACAAGTCCAAGGCCACCCACCTCATTTTCCCGACTCCGTCGCAGCAGGACGAAGGTTAGAAGTCCTCAGGCCACAAGCAGTCTTTTTGTCAAGAGTCTTTGTTTATGTATTTATTTATTTTTTTTATAAAATCCTTCATTTTGTAATGGTTTGTTGCAGAGGAGTGGCTGCGTCCCGTCATGAGGAAAGACAAGCAGGTTCTGGTTCACTGGGGTCACTACCCAGACAGGTGAGTATAGAGGAGGACTCGTAGAAGCTCACCAAAATCCTCCAGAAGTTTTGATTCTAAAAAGGCTCTTATCATCAGCTACGACACCTGGATGGCAGCTGGCGAGGTGGACGGCGACGTGGAGGAGCCGCCCAGCACCGACCGACCGTGGAAGGTGAGTGCGAGGACAAAATATTGCGAAGGAAAAACAATAGAAATAGCAACTTATACAGTGGTTCCTTAACTTAATTATTTTTTCACTCTGTGACCGCGCTGTACCTCAAATCGCTTGTATATCCAATTAACTTTGCCCATTGAAATGAATGGAAATGCCATTAATCTGTTCTAGCCACCTAAAAAAAACACAGCATTTTACTGTATAAAATCATACATTAATAACACAATGAAATAGAATGTAAGGAATTGAACAATTTAGTTAGCATTTTCACGTACACTGAACTGAATCGTTTTCACTATTTCTTTGCATTTTCTGCCAAGCTTGCTCATGTTTTTCTATGATTACGTGCTTTAATTCAATGGACAAGATCAGCTTCTTCTCAACATACAATTTATTTAGACTCGTGGTTAGAAGAAAGAAATTTAGCAAAATACCTACACACACACACACAAAACTGAAAATGCGAGCACAAAATACAACGGGTTCCAGTACTATCACTTCCAGGTAACAAACATGAACCGATGGTGGCTGCTTCCAAGACAAAGCCAAAAATGGATTGAGCGATTGCACGTTTAATAAACCGTTTTGGAAGATTACGTGACACAGGCATTTGCTTTTATGAATTTTTTTGTATGGTCGGTGGCATCATGTGATCGCGGACGTCGATGGGCACATGGCAAACACCTGCCAGCATTGTGCCGTGTTCATCCCATTTTATCAGGCTCTGGACCTTTGAAAAGAGTTTGGAACGATGATGTTACACAGGCGTTTGCGTTTATGGCCTATTAAAGGTATTTTGTACGGTCAGGGGCTCTGTGTAACTGCTGACTTTGATGTGCAATGCTGGCGCTTGTGATGATTAATATCATTTTAATCAATGAAGGTGTAATAAATTAGCAGTTTTTTAAGCATATTAAATATTGATTGAATGTAATTTAGCGGTGCTGTTGTGTTGATGTGAGTGTGTAAGGGGATATGATGGCTTGGCATGAGCGAAGCTTGCATCGAGGACCGCTGGCGCACGGTGCTGTGTTAGTACCATTTTTATTAATGACAACTTAATAAAGAGCTTTTTAGTCATTTGTTTTTTTTAGCATATTAAATTAACGATTGAGCAAAATTTTGGGTGCTGTTGTGTTGATTTAATATCATGAGTCGCCAAACTGCTTCGCTCGGCATCATCTGTATTGGCCAAGTATGTGCATTGTACACTATCAAAACAACAATATATACATTCAGGACATATACTCTACGGTACACAAATATACAAAGAATAGAGTCATTAGCAATCTTAGGTGTGCAGTAGAGCAGTAATACTGATCGAATTGAATTGGGCAAATGATGCAGAATGACAGAGATTCAACAATGAATACAGTCATAATTGCACTACCGTGACGTGCAAAGCTGTCACGATGAAATGTAAGTCAACTGTTTAAGAAGTTAATGGCTGTGGGCAAGAAGCAATGAGAATGTTTTCCAGATTTGATGTGCACTGTTCGGTAGCACCAACCAGAGGCAAGGAGCTGGGAAAGATGCCTGCCGTCTGTGTTTCTCATGTAGAGTTGTACAGGTGAGGCCTGGCGAGCTCAGCAAAATATTTGTTGCTTGCAAGCACGCCTTGAGTCAAAGGTTTGATCGATGTAGATGGAGCACTGGTTTTTCAATGTACAATATAAATGGGCATGTCTTTGGGCCATGTTCAGCGTCGTTACTTTCCACCTTTTCTGTCATACTGCAGAACAATTTGAAAAGGATTCCGGCTCATGTTGTTTTATTTAGCTTGTCGGTTTTTTGATAAATTAGCGGAAAAAAAAAAAAAAGATACAAAGATCCCAAAATCTTGAATTAAATGGTCGAATCACTTGATCACCCAAGCACTGCACTTCCAATTATATTGGACTACACCTACTGCTACCTCAGGTCCATGCCAGGTGGGTTCTGGACACGGACGCCTTCAACGAGTGGATGAATGAGGAAGACTACGAGGTGGATGACAATAAGAAGCCTGTCAGTTTCCGCCAGAAGATCTTCTTGAAGGAGGAGGAGGTATATGTTACAGAAAAACAAAACACTTTGCTAATTGTTAGATTGTGTCTTATATGGGACGCTTGTGAAATGTCTTCTTGCGTCAAGCTGCTTGTCAGTCTCTCTGTCTGTCAGTCTGGTATCTGTATTGTCTGTTGTCATCCTTCCTCACACCTTTTCTCTTCCAATGCACCTCAGGGTTTCTGTTTATGTTGACAAAAATCTCTTGAAGGTGGTCATGCACTAAAAATTCAGAAGGAAGAAAACTAATCATTTGCTCTCCTGAGGGTACAGTCAATAATTACACACATGCATACGCACACACACACACACACACACACAGCCTAAAAATAGCAGTGAAATGGTCTGGACACCAGTATGTTTTTTTTTGTTTTTTGCAGCTTTTTTTCAGAAAATGTAAAATGTTTTTTTGTATTCATTTTATTAATTGCTTTACTTTTAATTATAAAATACAACTGTATTAGGGTTCACATAAATATATTTTCTTGATTTTATTAATTGGTTAAGGAATTACAATTAAGTTTATTGTAAATAACGAATCATGATATTTGTCTAATGAAATGTTTTAAATTAACTTTTTACGTATTTTACATTTGTATTCACTTTTACTTAAGAAATCTCATTAAATAACTAATTGATTTATAGTAAATACAAAATATAAACAGTTATAAAGTTAAGCATAATTTAGCTGTTGATTAAATAAAAAAAACAGTTACCTAAAAATTTTTACATGTGCATTTATCCCTTGTTTACTTTTAAATAGTTATGTGAATTCTAATTCAAGTAATTATAAACAAAAATGTATCATTGTATTATTCAAATGAACTATTGCACGTGTTTTTTATTTTCATTTCGCTCATTAAATAATGGATCTATTGTAAATGATGTAATACAAACATTTAGAAAAATAATTTTACAAATACCTTGAACTAATTTGTATTTGTTTCATTCAATGAAATGAATTATTTTACGATTGTGAACTACTTTACATTTATTTATTTGTATTCTCATCTCAAATAATTCGTTGAGTGAGTTATTGTAAATAATAAAATACATAATTAGTAAAATAACATTTTTTACAAATGTAACATTTATTAAGTATATATAATGAATTATAAGTAATAGTTACTAATATTTCAAATAAAAAAATGCTGTTCATTTTTAAAGTTTTCTATTGTCTTAATTGATTAAATTTATAATAAATGAGGAAAATACAAGCATAAAACAAAAATTATGCACAACAAGTTTGTATTTGTAAATGAGTACATGACCGTAGACAGAAACCCTGCTCGTGGGGCCACACCACTGCATCCCCTCTCCCTACCTCCCCCCTGCTTGTTGCTTCCCCTCCCGGTGTGTGCGAACGTTCCATACTCTCATTCTGCCACTCTTTTATCTCATCCTCCATCCCGCGCTCCCCCTGCTCCGCACGGGCGTTTGTCTGATCAGTCGTCTTCCCGTACGCCCGATCGCAAGGAGCGCAAGGCCAACTCCGCCGGCAAGAAGAGGAGGCGCTCGCCCTCCCCTCCCACCACGCCTGCCGAGTCCCGGAAGAAGGGCGGGAAGAAGGGGTAAGGAACATGCCACACAATATACGCCATGTCAGCAATTGCCGTGAAATATAAATAGACCCATTCATATTCAATGTGGAAAATGGCGTGATGAGGGAAGATTATTCATTCCTTATTCATTGACTGCTCTCAGATGTAGCAACAGTTTTAAACTCAAAGCCAGAGCTCATGGGATTAAGACAATGAATCGTGACATTTGAATGTATTTGGCCATTTTATATATCTACAGTGGTGCCTTGATATAAGAGTTTAATTAATTCTGTGACTATGCTTGTAAACCAAAACACTTGTATCGCAAATCATCTTTCACATTGAAATGAATGGAAATGCCATTGTTTTCCGCCACTCCCCAAAATAGCAACCTATTTTTTTGTGTTAGTTTTTAATGAGACAAATGGCCCTCTAATGACAAAAGTATTTATCACATTTGTCTGCCCATGTTTTATGTCATGTCAATTTATGCTTGAGTGTTATTTGCGTTAGTATGCTAGCTAAGCCTCATGTAGGTGGTTTGTTGGTCTTGAATAATATACTGCATATATTTGTTCATGTAACATGGGGTAGTGATTGCGTACATGCTAGATGTATGGTGTTGATGCTTTGTGATCCTCTCCATTGTAAGGGCATCTTGTGGCATCTATACACAAATACAAAGCCCTTTTAGTGGGGTGTCAATTATTTGTGGAATTTTGTAGGTTTGTTGTGCATGGTTTTTGGTGCTTAGCTACTAAATAAGCACCAAAAACGTGTGAATTTTTGTTTTTTTTGTGGTCACGGGTGTTTACAGCTACCTATGTCATACTTTAGTGTCATTTTACACTTTTGATAATACATTTTTAAATATATATAAACATTTATACTCGTCAGATAAATGGTTATATACGCTGTCTCAAATATTTGTGTGTGTGTGAATGAGACGCATTAACTTTGTACACTTTTGAGGTTGTTTCTCTATGAAGTTCATTCCATTGACTTGCATTAGTTTATGACTGAGATCTAACGCAATTCAATATAGCAGGCACACCTGTGTTAGATGTCTGTGATGTCAGCCATCAGCTAAGCGTCTGTGATACTGACTGTCTTTTTCCTATTTAAGGAACCAGGGACATTACTGGAAGCGGCGAGGACACCGCGGTGAAGAGGAGGACACAGAGGACGATGTCACCAAGGACCTGGACGACTCGTCTGCTGGTGCTAGCATGGAGGAGGGAAGTGTTTCTAAGAATGGTATGTTCCAACATGGAGGAAATAAGAATTAAGTTTGCAAAGGGGCGGAAAATTTCCTATATATTTCCATGGGAAGTTAAGCTGAGAAATTTCGGAACTGTGTCATAGTCGAGCAATAATGTTAACATTAACATTTTGGTTTGTCCCAAGCAGACATCCATACAAAATAATACAATTACAATTCATGCCATTTAAACTGATTTGTTTAAGGAGAACTTCATCAAATTTACTCCTTATTCGTGTTGTGTCCACACAGCTCATTCAAAGAAGGATTCTGAGAGCACACCTCTAAAAGGAGACAATGGAGCAGACTTGGGTATGTATGTAACCCCAACACATAACTTCACAACAATAATAATATTAATAATGTCATTGTGATGCTTTCTCCCTGCAGATGACATGGAGGATGACTCTGTGGTGTCTGGTGGGAAGGTAACATGTTTTATTTAATTTCAAAGGTGACTGTGTCGTTTACAGTTAATGCTACCAAGAGAGGAAATGGTGGTTTCACAATTATGACCAGAATTATCACTTTCACTTCAGGAGGACGAGGACCAGAACAAAGCAGAGATCAGCCGCCTGATGGACTCGGGCGAGGACAACGTGACAGAGCAGACGCACCACATCATCATCCCCAGCTACAGTGCCTGGTTCGACTACAACTGGTGAGTCGGCGAGCCAGAGGCCTCACAAACATTGGAGCTTTCTGAAGCCTTCACCCATGCTCTCCTCCCCTACCAGCATCCACGAGATCGAGAGGAGAGCCCTACCAGAGTTCTTCAATGGGAAGAACAAGTCCAAATCTCCAGAAATGTGAGAGCTGAAACATACATCAAAATTTTAACAGTGCCCGCTCATGTTGTTAAGTTCAATTTTTGGGAGAGAAATAAGTATTGATTTTATGAGAATCGTCATACTTTTTGTGGAAAACAAGTATTAATGCTAAGGGATATGAGGATAAAGTCTATTTTTGGAGAAAAAAAGTATTACAAGAACAAATTATTTGGGATGGTAAAAGAATGGTTCTATTTTTGTGGGAAATGAGTATGCTATGAGATTAAAGTCATATTTTTAGGAGAAAAATGTATTAATTTTAAAAGAACAAACTTTTTTTGGGTGCAGAACAATTTCATTTGTGGGAGAAAAAAATATTGACTTTTGCCTGACTAAAGTCATTTTTGGGAGGTAAAAGCTCCTTTTCATGTCATTTAGAGTTTCAGAAAACTGTTTTAATAAAAATTTATGAGACTAAAGAGGATTAAAAAATACATATGACAAAAATCTTGTTTTTGGAGAAATGAGTTGTATTTAGAGAAATAAAACTAATCTTACAAGAGAAGTGATAGTTTAGATTTTTTTTTTACAAGAATAAAGTAATTTATTGGAGAAAAAGTAGTAAATTTACAAGAATAGTCATATTTTTGTAGAATTTCTTTACAAGCCTAGTCATTTGGGATGAGAAAAATATTTTTTATTAGAATAAGTTGATGTGGCACGGAAGTTATGCTTCAGTTCAGGTTTGAAAAAAAATATTTCCTTTTTTTCCTTGTTAGGCATGCAGTGACATTATGACAACAGTGCCTGCTCATGTTGTTGTTTCTGCCCTCCCAAACAGATACCTGGCCTACCGCAACTTCATGATCGACACTTACCGCCTCAACCCCCAAGAGTACCTCACCTCCACCTCCTGCCGCAGGAACCTGACAGGGGACGTATGTGCCATTATGAGGTGAGTCTGTGCATTGTGAGGGAAAAGTACAAAGGAGAGTTAGGGCCACACTAAAAAGAAAAGAGAATAACTGGACTACTGCATTAAAGTCAGTGCAGTGGTCCTCCACTATTAGCAGGGCATAGGCGCCAAGCCCAACCGAGAATAGTGAAAATCTGCAAATAGCGGGGCTCACCCAAAAAGTGATAATTACCTGTATTATTATTTCAAACCATAACTAGAACATAAACTATGGTCCCAACACACGTGGGAAGAATGCTTACAAACATACTGTAGACAGCATTTTGCCATGAACAAAAATAATTCAATAGGTAGTAGATCCATCCATCCATCCATCCATTTTCTGAGCCGCTTCTCCTCACTAGGGTCGCGGGCGTGCTGGAGCCTATCCCAGCTGTCATCGGGCAGGAGGCGGGGTACACCCTGAACTGGTTGGGTAGTAGAAAGTAGTAATTCACATGAATAGTTGAATTTTTCCCCCAAAAAAGTGCTATATTTTGAAAAGTGTAATTTTATAAGAATACATATTTTTTTGAAAATAAATATCATTAAAATTGATGGTTTTTTTGTGGGGTTTTTTCAGGATGTGGGGGGTGAAGTAATTTTACCGTAATGTTTTTTTTTCTTTTTATCATTGTATGAAAATAAATTATTTTGGGAGGAAAAAAGTATACATTTTACAAGAATAAAGTCAATATTTTGAGGGGGGGGGGGAAATTCATAAGAACAAAGTCCTATTTTTTGCTGAGGAAAAAGTAACATATTTTGACCGGGGGGGGGGGGGGGTTAATTTTACCAGAGTAGTCATTATTTTCTTTGGAGATTTTTTTTATGATGATGAAGTTGTATTTGTTTATTTTTTTTACCAAAATTCCAGTTGTATGTCTCGTCATATTACAACTTTTTTTCCATAGCATTATGACTTATTATCTTCGTATATTTACCGTATTTTCACGACCATAGGGCGCAGTGTCGGTTACGGGGTCTATTTCTGTATTTAACACATACATAAGGCGCACCGCATTATTGGGCGCAGGCATGGTAAAACATACGCTAGCTTAAAACATGCATACATGCACGCTAAAGCAATGTTTTTAAAAAGGCAGCAGGAGCAAAACTGAATTCGGTTGTACTTTATTGAAGTATTTAACAATGTACTCAAGTTATTTTTTGATCAATCCTCATCCACAAATCCATCAAAGTCCTCATCTTCTGTATCCGAAATTAACAGCTGGTCAAGTTCCCCATCAAACACTGCAGGTTCCCTCTCGTCATTGTCTGAGTCAGTCTCGTTGCCGGGGGGCCGTTCAGCAATGATGTCGGCTTTCGCCAAAGCTCGGACAACAGTCATAGCCCAAGCATCCACAATCCATTCACATATGGTGGCGTAACTTGCCCGGCGTTGCCTCCCAGTCTTCGTAAAGATGTGTTCGCCATCTGTCATCCATCGCTCCCACGCCAGCTTTTCCTTGTAATCCACCGGACGTTGCTGCGCCACGGTAGTCCTTGCCCGGATGGATAAATGGCGCCGTTTCATAAAATGAAAGCACCAAGACGGACCTCCTTGAAAATGTTCGATTTTCATTTCGTCTGTAAGCGTTATTGCCCTCAGTCGAATGGTGACTGTAGAGACGCATCTCCCGGCTGTTCTTTGCTCATTAATCCATTGCTCGAGTTGGTCTTCCAACTCGGGCCACCTCGCCTTGTTTCCGCGGAAACTCAGCTTCGTCTTCTTGACTTAGCGAAGCTCAGTTTCCTGCTTCCTCCACTTGTGAACCATGGATTCGTTGTTCTTAAATTCTCTCGCGGCTGCTCGATTCCCATGTTCCCCCGCGTAACTGACAGCTTGCAGTTTAACCTGTGCTTCGTAAGTGTAACTTGTAACTCGCCGCATTATAAGGCGCGCCGCATTATAAGGCGCCCCGTCCAGTTTTGGAGAAAATTTGAGACTTTTAAGTGCGCCTTATGGTCGTGAAAATACAGTACTTTGTATTGTTGGTTTGTGTCCCTAGTACTTGTTGGGAGAAAGTAAATGCCAATGAATGTCATGTCATGTGCAGGGTCCACGCCTTCCTGGAGCAGTGGGGCTTGGTGAACTACCAGGTGGACTCAGACAGCAGACCACTGCCCATGGGACCCCCACCCACCCCCCACTTCACCGTGCTGGCCGACACGCCCTCTGGCCTCATGCCCCTCAATCACAGACCTCCTCCGGTAAGGTTGTGAAGTGGGAAGCAGGTGGAGGCGGCGAGTTGCAGCAACCTGACTTTTCTGTGTGCGGGTCCTTCAATGTTGCAGATTCCACCTTCACAGCAGATGGCCAATTTCCCTGACAAGATGAAAGACAAAGCCATCGACCTCCAGAATTTTGGCCTCCGCACCGACCAGTACAAGAAAAACTCAAAGGTCTGAAACACTCATTTCCATACGCGGCATCCACTGATGGCACTGAAAGTGACACACGAGTCCAGGCCCGTCTGTCACTTTTAGATTTCCACCAAGGTTTCTTCAGCTGTGAACTGAAGGACTATTGGGTGTTTCTGTTGTTGGCCAATGTGGCTCGAGAAACAATTGACCTACATACCAATCAGTTGATGATTCAACATTGATTTATTTATTTTATTTAAGTTATCAATAATTTATTACTTTAAGACCTCTGAGATTTTCATGCAGCAACCTGTTTGTGCACTTTTGTGCACTGCCATTTTGAAATAATGTGCTGTTTTAGAATGAAGTGATGGAAATTAAGAAATGTTTTTATCTGATTCCTCAAATAATTTAACAAATACGTAATCGATTTTAAAATAATTAGTTGCAGCCCTAACAACAATACTCAAAGGCAAATGTTCTTTATTCTCTGTGAAAAACGACTTACTGCAGTTTAAATGAGCACTTGTGACCGTCTTTGTTCTTTATTATATTGACCCCTGGTGACCAAGATGCACACACAACACAAGATACAGTTTTTAATTATTTATGTTCTATTTGTTTTTACAGTATAATATCTTTTGTTGATCATTTGTGTTGTGCTGCTTTCAGGGTAAATCAGTGGTGTCCTCTCGAGAATGGACCGAGCAAGAGACTCTGCTTCTGCTGGAGGTGAGTTCACATTCACGTTTTTTAATATTTTTTCACGGGCGTTCCTAAGTAAAATAATTGCGGGTTTTTTTCCGGCAGGCTCTAGAAATGTTCAAAGACGACTGGAACAAAGTGTCGGAGCACGTGGGCTCGCGCACACAAGACGAGTGCATTCTGCACTTCCTGCGCCTGCCCATCGAGGACCCCTACCTGGAGAGTTCGGAGACGTCGCTAGGCCCACTGGCCTACCAGCCAATCCCCTTCAGCCAGTCGGGAAACCCCGTCATGAGCACAGTCGCCTTCCTGGCTTCCGTGGTGGACCCCAGGGTGGCGTCCGCCGCCGCCAGGGCTGCGCTTGGTAACAACAATATACACATTTACAAGAAAATACACGTCTCGTATGTATCGTATAAGAAATACCCATGTCATATATCAGCTGTCTCATTCGGAAGTGTAACTTGTTGGTGCAGAGGAGTTCTCACGCGTGCGTGAGGAGGTTCCCGCCGAGCTAGTGGAGGCTCACGTGAAGAAGGTGCAGGAGGCGGCCAGGAGCACTGGCAAGGTGGACCCCGCCTTCGGACTAGAGAGCAGCGGCATTGCCGGCACTGCCCCCGAGGAACCCGAGAAGACAGGTTAGTCACGCTAAGAACATTTCATAGCACAATGATAGTGACCAAAATGAACTTGGGTATTTGTATGATCAAGATATTGCTCAAAGAAATGTAAAAGGGGAAAAATGACAGATACATGGTGGGCGTCTTTTGTGCTCAAGGGTGACATTTGATTGATTGATTTATTTATTTCCCCTTAAATGGAGAGATGGGACAGATCATTTGTAAATGTTGAAAAAAAAAAACTATTACATTTGGCTTAATAAACTCAACAAGGTCTCCGTTACAGGACTCTTGACAGTATAAATGCTCAATGGGACGGATTAAAGACCTGATTGTTTGCCCACCCCTGACGTAAAGAATTGCAATTTTTTATTTTAAATACAAGAAATGTATCTAAAATGAGAAACCCTGTGCAATTTTTACACGTTAGAAATTTCAAACAGCAGCAGCCAAAATGAATTTTTGTGTATGCAAGATCTAATATACGTCACAACAAACCATGTGGCATCCATATCGTCTCTTATTGGTCACATAATTGTAAATGGGAAGAAGTCTATCGAGTGATAGGCCAATAAAGCAACAAGAATGACTTCAAAACTGGCATTTGTTGATCAGATGAATAAATATCTGGATCGAATAATTAACTTTTGAACAGTAAAGTAACGGTTTGAAAGGTTATCACGTTTCATCTCCAGCGGTCTGAAAAAAACAGAAATCTGGATCTGTATTTTCACATGTGCAACCTTTAGAGGGCAGCAGATTATAGCAGTGCTACTGTTTGTACGATTTGTTTGTGCTTTGATTTGTGTGTGTGTGTGTATTTGTGTTCACATTCCACCACGTTAACCAGTGGATTAAAACTACAGAGCAGATGGGGCAAGGGAACATGCGGGGGGAGGGCTGGCGGGAAAGTGGGTCATCGCACATCATCATGTTTTCCCCCCACTGTCATCATCATCATCATATGTTAGTCTCGATTAAATCTCACTTTAGATGTTTTTCTCTCTGCCATCTTCCATGTTATTCCTGATTAAACCCCAGATGGAATCAATGTGCTTCATCCATGTTTATGGAACATAAACGTGCACGCATGACACACTTTAAACGCCTTTCATATGAAGAGAGAATATATACTTTTTTCTAGAAATAATTCTTTTCTTTTTTTTCAGAAAATATTCAATCTTTTCTCAAATATACAACTTCTTTCCTAGAAAATATGTGACTTTCTCAAATATGACTTTCTAGAAATATACAACTTTTTATCATAGATGTACAAGCTTTTTCTCGAAATGTTCCCCGTATGTTATGAGACTGGTTTTCAAAAAAAAAAAGTTTTTCATAGAGTGGTGTTTTTTCATGAAGGACTCTAGTGTTTGGGAAAATGACAGCCACGTCTTCCCAAATGAGGCAAGGGCTTGCAGATTAATTTCCACATATATAAACGGGTTTCATCAGATCAATGTTGTATTGATTGCATTACAAATGCCTCTAAGATGTTTCAAAAGAGTTTGGATGGATGAAGTGACACAGGTGTTTCTGTAGGGTGAATGGTGGCATTGTGTGACAAGTGACATTGTATGACTTTGATGTGCACGGCTGGCTTTCACAGAGGGTGTTGCTTTTGGCGATGGGGAAAAAGGAGCATTCCATAGGCAATTGGGTATTTACCAATTGATCCAAAATGGAGTGATGTTTTTGGAAAGTACTGCCAGTTTCATTTCCTCAAAAAAAAAAAAAAAAACATAAAATCAACTTGTTACTTAAAAATGGACAATTAAGACCCCATACTTCCTTTAATAACACCTAATGTTCCTGTGGATGAAAAAGCGAAGCTTGTGTCCAAAATGTACGTGCGCTGTACGTACCGAGCTGGATATATTCAAATGAATGGGAGAGCGTGAAATATCCACACACTCGCTTTTAGTCTTGCCCACATCCACTCTCTTTAGCAACCGGCTTCTTCCTCAACTGTTAAAATCTGTCTTTTTATGGTTTACTGAATGTGATAAAGTACAATATACTTTATATATAGCATCAAACGCCTTTACAGGCTCGCTGTTCAGGGTGTCCCTATATCCTATTCCTCAATGTGTGACGGTGAGTCGGCAACTCTCATTTTTATGTGATGGCCTGGTCCAATCGGGTTAGACTGCATTGCACAGTGTGCGGGCAGGCCTTAGATATACCAGTACACGTTTTTTTTCATAACTTTTTTTCAATACTTCAATACAAACCTTTTTCTAGAAAACATTTTTTTTCTTCAATTTAAAACTTATTTTTCTAGAAAATGTACAACCATTTTTCAGTTTTTTTTCCAAAATAGGATTTCTTTGCTAGAATTTTATTTTATTTTTTTACTGTTTTTCCGAAAATTACTTAATTTCAGAAAAAATTTGAAATTTTAAAACTTTTTATCTTGTGAATATTGCTTTTTTTCTCAACTAGACAGCTTTGTTTCCTGCAATCATATGACTCATCTCAAAAAGTACTAACTTTTTTTTTTTAATTATAGAAAATGTTTCAAAACATCTATCTATCTTCTTTTTCTTTTCCTTTCGGCTTGTCCCGTTCGGGTGCGCAACAGCGTGTCATCCTTTAAAGTATATATCTATACTTTTTTTCAAATATACAAATTATTTAAAAAATATGCAACTGATTTCCTATAAAATCCACAACTGAACACATGAGTGTAATGTCTATTTGAAGCTGAATATTGCCTGTCCCTTGCAGAGGCCGCAGAAGGGGACAAGACTGAGACGGACACAGATTCCCAGCAGGGGGACAAGGTGAGGACATGACTTTGCTCACCTATTGACGTCCTGTCCTGGTGTGTGGAGAAAAGAGCACAAAAGAGAAATTCAAAGGGATTCGATGCGACCGTGTCCATGACAGCCACTCACACACTTTTAACGATTGTTCTCCAAATGGGGTCATAGTGCATCGTCACACTATTTACCATCTTTGACAATAGTCTTGTTCAGAAAGTACACGTTTCGTGCAGTGTAAAATATCTGTCTTACTCCTCCAGGCTGAGTCCAAGGACGAGGCGGAGAAGCCCAATGAGTCCGCCGAGAAAAGCGGCAAGATGGAGGCTGCTGAGAAGGTGAAGAAGGAGATCGGGGAGGTTTTGGAGCGAGAGGACGAGAGCGAAGAAGGACACGAGGCCAAGGCCACTCCTGCTGGTTGGTCGGCTTTTTGTTTTCTAAATTCACACTTGCTGGTCCAGTTTAGGAGGAAAAGCATCAAGATGGAGGACAGTGACTGACATCCTGCCAGTCAAACATCAAGACGTGTCAGTCGTGTGACATGTCCCCTAGACATGAGATGTATCCATTGTCATGTAAAATGACCACTGGAAATGGGGTGTGCGAGACCCGTCTGGTTACGTGTCCGCGGTCACGTGACATGTCAACTGTCGTGCGACGTGTCCACTATCATGTGACATGTCCATTGTCATGCCATGTGTCCGCTGATATATACGACATGTCTGGTCATGTGGTGCATCTGCGGTCATGCGACGTGTAGTCATGTGACATGCCCCTAGTAAGGGGACATATTTGGTAATGTTTCTGCGGTCATGCAGAATATCCACTGTCGTGTGACATGCCTGGTAATGTCTCTGCAGTCATGTGACATGTCCCTGGTGATTCGACATCAGGGCTACACGATTATGGCCAAAATGATCATTGCGATTATTTTCATCAATGTTGTAATCATGATTATTCATCATGTTAGGGAAAACTGCATTGCACTACTTTTCAACAAACAATATGTAAACAGTTTTCAACGCAACATGAAACAAAGATGATCATTTTAGAATAAATACGAAAAAACATAAAATTTACCAAGGGCTAACTGAATAACTACACTGTTATGTTGTTTAATGTCACTTGACCGGGATCGAAGTCCAGACAACTGATGTTGATCCCTTTCGCTTAGGGCATCTTAATAAAGCCTTAACCTTACGTTCGCCCCCTAGTGGTTGGCTGACAACTGGTTGAAAAAAGTGCATGATAAGTTATGTAGCAGAGCCTGTATTTTAAATGTAAATATTGCTGACAATCAGGTTCATTTAATTGTGGCTGCGAAAATCGTGATCACGATTACAATTTGATTACTTGTTCAGCCCTATTCGACATGGCAAGTATTGTGTCCACTGTCATGTGACCTTCCCGATATTATGGCGTGCCTGGTAATGCAACTGCGGTCACATGACGTGTCAAGTACCGTGTGATGGTTTCCAGTCATGCGACATATCCTGCCTTACACTCCTGCCAGATAAAGACGAAGACGAGTCCATGGAGACGTCCTCCTCTGAACAGGAGAAGGAGAAGGACGAGAAAGCCACCACGGAGGAAGGAGAAGAAAAGAGGAAAAAGCTGGAGAATGACATCGGAGAAGGAAACATCGCCACAGCTGCCGCCGCTGCGCTGGCGTCTGCTGCCACCAAGGCCAAGGTGGCTCATCACATCGTCGAGTCATTACAGGTGCTGCTCTCAGTGTTTGAAATGTTTTGAATGTGTTCTTCCTATCTCAGCACCTGGCGGCCGTGGAGGAGAGGAAGATCAAATCACTGGTGGCTCTGCTGGTGGAGACTCAGATGAAGAAGCTGGAGATCAAGCTGAGGCACTTTGAGGAGCTCGAAACTATCATGGACCGTGAGAAGGAGGCTGTAAGTCACACCGCTAATTAGACTTGTGTGTGTGCGTGCGCGCCTTTGCATGTCTGTATCAGTGATAGACAGATATTTTTTTTTTCAGGGCTGATACCGATTATTAGTAGTCAAGGAGGCCGATAATGGGAGCCAATATTCGTTTTGCTGTTAAAAAGGAAAATATTGGCATCAAAATTTGAAATAAAACAAATCCAACACTTGACTTCATTTAAATTCTTTTAAGCACATATATTAAATAGCTTTTCAAATTTGCAACGTGAGATTTTTTAAAATCTTCGAAAATAGTCTTTGTTTTAAAATTCTTGCAAAAATTGCAGGGAGCGCCCAGGCTCAGCAGCATGTCTTACAAAGTTAAATTTAAACCATAACAAATAAAACAGTCCCCTAAAGTTTTATCTAGTATATCGTTTTCCAAAATTGCAATACAATTGTAATGTTACTGTTTTACATAATAATTAATAACGATGATGATGATGATGATTTTGTTTAAAGTTAAAAAAAAAAAAAAGTGCAGGGAGTTCCGAGGGTCAGCTGCCTTAATGGAAAATCTTATTGACAGGCTAGCAAAATTAGCATTAGAAGTTTTAGGAGGGATTTACCGTCAAATAACTAATATTCACACACTAACACTGTGGTAACATATACAAACAGGTGATATAATAATACTCACTAGCATATGTTCTTCATAATGAGTGAAAAACGAGTTATAATAATAAAGCTTGCCACTTTCTTCTTATCTTAATGTAAGTATATATCCATGCGTGCATCACACAGGTGCGCACAGCAGGAGCAGCAGGTATTTGTTTTTCGTTGCTATTATTTTAATATTACTATTTTACCTGTTACTAATTTAGTTTTTTGGTTGTTCTTTTAAGTTGTATTTAAAGTTGAGTTTTGGTAGTTGAGTTAAATGCTAAATTTTGAAATCAATAAATCATGATTTCAATATTAATCTAAATAATTGCCATTAGTATTTTTTCCGTAATCGGCCAGCCCTACTGTGTGTGTGTGTGTGTGTGTGTGTGTGTTTTGTGTGCTCCTGTGTGTGTTTTTTTTTGTGTGTGCTGCTGTGATTTTCTGTGAGTTAATGTTCCTGTGTGCTCCTGTGTTTTTTCCTGTTCGTGGTCCTCGTTTGTGTGTTTTTGTGTGTGTGTGTCCTTGTTCCTGTGTTGATGTTCTCTAGAGTGAGAGCAGTAAAAGGTTATTCTTAAGGATTTGTTTACATTTGCTCCTAAGCTGCTGGATCAGACCCACAGTCTCCACAAAAGCACTGCAACCACCAAATCTCAAGATTCACTTGCCTCTTTTATCTTGTTCCCGTAGTGACGTGTCACTCGAAATGTCAGCAGGTAGACCGCAGTTTGACGTGTCGGTTGAAGTTGTGACTAGGCTTTACACAATCAGGATTTTTGGAGCCCATCGCAAATCAGCGAGTTTAAAAAAACGATAACCGATCACCGATCCGATAAACAAGATGGAGGAATGTACATTTACTGTATATACTTGTGTACTTAATTGCTCAAAAAAAAATATTTACAATAAATAATTTGTTTGTTCCTCTATTCATGCCAGTGAGGCATCGTGACAGACAGAACAACTGAATGGTCTTCTATTAGATGGCAGGAAGTAAATACAGTAATTAATGTATCAACGTTTTGTGACATTTTTGTTTTGTTTGTGTGCCGTGAGATTTTTCAATTGTTATTCAATATGTTCCTTGACTCCATAAAGGTTGGAAATCAATGCTCTAGTCAGATCGTGTATTCTAATCAGTCAGGTCAAACCAACATTACAATGTGACAGAAATAATCGGTGCTAACTTACTGTAATTAAATTACTTTATTTTTAATTACTTCACCCACACCGAAACTTTAGAGCATGATTCGACAGAACGGCGGCATGTTTACGTACAACCGTTTGTTCTACCACACGCTTGCTAGGCTACATATCGTTTTTGTTGCCTGCTTGCGACCCGTATCGTATTAGAAGTACGTGAACATACCTCAAGCAAGCCTTAAACAAACGTCCTCTTCTGTCCTGAGCACCGGTGACCACCAACACACGTTTTTCCCCATTTTGTCCTCATAATATAGTCTGTGCGATCCACTCTTGTTGTCGTCACCACGGTAACGTGTGTATCCGGTCGCATTTGAGTTGACAAGAGAAAGCTCAATGATCATAAAAAACGGGATGCTGTGGTATCGGAATACAAGATTTTATTGCAGTAGTCTCACATAGTGCAATCTTGAAAGAGCAAATTTGTCTTGTAATCTGATCCGGCCATTAAGGGTTGTCTGTCTCAGACGTTGTCTGTTCTACACCGCCGACGTTTTTTTTGTTTTTTTTTAATAACTTTATTGGTCGTCAGATATTTACAGGAGTACGCCAAAAGAGACGTGACAAGGCTAAAAATAAACTAGCTTTTGGATTCAAATGTCTTTTGCGGAGCCGAATTATGACATTAAAGCCGATCACCATAAAATGCTAATTATTGGCCGATATTGATAAGGCCGATAAAATCGGTGTAAAGTCTAGTTGTGACTAACAAATATGTCCCAGTGTAGTTTGTCACATGCTGCTGTTGTCGTTTTAGTTGGAGCTTCAGCGTCAGCAGCTGTTGACAGAGCGTCAGGCGTTCCACATGGAGCAGCTCAAGTACGCCGAGATGAAGGCTCGCCAGCAGATGGAGCAGCAGGCGGCGGCAGTGGCCGCCGCCGCAGCTCAGAGCCAGGGCCACGTCGCCGGAGCCGGACACCACCCGGGACCGGCGGGCATGCATCCCGGAGGCCCGCCTCCCCACCACGGAGGACCTCAACCCGGCGCCGCCATGCACCCCAGTTACCCCCCCATGAGTCACCACCCCATGGCGCCCCACCACCCGGGTCAAATAGGTGAGGCTGAGCCTCAGTCACACCCGCAGACACCCAGAAGCGTCACGTCTAACATGTTCTTTGTGTCTTCACATAGCTCCCATGGGCCCAGGTCAGCCACTGCCTGGGCGCATGTTGGCCGGACCGCCCACTGCTGGACCCCCACCTGGTGGCATACCCCCCATGATGCCCCCACGCCACCCGGGAGCCCCCAACGGCATGTGTGCGTGGTATATACCCGCCCACTAATGTAACATGTCCGGTCATCACATTACAATGTGATGACCGGACATGTTACATTAGTCCCTGGTCACGGGCACAGTCGAGTGATGACCGGACATGTCACATGACCGTGGACATTTCCGTTCATGCTGCATGTCCCTGGACATGTCCACGGTCATTACAGTGGAACCTTTTTACGCACAATTTGGGTTACGCCCAAAATTGCAGTTTAAAAGTTACCTCTATTTACTATTTTCGATTGGCAAATAGTCTTGGCATGGACAAGCGTAAGCTTCTATATATTCTGCGTCTTCCAACACTATGTAACCATCATTGGCTCTGTGCGTTACACAATGCAACAAGTGTACTGTAATGTCTTCCAAACACGGGAGGCGTTAGTCCGTTTGTCTCATCTTTATTGCAAAGCGACGACCACGACTATTGTGGGCGTAGTCGATGCCAAAACAAAACAAACGTCGCAGAGCAACAGCGCTTCCGAGACACGCTAGTCACGCTCTTCTTTTTTTTGCCTGGCTCCCCTGCACGTCATCAGGTGGCGATGCGTTCAATGACACCTGCAAACATCAACGCTCAGAACAGCAATGGCTCACAACAACCCCTTCAACATTAACACACGACAACGTAACCCTTTTTTTTTTACAGTACTGTATCTGTTATTTTGCTCACAATTACCCTCAGAATTTATCCTAATAGTTATGTTAATAAAAAGGCGACAGTGGATTTCTTTGCAGAGTTCACGTTTGTTCCGCATCGTTTTTAATTGTTACAAAGCAGGATTGTTTAGGTGTACAAAAATGTTTAAAATTATTATTATTATTTTTTTTTTTTTTTTTTTTTTAATTGCAGCAAATTCAGTTATTTGTAGACATTTATTGAAAAGCATTGGATTAATAAAACTAGCCAACAGAGTAATCAGTATTTACAGAGGAAAAATACCCTTGAATCAGAATGACTGTGTGTTATTATGGAAGACTCCTCAATGGAGAAGCTGTACTCCTACCCTTTCTCCCCTCCTAAATTTGTCATGTTTGTTTAGTGTGTTGTTTCTTTATAATAGTGTTTCCCTTATTTCTAACCTGTCGTGTATTTTTAATTATGCACGGATCAAAAATAAGGTAAATATAACTTCATTTTGGGTCTAGAACGGATTAATTTAATTTCCATTGATTTCAATTGGAAAAATAACCCCGCTTTATGAACGTTTTTGGTTACAAAAGGGATAACGGAACAGATTAAATTCGTAACTCAAGGTTCCACTGTATTTGATGTAGATTTAGATGTTTCGGTCAGTGCGTCATGTCCAATCAAATCGCACCACTCACAATCTCAACTTTGACTTGCTTTTTTTTTTTGTTGTTGCTGTTTTTCAGACCCAGGACCAGCGTCTGCACAGCCTGAAGCCGTGCCCCCACTTCCTGTTGGCCCTCCAGCACCCTCTGGCGGCCGTGCAGCAGACAACTGAGACCCCATCCCCTGCACACACACAACACACACACACAACACGCACGCACGCTCTTGCAGACTTTACGTATTGGCCTTTGCTACTCATCAATACCACCACTAAAAAAAACATCTTGGACACACACACACACACTCAGGGCTCTGTTCAGTGGTGAGGGCGACATGCACACACACACACACACACACATTAATTCACACACACACATACATGCGTTGTAAACACTGTTTCTGCTGAGTCGGGCCTGATGGAGACTGCTGGCAAACACTGTACAAAGTTACCACCTCCAACCTGGCGAGCGTCTACCTCGCCTCAAACTTACACTGAATGTGCGTGTGCGCGCGTAGAGGTGCGTGTGGTTCTATCAAACTTACATTTTGTGTGTGTGTGTGTGTGTGTGTGAGTCTAAAGAGGTGTGTGCCCGTTGATGTGCACGCATGTGACTTGGACCGTGTGATTGAGGGTGGGTGTGTCAAACTTAAAATGAATGAGTGTTGGTGTCTTGCTACCTGCGTGCGCGTGGAGGTGCGTGTCTGTTGTGTTGCGCGTGCGCCGAGATTCTTGCCTGTGTGTTGAGATGCGTACGTGTGTGCGTGTTAAACTTAACACTGAATGTCTGCGTGTGTTCACCATTGTGAGCCTCCTACTTTTCTGTCTTTTGACCAAAACAAGGATGACAGAATCAAACATCTGCAGTTGGATCCTCCCCCCTTCCAAAACACACACACACACACACACACACACACACGACTGAGGTTCACACTGGAGCTGACACACACGCACATGCGCCAGCGACCTTTGTTGGTGCAACTGTGACGTCTTTCTATAGCGCCTAAGCCCCGCCCTCTTCTCTCCTTCCTACCACTGCCTACCTCGCTAGCCCCTCCTCGCCCCCCACACACACACACACACCCTCCTGCGCTTTGGTTGATGTTGGACAAACATTGTCACCCTTCACGTCCGGAACGTGTGCGCGTATAGGTTGACAGTTGAAAGATTGAATGTTACCACACAGGTGTAAATTTGATTCATCTTTTTAATGTGCGGTCCACACACACAAAGTTACTGAACAGCTAGAACTGTTAGCATCTCTGCTACCTCCTCTGCCTCCTCCTCCTGGCTCGCTACCTCTTCTAGAACCTTCCTCTGGCTTCTCTTGTAGAACCCTCAGCCTCTTAGCCTCCTGCTACCTCTGTTTCCCATATTTCTGTTTTATTTTCCTCGTGACCTCACACCACGCCGTCGCAGGCTTGTTCCACCACTGTTGCGTACATTATCTATAATGCCTACTACTTGTATTTTTAAAGGAGTTTTTTTTGTGCGTGTAGATTCTCTCGTTCTTTGTAGCATTTCCTTTGATTTTTGTACCCGGTCCGTGTGATACGTGGACTGACACGCTGGCCAATAAAATGTTTTTCTACAAACGCTCCTCTCAGACAAGTCTTTTTAGCGCAAAAAATAATTTGTTAATCACGGCTTTAGGAGGCGGCACGGTGGCCGACTGGTTAGAGCGTCAGCCTCCCAAAAACATTCATGCATTGGAGACTCTAAATTGCCCGTAGATGTGAATGTGAGTGTGAATGGTTGTTTGGTTTGTATGTGCCCTGCGATTGGCTGGCAAGCGGTTCAGGGTGTACCCCGCCTCCTGCCCGATGATAGCTGGGATAGGCTCCAGCACACCCGCGACCCTAGTGAGGAGAAGCGGCTCAGAAAATGGATGGATGGATGGATGGACGGCTTTAGGTTCAAACTGGTGGGCCAACTAACGCCCTCATTTGAATTTGTTATAAGCATTTTTTATTTATATTACTGAAATGAAACAATTCCATCTTTCTAATATTTTGTATTTTTTTATTTACCATAAATCAATTAACCAATCATTGAATAGGTGTGAATTTTAAAAACGGTCTGTAGTTTAGTCAATAGCAGTAGTGGTCAAAGTATCTTTAATCTGGCCCCCCGAGCATTTACATAACCAACCTGTCGTATTTGTTTAAAAAAAAGTTACCGCTAGGAATTTTCTCCCTGATATTGGTTCATTAAAATGTATTTTTCTTCATTTTCATTAAACTTATGTAGTTTATATAATTCCATTTTTTAAAAATAGAACAATTTTAAACATTGAACAATTTATTAAATAATTGGTGCAATAATTATAAGAATTAATCTCAAATTAAATCTCAGATTAAAAAATTAATCTCAGAATTAATCCTCAAAAATGAGATGAATTGTATTTAACCAAATAAGCAATTTCACATACTGCATATATTGAATATTTTATTAAATGGTCAAATATAAAGTTGTAAATTTTAAGAAATGAAGAATTACAAAATGAAATAGTTAAAATAATTTTACATAGAGAAATTTAATAAATTGGTTAAATTATAATAAAATTATAAAACGTAACATTACCTTCAACCATTAAAATGTAAAACAAAATTTGTAAAAAATAATTTCATACAAACATTTAAATTGTATTTTATTAAATTATTTGTTAAAAAAACGTAGAAATAAAAACAAAATTTAACATTGTTTTTATGTCTAATTTTTAAATGTTATAATTTTGTTGTAATTCACAAAATTAAAAATATTTGTCAAATCATAAACTTTACGTATTGAAATATTTTTTGTTTGTAGTAGCTAATCCTAATTTTTAAAATGTATTCAGTTTATTATTTTACTGATTATTTAATACAGAAATATTAGTAAAATCACATCCATCCATCCATTTTCCTCTGCTTATCTGAAGTCTGTTTTTTTGGACAGCAGTTTAAGCAGGGAAGCCCAGATTTCCTTCTTCCCACCCACTTCGTCCAGGTCTTCCGGGGTGATCCCGGGTTGTTCCCAGGCCAGCCGAGAGACATTGTCTCTCCAGGGTAGTCTTGGGTCGTCCCCGGGGCCTCCTCCCGGTGAGACGTGCCTGGAATACCTCACCGGGGAGGCGTCCAGGAGGCATCCTAACCAGATGCCCGAGCCACCTCATCTGGCTCCTCTCGATGCTGAGGAGCAGCGGCTCGACTGAGCCCCTCCTCAATAACCGAGCTTCTCACCCTATTTCTAAGGGAAAGCTCGGACACCCTGCGGAGGAAACTCATTTCGGCCGCCTGTATCCGCGATCTTGTTTGTTCAGGCACAACCCACATGAGATAATAGCAAAATGGAGAACTGCTGCGTCGGGCGGCTAATCTTTCCCCCGAGCAGCAGATTGGCGGCAGCGATGTTATGGAGAGTCCCTCGAGGGGGGAGAAAAGAGAGTGGAGGGGATGTGTTGAATTTACTCATAATATTTTCATCTCGCCGTGTTGCATTCTACATTGCGGGGTGGGCTAAGTACGTTTGAGTATTTCTCTGATATTCTTGATATCCAGTTTAAGGCCCATGTACAACCCCAATTCCAATGAAGTTGGGACGTTGTGTTAAACATAAATTAAAACAATACAAGGATTTGCAACTCATGTTCAACCTATATTTAATTGAATACACTACAAAGACAAGATATTTAATGTTCAAACTGATAAACTTGATTGTTTTTAGCAAATAATCATTAACTTAGAATTTTATGGTTGCAACACGTTCCAAAAAAGTTGAGGAATGCTCATCAAACACCTGTTTGGAACATCCCACAGGTGAACAGGCTAATTGGGAACAGGTGGGTGCCATGATCGTGTATAAAAGGAGCTTCCCTGAAGTCAGTCGCAAGCAAAGGTGGGGCGAGGTTCACCTCTTTGTGAACAAGTGCGTGAGAAAATAGTCGAACAGTTTAAGGACAATGATCCTCAATGTACAATTGCAATGAATTTAGGGAGTTCATCATCTGCGCTACATCTGTAAATGCAACTTGAAACTCTACTATGCAAAGCAAAAGCCATTTATCAACAACACCCAAAAACGCTGCCGGCTTCTCTGGGCCCGAGCTCATCTAAGATGGACCGATGAAAAGGGGAAAAGTGTTCTGTGGTCCGACGAGGCCACATTTCAAATTGTTTGTGGAAATTGTGGACGTCGTGTCCTCCGGGCCAAATAGGAAAAGAACCATCCGGACTGTTATGGACGCAAAGTTCAAAAGCCAGCATCTGTGATGGTATGGGTCTGTGTTAGTGCCAATGGCATGGGTAACTTACACATCTGTGAAGGCACCATTAATGCTGAAGAATTCCACCTACAAAGCTTCAACAATTAGTGTCCTCAGTTCCCAAACGTTTATTGAATGTTGTTAAAAGAAAAGGTGATGTAACACGGTGGTAAACATGACCCTGTCCCAGCTTTTTTGGAATGTGTTGCAGCCATAAAATTCTAAGTTAATGATTATTTGCTAAAAACAATCAAGTTTATCAGTTTGAACAGTAAATATCTTGTCTTTGTCGTGTATTCAATTAAATATAGGTTGAACATGATTTGCAAATCATTGTATTCTGTGTGGGTTTTCTCCGGGCACTCCGGTTTCCTCCCACATCCCAAAAACATGCGTGGTAGGTTGATTGAAGACTCTAAATTGCCCGTAGGTGTGAATGTGAGTGCCAATGGTTGTTTGTTTATGTGTCCCCTGCGATTGGCTGGCAACCAGTTCAGGGTGTACCCCTCCTGCCCGATGATAGCTTGGATAGGCTCCAGCACGCCCGCGACCCTAGTGAGGAGAAGCGGCTCAGAAAATGGATGGATGTATTCTGTTTTTATTTATGTTTAACACAACGTCCCAACTTCATTGGAATTGGGGTTGTGGTAGTACGCTTAGTCTGCACGAGCAAAACACTTCAGCGCAATAGTAGAACTAGGCCCCCTGGTTGAATAACTGGTACTAGTAATGTTTTTCCCACTACTAGTACCATTTTTGGCCGACTCTGCTCTATTAAACCTTCCTAGTAAACTACTGTGCTGCACTAGTAGCCTCCTGGATTCTCGTAGTGACACAAAAAGGCCCCCCGAGTTGTTTTTCATTGTCCATAAAGCTGTTTTGAGTGTTTATTGGATATTCTTGATATCAAGATTGTCTGTCTACTAGTAGGCTCTTTGTCCTCACTAGTAAGACAATTCAGCGCACTAGTAGAACGACTGTCTTATAAAATTTTCTACTACTGTATGACATTTCTGCACACTAGTTGGATAACTACATGTTACTAGGGGTGCTACTAGTCAGGTTCAGGAGGCTACTAGTGTCTGACACATACAGTACCTTCTAATTGTGAATAGTAATGTTATGCGTGCAGCACAGTTAGGTTTAATTAGTGGGACGAAAATGACAAACATAGTGGGGGGAAAAAAACTATCGTAAGACAGTCTACTGATGCGCCATAGTCATTTTGCTACTGCGCTGAATTGAATAAATGCGCTATGGAACTCTAAGGTCCATATATTAGTACGGTCTTTGTCCTTACTAAGAAAACTGCGTTTCTAATGAGGGAAAACTGTGCACTACTTTTACTACTACTGAAGCGGTAACATTTTATATTGTCACTAGTAGCACACAGTTGTAAACCATATGTACAATTTTTGCCTCACGAACATGCCCTACTACTATGCCAAAGTTGTCCTACAAAGTGTGCAGAAATGTTATTCATTAGTGCAAGGCACTTGTGGCAAAAAAATAAACAAGTAGCCCCCCCCCACACACACACACACACAAATAATACACAAGTATCTGTACTTGTACTTTAGTTCAGCGTGTGAGTACTTTAAACACCTCTGGTTAAATGTGTGAGCATGTTTGTGTGTTTGTTGTTGGTGTGTTTTTTTAGGAGGGGGAGGGACAGCAGACATGTAGAGGGAGGGGTGGGGGGGGGGCAAGCAAGCATTACTTCTGCTCTGGTTAGCAAACACAACAGAAAAGAAACAACACAAAATTACACACACAGCTTGGCGTGTGTGTGTGTGTGTCGCTAGTTTGGCTTCACACCACCACCTAGAACAGATAGTGACACCTGCGCTCAATGTGTGTGTGTGTGTGTGTGTGTCTAGCTGGGCATCGGGAAAAAAAAATACCTCAAATAAGGGTTTCTGCGAATAAAACGTTTGGGAATAGTAGGGGGATCCGTGAATGCCGAACGGGAATATGCGGAGGCCCGCTGTACACGAAGAAGACGGTCACAACTGCTCAGTAAACTGCAGTAATATTGGTCATTTTTTTCACAATATACTGTACGCCTGTGAGTGTTGTTATATTGCCTGTCTATATGTGTTGCTGCAAATTTTTTCTCGCAATTCAAGACGAAAAAAAATCGGCCAAGCGATGGCTCGCATCTCGAAAAACCTGTGAGTCATGTCACTCGTAAGTCGAGGTACCGCTCTTGTATACTTGTATGTTGTGAGGTTCTGTGTAGGGTTGTTCTGTATTGCGCGGTTTTGTGTAATGTCGTTCTACAGTGTGTGGCGCCAAAGCAGTACTTTTACTCTTAGACATGGCTTTGGCCGGAACACAACAAGCAACAAGCAAATAGGTGAGTGAATTACAGTGGAGAGGTTAAAAAACACACACACACACAGAGAAAAACTTCTTCTTAATAGCGGGAGAACACTGTGATAAAAAACTGGAAGTGATGAAGCTGTCACATGTTTGGAAAGTTTTGAGAAGGGGAGGAGGGAGGATGAGGAGGATGAAAGGAAGGGGTGGAGGAGGAGGAAGAGGGGACCAGAGCGCCCCCCCCTCTCTCTCCCTCTCTCTCTCTCTCTCTCTCTCTCTCTCTCTCTCTCTCTCTCTCTCTCTCTCTGCTTGACTTGTTCTTTCATTCCCGCCACTGTGAGCGAGCCGAGCCGGACCGGACCGCATCAAGCCCCTGAACGGATCACCGTGCGCGGCTGGAGGCGATGGAGCCGTGAGCCGAACCGAACCGAACCGAGTGGAGCCGAGGGGCGATGCTGCCGAGTGAAGAAGACTCCTCTTCCTCCTCTTCTTCTATTTCTTCTTCTTTTTCTTCTTCACACGCACGTTC
Organism: Phyllopteryx taeniolatus; assembly: GCF_024500385.1. NCBI lineage: Eukaryota > Metazoa > Chordata > Actinopteri > Syngnathiformes > Syngnathidae > Phyllopteryx > Phyllopteryx taeniolatus. The sequence goes on from NC_084507.1 coordinate 20,909,258, forward strand.
CTGTGCTGTGGATTGCGCGTGCACGCCGAGCATGGAGACGAGCTCGTGCACAGGAAGCTGCCGCCGCCGAGGCACGCGGATGGCACGCGCGCTCCCGCTGCTGCTGCTGTTGCACTTCATCTCTGTGCACGGTAAGGAGAGTAACGTGCACACCCCTGCAGGCCGCGCGCGCACACGTCAGCTGCTTGTCAACGTGGACGCGCGTTGACAAGCAGCTGACACGCGCGTGCGGACGAACGTGCGCCTCTGGCGTTTGTGATGCACATACGCGCACGGAGAAATGAGGGCGCGTGACGAGACAGATGTTCACTTATTAGTACACTTGAAATCAGGTCAGCGCACGCGCGCGGCGGCCACGGGACGCAGATGGGTGTCGGCGTGCACGCGCACATCACAAAGAAGAGAGGCGCAGATTAATGTGCGCATGCATAATGCATGAGGGAAAGACGGGGTGGACGCGCACGTATACGGACGCGCGCACGGACATTCTGACACACACAAAAGCACGGCGCCGGGCTCTTTGTCTGCCAGCTGGGCTGCGCGCACGTCAAATACCCACAGGCGCGCGCACGAGAGGCAGACAGCCACAGCACGCTGAACTTGTTTACAGTTATTTTTAAAAACAGATACTGATTTCACTTCAAATCTACATTGAGTATAGCACAGTGATTTCATTTATTATTTATTTGAGTCAATAAATGATTAAGTATTTGAGTCTGTAAACGACTCAGTAAGTGTCTTAATATGTGACTCATTAAGTGACTTTGTCTGTAATTAGGTGACACCTAATGTATTTACTCTGTGAGTTATTTAGTATGTGACTCGGGAAATGACTTAGGTAAGTGACTTAGTATTTGACTCAAAAGTTGAATAAGTGGTTTACTGAGTGACTGTAAATGATTTAGTATGTGACAGAGAAAGTGACTCAGAAGGTGACTGAGTACATGATTCATTCAGAGATATGGGTCAGTCCGTGATTGAGTATGTGACTTAGTATGTGACTCAATAAGTCATTTAGTGTGTGACTCAGTGATTTAGTATATGACTCAAGTGATTCAGCGTGTGATTTAGTATGTGAGTCTGCATGTGATTCATATAAGTTACACAGAAACGGACCCAGTAAGTGCTTTAGGATGTGACTCAGGATGTGATTCATTAACAGACTCTGTGATTTAGTCTGTAATGAGTGTGTGACTCTGAAAGTAAATTGGTAAGAATTGACTGAGGATGTGACTCAGTAACTGACTTAGTAGGTGACTCAGGAAGTGGTTTATAATGTGATCCACTAAGTGATTGGTTAAGTGATTTAGTATGCGACTCAATAAGTAACTCAGTATATGACTCAGTGATTTAGTATATGACTCAGTAAGTGTGCTAGTAAGTGACTGAGTATGTGAGTCAATACGTGTATGAGTGCATGACTTAGTAAATGATTTAGAATGTAGCACAGTCACTGAGTAAGTGATTTGGTATCTGGTCAGGAAATCACTCATTGAGTGACTTAGTATGTGACTTGATTCACACTGATGGAAGTACAATATACTGACTCAACAGCAGCCCTTTATTCATGACATACTTTCATGTACTTGTGGGTGTGCGCGCACGTGTAATCGATTAGCATCCGAAGCTACTGTGAGTTAAGCTAATGCTAAACTATTTTAGGTTGTACATTAGCCGCATGCTAATGGCCATGATTCAAGTTGGAGCGCGTCATTCGGGAGGGGGGGGGGGGGGGTGTGTGAGTGCGAGTGGCATCATCATTCCCACACCTGTCTCCGCTCGCCTCCTCCTCCTTCTTGTTGCGCTACAAAGGAACCTGATGAACTCAAAGCCGCTGTATCTGCATCCCGCCGCAGGAAGCGAGCCGTTGCCGTGGAAACTGCATCTCTCTTTGTGAGCTGTGTGTGGTTGTGATGGAGTAGTGTGCAGGTAGCGACCTTGTTACCTGTCAGGCAAATACACAACTAAAACAATCATGCAGAATGTATATCGGTTCAGTTGTACCTTGACTTACGAGTGCCCCAACTTAAGAGTTTTCCGAGCCCAAATTTTAGTTATGAGCGAGTTTCAGATACGCCGTTGCTCGAGTGACGTTAAAAAAAAAAAGTCACAATTAGTACTAACGTGATTAAAACTCAAAAGTCAAGGTACCAAGGATCCTCAACTGGTGGGTCGCAGTGTCATTTTGGGTGGGTCGCCCACAGCTGGTTAAAAATTGTCAGTTTACGATAGTACCGACATACGATATTTCCAGGTTACAGATGGCGTATGAATCCGTTTTCGCAATGTACAAGAAGGCACGCTCAGTTAGTGTCGTATTTACTGGTTTCCAATGTTTTTGACTACACTAGGGTAGTGCAAGGCGCATTCAGAGTTGCATCCAAATTTGGGTCCCAGGGTCACGACAGTTGAGAACCTATGATGTAACATATTGTTCTCTCATGACGCAGTATAGATACACTGGCATCAAATACTGATATTGTAGCGAATCAGAAGTTTCTCTCTTATCATTTAGTATTGATACATTGACATCAAATATGGATATCGTAATGTATCGCGTCATTATGTGTTAAAATCCGCATCATCAAATATTGATATATCATATCACTTATTTCTTGCAATGCAGCATTGATACGTTGGCCTTCAATATCGATGTTGTGATGTATCGTGTACAATATCGGTACCCCAGCATCAAATATCGATATGGTGATGTTTCATATCTTTTCCTCTTAACAATACAGTATTGATACACTAGCATCAAATATCTCTTATTAGTACAACACACTGTACAATAATCTCTTATGGTATGGTATTTGTGTATTTTTGTCAAAAAGAAACGGTACTTTTACTCCGTTAGTTTGTGCTAAATGCCTCGAATTTGCACATTCCTGATTTATTACTTTTTGTCTAGTTGTCGTTCATGCTTTGATTTAAAAAAAACAAAAAAAACACTGGAGTTACTCAGTACGAGTAGTTTGTTTTTTGCTGAACACTTCAGTGTTTTATTTGGAGGACTACATTTTACTTTTACTTGGGTCATATTATTCTAAAGTAACAGTACTCTACTCTTTTGAATACAATTTTTTTGCTACTCTCCCCACCTCAGCTAATGTAAGTTATCACTATAGTCATCTATCGTGTCCTTATCTCTTAGCATACATTATCAATATACCAGCGTCAAACATACTACGATAAGTTACGTATCATATGATGAATTCTTACAATACACTATCGATACCGCTCCATCAAATGTTGATGTATGGTATCATTTTGTTGATGTATGGTATCATTTTCGCTAGCGATACAGTGTCGATATACCAGCACCAAATGCCGATTAGCGATTGCATTATCTCTTCTGGCGTATCAGTACACCAATTTTTTAAATTCTCATATCTTGCTGTACAGTATTGACACAGCAGTATAAAATATGGATATTGTAATGTATCACTATAGCAGCAGCAAACATCGGTATTAAGATTCATTGTCGTGTGCGCCCGTGCGTGTGCAGCAGTGGACTGTGGGTCATCTGCGAGTATTTAACCCATGAATAACCTTAATGGCGAACTGAAAAATGACCACAATGTGTTCCGAAAGCCCGTCTCATACCACAAAGCAGATGTTCTGTCTGTGTGTGTGGTAGGAAATGAAAGCTGTGTATCCATGGCAACAGATGCTGCTGATCCCGCTGGACGGAGGACCGCTGCGCCATCATGCTTGCGCGCTTCTGTGCGGCTGCCATAAAAAACCCAATAAAAGCACACGTTTTATTGGGGTCCACTGTGTTGACGCCATTCTCGTTTCCACCACATCAAAACATTTCGGATCAGAAGGAAAACCCAAAGTGACTGAATCCAGTTGGAGGAAGGAAAATATTCCTCCGACCACAATTTGGAATTCATGTCATCGCATCAGGATAAACTTCGTTGTCCCCTCGTGAAGCGGTTGCAACCACCATACATACATGCATGCATGCATGCATGAGCGCTGAGCATTTATTCAAGATCGATGATAGCCTAGTTTGTGTGTGTGTTAGTGTGTTTGTTTCTGTGTGTTGAAGCCGACGATGGTGTCCTTGCTAATCTTTAATCTGTACTGTCGAGTGTTGGGAGTGCATTAGTCAACTACTCCTTTAAGCCATCCCTTAATGCCTCACGCATCAAGTGATGTCACCCATGTCATTCCGGAGTGTGCGCGCCTGTGCGTGTTGAGTTCACTTTATATTTTCGTGTTTACAGGAGTCGTCATGGCGACCAACACCACTGAGCTGACCGCCGTCCTGAACGGGACCGCCCCACTTAGTGATCAGGATGGTCCTACTGATGTTAGCCATGCGGTCACCATGGGAACCGGCCCCGGCGGTTCCGTCAACACTGTGACGCCCAGGGCGGGCCGCGTGCCTCGGGACGGGGGCGAGGAGCAGGAGCTGAGCAGCGGCATGTTTGGCGAAGCGGCGGTGCCCGAAGTGGGCGGCACGCTCTCGCCATCTGAGATCAGCCCCGATTCGGTGGAAGCGGAGCTGCTGTTGCCTGGCAACCGTCTGCCAGCCGATGTCACGGACGAGGAGCCTGTGCCGCGTAGCGACCCGCCGTGGATCCACGCCAAGGACACGGCCGTGTTCGACCTGGACCGACCGTCCGCCGCCGTCCCGCCGCCGCCCGCCACCGCCCAACTCGACGTCCTCCACGTGGACTTTTTCGATCCCGCCTCCCGTGGACGCAACATGGACTTGGGTCCGCGTCCCACCTCGTCGTTGGCCCACGAGCTCCAGGGCGGCGACTCGACATCCTGGGCCATGCCGGACAGCTACGACTACTTGACCCCGTATGAGGACGGGGTGTCTCCCACCAGCGACAAGTACCCCGACAGCACCACCGACGACGGTGGCTCTCCAGCTCGCCCCAGACCGGCGGGTCCCGCCTCCTTTCTGCCAAACGGGCCCCGGCGCGCCCCCCCGGCCGCCTCCCCGGTGGACGGCTCTGACGGAATGGGCGGCTGTCGCCCCGGCTATCAGATGATCAACGCCACTTGTCGCTCCCCTTGCGACTTTGACCCCAACTTCTGCTACAATGGAGGGCAGTGTTACCTGCTGGAAGACTCCGGGACATTCTGCAGGTAACACACACACCTGACATCATCCGTGTAACATACTGTACATGTGACATCATACATGTGACTCTATATTTGTCACATACGCTGTACAGTGAATGAGGAATGGGAATTAATAATCCCAATAATTCCATCCCTAGGAATCGTTCATTTGTGTGCCTGATGAGACCGCTTATCGAGTCCTCTGACATCGCAATTGATTGATGACATCACACGCAAGAATTATATTTGAGTTTTGAACGTTTCCAACATGGCGTCAAGGCAGAAGCGCTCTAAAGTTTTTACCTTGCAACACTTGCAAAGCTTTAATTTCAACAAAGGAACTTGCGGAACTACAGCGATATAACGATATATATCGTGGACTAATATACAGTCTAAACATCTACGTGCGATATAACCCTCTATCGTATCAATAATCAATGAGAGAATCGATAAGGAATCGACTCAAAACACCAGTATAGCTAATCGAATCGGAATTGCTGAATTCTTATCAATTCAGTCATCTTTCGCCCCACCGATGACATAATATCACAGATTGTTAAGCCATTTTTATGTTTTTACAGTATAAAGGCAAGTCCAAAAATTTAGATTGACTTCAGTGTAGTACCATGTTATGCCACAACATGCCGGGCAGCACTGAGGTCTACTGGAAGAAGTGCAGTTTAATTAAGAGCAAGAAGAAGAGGCAAAAAAGACGCGGATTCCACAGTGCAGAGGCAATATACAGAATGCCCGTTAGTTTTGTTGTATGCTCTGTTCGTATGTGTTGCTGCTCCGTGGGTGTTAAAGTAGTCGTTGTATAACATCTATGCTAGTTTCAGCTAGCCCATCTATGGCATCTCACATTAGCAATAAGATAGCTGACTTTTTGTTGGACAAAAAAAATATGGTTTAGTTGAACATTTCTTTGGTTTAAATATATCAACCCCAATTCCAATGAAGTTGGGACGTTGTGTAAAATGTAAATTAAGAACAGAATACGTCTACATCTGTCTTTGTCCCAGCTTTTTGGGAACGTGTTGCAGGAATCGAATTCAAAATGAGTGAATAATTGTAAACAAAAATAAAAATAAGGTTCATGAGTTTGAACATTAAATAAATTGTCTTTCTAGTGTATGCAATTGAATATAGGGTGAAAGGATTTGCAAATCATTTTAGAATTGGAATTAGGATTCGTACAATGTTGGACTCCTGCACGGGTGGGTCTGGAACTTATCCCCCTCGACATAACATAAACATGACATCAAATACATTAAACATTTACGTCACACATTTAAGATAAATAACATACAAGCTGTACATACGCCTGACCTCATGTCAAATGCTTTAAATATATGCAACATGGTCCATGTGCCATCGTAAATGTACCACACAGATGATACCATACATCTGCCATCATACACATGGCACAGTATATGTACCATCAAGCATTTTTGATGCATGTGTTATCTATAGTATGCGTGTGTCTGTAAACACACTTGATTCATTCACACAAGAGACGTCAAAGGGAGACATTTCACTTTAGAAAGAGAAAGACGAGGAAGAAAACGTCAACAGATGAGAAACACTCAGAGGTGGAGCACAAACTCAATGAGTCATAACTTTTCAACACTGCCAGCGCGCGCGTGTGCGTACTATGCGTGCGTGTGTGTGTGTGTGTCGTGCAGCTTGATGTAATTAAGTTTGCATGGAGTGTGTATCCATTTTACATTTCACAGAAACACAGTCGCAATAATAAAACCATCTGCACGGACATGCACACGCGCGCACAGTTACTGCCTGTGTTTGTGTGTCAGGGTTCACTTCCAGTCAATGAGTTCATAGGTCAAAGACACAGGAGAGTTGCGACTGCCAGCAAGGTTGCAACAAAAGCCCCACACACTCATACGGACTGACACACACAACACTTTGTTTTTGCCAAAGATTTCTGACGCGTTTCACTGATGACACACACGCACACACAAAGTTCTGCAGGGTGTGTTTGATTTCATACCAAAAAAAAATAATGGGGGGGGGGGGGACACACATGAGGGGTCGGGGTGGGGCAGGGTGGGGGCAGCAGCGAGATGGCTCGAGGGGCGGAGATGAAGTGGAAGAAAAATGTCATAAGTATTTTTTTTCAGTATGTGATGGAATGAGAAAGATTCTGCTGCTCAGGCTGAGTTGCCATGACAACCAGCACATCCCACACCCCCCCCCTCCTCACTCTCTACTTTGCAACACCCCCCCCCCCCATTCTCTTACATAAACCTCCTTTGTCAGCGACTCTGCGTTCACTCTCATTGACATGTATGACCACGCACTTAAGCGTGTCGTCATGGTAGCCAACTCAGCGACCATGCAACGTGCTTTAACAGGTCGTCGTGGTAACGCTCACTGTCGATGTAACGTGACATGTCAGTGTAACATGAAACATGTTATGGTAACGCACAATCACAGTATGCATGTTGTCATGGTAACACAATCAACATCAACACAATAGCCATGCCATCAACACACTTGTAACACATTAAGATGAGGTTATAGTGACATGCTTAATGTCAATGTAACCCACTCAACGTCAATGTAACACACAAAACATTGCCATGGTAACACACCATGATGACACTAAACGTCAGCGTAACACATTGCCGTCACGGTGACACAGTGGAGGTGAGGCTAAGTGTTAATGGCTATTCAACCTCTCCTTCAGGTGCAACGTTCAAGACTACATCTGGCACAAAGGCGCCCGCTGTGAGGCGGTGGTGACGGAGTTCCAGGTCATGTGTCTGGCGGTGGGCGTGTCGGCCGTCGTGGTCCTGCTGCTCTTCATGATGGTGGTCTGCTTCGCCAAGAAGCTCCACGTACTCAAGACAGAGAATAAGAAGCTGCGCAGACGCAGGTGAGGCAGCCATCTTAACGTCAAATAAACCCAGAACACTCGGGAATCCTTACTATTAGGGACACTCGAATGTTGAAAATCCGTCAGTAATTCACGTCCCCCTCAAAATAAGTAACCCGCTGCGAACGGAAGTGGGCCAACTCCATTTTGCAGAACAGTGATTTTAAGTTTCATGCCTGCCGCCCAATGGCTGACACTAAATGTTTGGTTTAATAGTGGTCTAAGTCAAATCTATAAATATTTCATGAAAGATGACACATAACATTCACTTATACTAGATGCACTTGCACCATAATGCAATATTGGGCTCCCCTCTATATGTAAAAAATGGAACTAAACCTTGAAATAGAACACTATTCACCTAAACGAGATCCTTACCCCACTCATTTCAGCACTTAACTTAAAAATGATCAAATGGAGTTCGTCCACTCCTCACTTTCAACACTAAATATACCCCGAACTATGATCCCGAAACACTTTAGTATCGTTTCAAACTTGTCTTAAAACATTATCCTTAAAAATAACAGTAAATGGCTTACAATCTGGGGAAAAAAATGTGCAAGGACGCTGACGTGTATGTCGTCGTTTCGGAACCCGATGACGCCTTTGCTATTGGCTAGCGCGTTAGCGGCATCTTGTGGCAAACAAATACCGTGGGTAAGTGGGGTTTTCAGCGAATCACTAAGACTAGTAAAAGTAGAAGTAATCATTCAATTCCTGTAGTACAGACTCTGAAATATACTTAAGTACCAAAGAAAAACAAATTTCTACTGTCGCTTTTATACAATACCCATTTTGATAAATTGGCACCACAACAACAAAAAAATGTCTGCATACAAAATAATTTCTCTTTTTTATGAACTTACATAGTGCCTATTCTAAGACGGGGGGAAAAAAATCACTTAACATGTTGCACTTAATTGTTTCAGCGCTAGCTAGCATTAGCTTGACTTTCATGCTATTAAATTGTGTGGATACAGCTTTACTAATTTTGTGAACTCTAACATAAAATGCTACAGTGTAGGGATTAAAAGTAAAAAATCATCAGAGAAATAATTACTGATGTAAAGTATAGACAGGCTACCTGAAAAATCTACTTAAGTACAGTAACAAAGTATGTGTACTTGGTTACTTCTCACCACTGCAAGTTCACTACATGCAGTTTAACGTCGTTGCCAAAGAATAACACGGAAGAAGCCCACGAGGCGTCCATCTTGATGCATGCTGTGTTTACTATAAGAATAGGATGACGTCCAGGTGCTAAAATGGCGTCTACTTCTCCTAATTCACATTGGCGAGATGTGAGAGGAAGATGGCGAGATGAGGAAGAGGATGGATGGGGGAGGAGGTGGACTGAATGTAAAATGCAGTGAGGTGACAGTGAGATTGGGGAGGGGGGGCGGACGCTTCTTTGCAGGCGGGGGTGGATATTTGGCCAAGTGTTTTAACAGCCATCTCCATGGCGACCAGGCGGAAGCTCACTGGAATCGAACATGCAAATGTGCAGCGACGAAGCGCTCGGTCGGCGACGCCAGCTCCCACGCTAGGGGGGATATTTTTAGACCACTGGGTGGGGGGGTCATAGCAATGGGAGGGATAGCATGATGAAGATGCTGCTACTGATGATGATGAAGGCCAAAATGGCGAGGAGACGCCGTTAGCCTGGAGACGTTTGACAAAGAGAAACGATGATGTCATGGCTTCGCCACATCCAGCAGAAAGTAGGGCAGTCGGAGAGTGGGGAGGGAGGGGGGTGGGGGGATGACCTACATGCAGCTGTGCAACTTGAGGGAGGGAGGGGGCGATGCAGGGGGGATGGAGAGACGACAACCTCATCAAGTGTCGGAAGAAGACGAGGAGGAAGGGGAAGAAGAAGATGGAGGGGTTTGGGGAAGGAAGTAGGAAATGAGGAGGAAGTAAGATGGACCCATGAAGGAAGTGAGAAGGCAGTACGAAGTAGGAAGCAGAATAAGTCAGAAGGAAGCGGAAAAGAAGAAGAAAGGGAAAAGGAAGTGAGGAGGAGGTCACTGATTGCACCTGACTTTGGTGCGGGCAGCGTGGGATCAGTTCCCACTCAGTGACGGTGTGAATGTGAGTGCGAATGGTTGTCCGTGTCTGTATGTGCCCTGCGACTGACTGGATGGATGGAAGTGAGAAGGAAACAAAAGGGAAAGGAGAAGTAATGAAGGAAGAAGGGAGTGAGAAGAAAACAGGGAGGAAGGGCAAAAGAAGGCAGTAAAGAAGGAGAGAAGTGAGGAGTAAGTAAGCATGAAATAAGAAGCAAGCAAGCAGAAAGGAAGGAGAAAGTGAGAAGGAAATGGGAAGTAAGGAAGAGGGAGGAAGGAAGCAGGTGGCAAAAAGTGAGAAATAAGCCACCTGAAAGTGAGGCAGAAGTAAGAAGGAAATGAATAATTAAGCAGGAAGCGAGAAGTAAGAAAGGGCGTATGAAGTGAGAAATGAATCGGAAGTAAGGACGACAATAAGAAAGTGAAAGAAGGAAGGAAGCAAGAATGGCACGAAAAGGAAATAAGAAAGCGGTGAGGAGGCGGTAAGAAGTAAGGGAGCAGGAAATGAGAAGTGAGGAGGAAGTAGGCAGAAAAGATGATGATCGTGAGCAACAAATAAGAAGGAAGTGAGAAGGTGGTAACTCTGCTATCGTTCTTTCAAAAGCGAGCTTCAACAGCCGCGCTCGGTTGCGCATTCAGCAATGCTCTCAGCATTTCTACTGTACACGTTTTCCCACGATAATAGCATTCACAACACTTTACGCTCGCACTTGATCTCTGCTGAGCGATGTGTTGATCACAAACGCGTCACTGTGTTAGCAGCTAGCCAGCTAAGCTAAGATAGCGAGCTCGGAGGCAAGCTTCAACGTGCACGGCGAGGCCAGTCACACGCATCCATGTCGATAATTTCTCGCCGCCTTCTCATCTGCCATCCACCGGACAGGACGACGTTTTTAATCAATAAAAGTGCTTGAAAAACAAACATATACTGTGGTGTCTCGCTCCAATCACGAACTGAAAAATTAAGCCGCCATATACAGTCTGCCATGGGTAAAGCCAATGCGTTATTTACTAGTATTGATACAATCGATTGATTACCTTTTAAAACGATTTAAAGCGATATATTTTCATCCAGAAGGCTGATCTAGTGGGATCGTAGTTTAAATAAATCGATACATAGATGTAACAAATGAATTGTTGCACCCCTAGTTCCAATTGCTTTGCCTTTAGCCTGGCACATAACATTCATGACAACACACGTCCTCATTTGTCTTTTTTTCTTTATGATAATTCCAAAAATAACGTAAGGTAATATGAGATAATATAACTTAGATAATATCCTCCAACGTTTTGTAAAGGTTTCACGCAGAGCTGGCCCAAGGCCCTGTGACCACTAACAGAGCTTGGAGTAGTCTTTTTTTTCTGCAGTTGTATTGTGGAAGGACAGAGTACCATATAACGTTAAGTGTTTACTTAGATTTTTTTTTTTAAACAGAATTTCATTCATTCATACATCTTCCGTTCTGGTTATCCTCACTAGGGTCGCGGGCGTGCTAGAGCCTATCCCAGCTGACTCTGGGCGAGAGGCGGGGTACACCCTGAACTGGTCGCCAGCCAATCGCACTCACATTCATACCTACGGGCAATTTATAGTCTTAAATTAACCTACCCTACATGTTTTTGGGATGTGGGAGGAAACCGGAATACCCAGAGAAAACCCATGCAGGCACGGGGAGAACATGCAAACTCCACACAGGTGGGGCCGGGATTTGAACCCCGGTCCTCAGAACTGTGAGGCAGATATGGCAACAGTCGGTCACCGTGCAGCCCACATAATTTTAAAACCAAATTATGCAGCTTTATATTTGATTTTTGAAACCATTTTCACCTTTTTCAATTACCTCTGTTCAGTTACATCGATATTTAAGTACTTGCGTGACATTTTGTTTATTTTAGTCAATACTGTTTTTTGCACATTTTATAAGATTTTTATATATCCAAGTGATTTTATTTGTTCTTGCTGTTGCAGTTAGAGGCCTAGATCCGTGGTTCTCAAACATTTCACACCATGTACCACAAACAACAACACTTTGCTTAAATATAGCCATCCATCCATTTTCTGAGCCGTTCATCCTCACAAGGGTCGCGGGAGTGCTGGAGCCTATCCCAGCTACCATCGGGCGGGAGGCTGTGTACACCCTGACCTGGTTTCCAGCCAATAGAAACATTTTAAAAAAAAACTCCATTTAAATGATTAAATTATAATGTATTAAAAAAGTTCAATTAGAAATTGCACCTAAATGAATATTGAAAAACAAACCATTCTTAAAGGTTAAATGCAAATGCATTTAAGTTAAATACAACTAAACTGTACTTAGTGATTCTCTCCTTTACCACTAGAGGGAGCCATCACACCACTGCTTTTACTTGTACTGCATTTTGAGAATCACTGGTTTAGATAATATTCTGTATCCCACTTGGTCCACTCCCTGTTGTTTATTGCAGAGTAGTTATGACTCTTACTACCTGAGATTAGCGGTGACACTTGTTGGTTGGCCCTCCGGTGGCCAAGATGGGCACATAGGAAGGAACAGTGCAATGAATTGAATTGTAACGTTCAGTCATGGGCGGCATGGTGGACGACTGGTTAGAGCGTCTGCCTCACAGTTCTGAGGTGCAGGGTTCAATCCCCGGCCCCGCCTGTGTGGAGTTTGCATGTTCTCCCTGTGCCTGCATGGGTTTTCTCCAGGCACTCCGGTTTCCTCCCACATCCCAAAATAAAACATGCATGGTAGGTTAATTGAGAACTCTAAATTGCCTGTAGGCGTGAATGTGAGTGTGAATGGTTGTTTGTTTGTATGTGCCCTGCGATTGGCTGGCAACCAGTTCAGGGTGTACCCCGCCCCCTGCCCGATGATAGCTGGGGTAGGCTCCAGCATTCCCGCGACCCTAGTGAGGAGAAGCGGCTCAGAAAATGGATGGATGGATGGCATTCAATCATGATGCAAAAACTTTAATTCTTTACATTCTATTTAATTATGTTAATATTCAATCTTTTATATTGTATAATATACAGTGCTATATTCTTAATTAAAAACACATTGTTATTTTTTGGGGGGTGGGGCTAGACTTGTATCTCAATGTAACATTTTATTATTATTATTATTATACTCCTTGTCATCTCTCAAGGGGAAATTCAACAATGAATGATCAATAATCAATATTATTGTAAGAAATAGGGGTCCCCTAAAATGTCCAATTTTGCTTCAGGGCCCCAAGGAGGCTTGGGCCAACTCTGGTTTGATGCAATAGAGGTTCTTTGAATGTTGATGTTTGCATCACAGATGAAAAGTTTGCTTCTTCTTTCTTGCTCTTCTTCTTGCTCTTCTTCTTCTTGCTCTTCTTCTTCTTCTTCTTCTTGCTCTTCTTCATCTTCTTCTTCTTCTTCCTGGTTGGTGTGTCGCCCTGCAGTAAGTACCGGCCCACATCGGAGGCTCACAATGATAATTTCTCGCTGTCCACCATCGCTGAGGGCTCCCACCCAAACGTAAGGAAACTGTGCGACACCCCTCCTAACGCCCCCCATGCCCGTGCATTGGCTTACTATGATAACATTATCTGTCAGGTAACGTGCTCCCGCCGCTCTCTTCTTCCCTTTTTCTGCATCTGACTCCTCCCCCTTTTCCTACCCCCGACGCATGGGCATGAGTACCCCTAGTAGAGAGACTCAGTCTGAGGCCAGGGTGGGGAGGCGGGAGAGGGGGATGGATGGCGGGGGGGCCTCCAGAAGCAACTTTTCCCTGAAGGATGGCGGCTGACTGTGAAATGAATAAAGCTGATTTATGTTCGTGGACAGTATCTCACAAAAGTCAGTACACCCCTCGCATCTTTTTCGTAGGACAACACTGAAGGAATGACACTTTACTGTCATGAAAAGGAGTCAGTGTACAGCTTGTATAACAATGTAAATTAACTGTCCCCTCAAAATAACTCCACACAAATCCATTAATGTCGAAACCGCTGGCAACAAAACTGAGCGCACCCCTAAGTGAAAAAGTCCAAATTGGGCCCAAAGAACCAGGACAATAATTTTCCAGCCTGCGCCATATTTATGTAAAGCAACAAGATCCACATTGAACTTCCAGAGACCAGTATGAGACAAGTATGAGAACACACCTGCGCCTCATTCACATCTTAGATTGAGTAACACTTTTGAGTCACATGAAGTAACAGGGAAGTAAAATGGCTAATTGGGCCCAATTTGGACTTCTTCCACTTAGGGGTATACTCACTTTTGTTGCCAGCGGTTTAGACATTATTTTGAGTTATTTCAAGACGAAAGCAAATTTACACCAATTTACAAACTATACACTTAGGATTTTACATTCTAGCAAAGTGTCATTTCTTCACTGTTGTGTTGTTGAAAAGATATCAAATAAAATATTACAAAAATGTGAGGGGTGTACTAATGTTTGTGACATACTGTAGATATGGTTGATGAATTCAAATGTCTCTCCTTAAAACGACGCAGTCCAATCACAGTGAGGCACTTTTGTGCGTCCATCTTGCAGCCTGTTGCCATGACAACCAGGCAGCCATGAACTAGGGCCGCTGTTCTCGTCATATCCATCACATTCGCTTGTCTTTCATTCAAGGGGACATATAGAAAATTTACTTTTTAATGTCTTGTAAACAAATGCAATAGTTGTGTGCCTCAAGTGTGAAATTAAACAACTTAGTCAATATAGAGTTATCTCACTATTTCTGAAAATGTGTCTGTGAGCGAGCTGTTCTAAATTTTGCTAAATTGTGACATCACAGTGGGTCTAATTTACATAATCCTGCCCCCACCCTGTGTTTCTCAGTCAATGACATGATCATCTCGGCTGGACAAAGTTCCAGAGCAAAATAACCACTTTGCCAGAATCACTATCATGTCAAAGCCAAAAGGTAAGCAGAGCTGCAAGTGTTGGCGCAGATTAGCATTAGCTGACTGTTTTACCACCATTAACTTCTGAAAATAATGTTCGATTCAGTTCTCGACATGGGAGTTGGGAGGTATTTGTGTTTGGCCTTGTCATGTACCACATCGCTACTTATTGACAAGTGTAATTTGGTGGCTTGGTGATGAAAATCATTCTATAAAAACATGACTCTAATTGTTGATCCGTGGGGTATTTTGACACAAACGTGTTATTAAGACACTTGGGAATTTTTGCATTGTGGAAAAAAATGCATAATAGCTAGCATAGCATCAAAAATGTTTATGACACAGTCAAGCCCCGCCTCCTTCCCTCCATCCTGCCGCCGCCGCCATCTTTCTTTCCAACTTGCACTCTCTGTTCGCCTCTCTGCTCGGTAAGTCATGGCCGGATATGCGCCACCTGGTGGCCATGCCTGCCACTGCAGCTCTGCTAAGCTAACAAACTGTCTTGTTTATCCTGAGAGTGGGTGGGGCAAGGGGAGGGGCTGGGTGACATCATCCAATGTGGGACCTATCTATCAGGATAAACATCTGAGATGCAAGACCTCTCTGAAAGTCCACTAACAGTAGCATGGTTAGCTGATAGCATAGCATTAGCCTAGCATGAAAACAGCAAGTCATGTTCTCGTTTGGAATAATTTTTTCTTTTTTACGCCATTCAGCGAGTTCTGTCGATAGCCGCATGGGTTAGCTTATCTTAACTTTGTGCTGCAACTATTTGGTGTTTTTTTTTTTTGTCTGCACTTTGGTAGAAGTGGTACCACCCTCTAACAGCCCATCACTACTTTTGTTCCCTGCTAACTTTTCAAAGCAAACTCAACAAAGAACATTTTCACTTTACTCTCACATAAGGAAATAAGGAAATAACAGTAGCATTGTTGCTGAAATAGCATGGTTAGCTGCTACCCTAGCATTAGCCTAGCATTATGTGATGGGATCACAGGATGCATCAAAGAAAAAGAAAATCAAAGAAATTTTGTTCCCTGCTAACTTTTCAAAGCAAACTCACCAGTTTCACAACTTAACTCTAGCACATGAAAACAACAGTAGCATTGTTAGCTGCAGTAGCATGTTTTGTTGCTGGGCCTAATATTAGCCAAGGATGATGAGATCACAGGATACATCAAAGGAAAAAAAATCTTTGTTAACATGTTGTCATGTTCTATTTAATTTTATTTTATTATTTTACGCCATTCAGCAAGCTCGGTTAGTAGCCATAAGAGTTAGCGCCTATGATTGTTTTATGGTTTTTTTCCCCTGCATTCTTTCTTTCGGCCCATTGCTACTTTGGCTAACAATAAAAAACATTATTCACAACTGAACACTCGCACACGAAAACAACATTAGCATGATTAGCTGCTAGCATAGTTTTAGCCTAGCATGATGTGATTACAGGATGCATCTCTTTTGTATTTGCAAAAAAAGAATCACACCATCAACAAACTCAGTTGGTACCCTCATGGGTTAGCTTAGCTTACCTTAGCTTCACGCTACAACTTTTTTTTTTTCCTGCAGTTTGGTAGAAGTGGTACCACCCTCTAACAGCCCATTGCTACTTTTGTTCCCAACTTACTTTTCGAAGCAAACACAAAAATGAACATTTTCACAACCTTCACACACAAAAACAACTGAAAAAACAAGTCAAAAAATCATCTTCATCGCATCTCTCCAAGTCATTTTACTTCACAATACTAAATAGTCACAATATTGTTAAACAAAAGCTACATTTACTCACTACGCCACTAAAGATATGATTAATTGAAAATGTTTAATTTATACCAAATGTGTTCATTTCACATTAAAAGACACTTATGCTAACTCCTTTTTCATTGAAAAATTAACACAAATCTCTCACAGAGGCCAGCTTGTTGTGCTTTAGCTAATTAACATGACTAGCTTACCACGGACATTGTACTTATGTTTCATTTCTGAAAACAAACAAACTTGTTCACATTGTTAGCGTCGGCGCTCAAGTCTAGCCGTATACTATATACTGCAAATACTTTCAAAAACAATAAAATATCAGGGAGAAGTTTCTCTGAAATAAAAACTGATCAAAGTACACAAACTCACTTAATTAGAGTAGCATTAGCGTCTCTTTCTTCACTTTCCGTCTGCCTTGTCCTTCTGGCCGCCTCTTTTGTCTCTCTGTCGCCATGACAACGATGCCTTTCTGCCTTTGAGGAGTGTAACCTTTGAAACCCCCCCCCCCCCTCCCCTCAGAAAACCATGAGCAGATACACGTGGGAGTGTAAGACCAAAGAGGAGTCCGACTGCGAGGTAAGACCATAAACCCCCCAGCCCCTCCGTCCCACCTCGTCCTGCCACGTTGTTAGTTAGCCCCGCCCCCCCCACACCTTCCCAAACAGACCTGTCAGTCAATCAATCAATCACCTCAGCTGTCACTGCACCACAATGCTCACACACAAAAACCTCAATAGATAGATCGTCATGTCCAAATATGAAGTAAGAAGGAAATGATCAGGAACTGAGCAAGAAGTAAGACGTAAGACAAAAACGAGCAGGAAGTGGAAAGTGAATAAGAGGTCAATGATCAAGAAGTGATCTGAACATGAGAATGAAGTGAAAAGAAAGTAAGCAGGAGGTAAGTAGAATGGAAGAAGGAAGTAAGAAAAAAGTGAGCATGAAGTGAAAAGGAACTAAGAAGGAAATGAGTGAGCAGAAAACTAGAAGGAAGTGATGTGAAGGAGTGAAGTTCGAAGAAAGTGAGCAGGGAGTGGAAAGTGAGCATGAAGTAAAAAGGGAGTGAGAAGGAAGTGATCAAGAAGTGAGCAGAAAACGAGAAGGAAGTTGGCAGGAAGTAAGAAGTAATGGGCAGTATGTGAGAAGGAAGCAAGTGCGCAGGAATGAAGAAAAACTAAGTAGGGAGTAAGAGGAAAGTGAGAAGGAAGTTGGAAGGTTGGTAGTCTCACCCACATCTCAAAATAATCATCATGATAAGGAATAATTAGTGTCAATAAATATTGATATTATTATTGCTCCGATTAAACTGATAAAACTTGTTCAAGTTTCTTACTTTCTGGTTCAAAATGGGGGTGGCGGTGGGGTTTGAGGAGTCGTTGGTCTGCCCAAAGTGTGCTTGTGCCTTCATCATCATCACCATCAGAACGTTGTTTTTATCTCTGTTCCCCACCCCCTCCAAAAAAAAAACCCACTGGAAACTCCTCGTGAGTCTGTGCCACCCCCCCTACCGCCAAACCCAGCTCCCCACCACCACCACTACCACCCACATGCACCGCCAGCAAACCCAACAAACCAAAACAAAAACCCCAAAACGTTTTCCAGTTTCATGCTGACGGAAGGAAAGAAGGCTCGTACCCCGTAACCATGGAAGTCACGTACCCGCACGTCCTGCCCGAAGTTACGATCTAGCTGGTAAATCCACTTTTTGTCACGACACACACGTAACAATCACATGAACTTTTTTTCATGGGTGTGTGTGTGGCGTGTGTGTGAATGTGCAAGTTTGAGTGTGACGCTGCCGGTCATGATAGGGAATAAAAAAATTTAAAAAACGGCCCTTCAACCATTCTGATGGTGGTACCCACAGAAGACCCCAGAGGGGAGGCATGAGTCAATATTTAATAGGTGGTGAATATTAAGGTTGGGCGGGAGGGGTGGCAAAGTTGCATGTGATGTGCATGTGCCTCCTAGTTTGTCTGAATGGGCAGAGGGAGGGTTCAGGGTGGTGAGGTTGTATTCATGCAGTTCACCTTTTCCACCAACAGGATATCATGACACACAGACAAGATACTTCACACTGACACGCCCCCACCCCCAACCCCAACAAGACATGTATGACATTACATTACACACATCATCTGACACACGTGACATGCGTGACATGACGTTACGCATACGCATACTTGACGTTGCATGACCTTACACTTGCTACATAACAAAACTGGTAATAAATTGAGTTGCACGTGACGAAATGACCTGTGTGACGTGATGTTTGATGTCTTCCCTGATGTTACACGCATTACATTCTGATCCACGTGTTACATGATGTTACATAGTGTTACATTTGTGATACACCGTATTACTAACTAACAACAGGGGTCATGACAGTAATATGATCGATACATGATGTTACACGTTACACATGTTACATGACTTACACATGTTACATGACTTACACGTGCATAACATGCATAACCGGTCTTATACATCTATAATATAACGTTACACGTGTTACATGCTGTAACATAATTTAACACCTTCTACGTTATATGTTACACGGCTAATACGTGTGTAACATCAGGGTACGCTCATAATTTCATGACGACGTTACAAATCACATAATGACGACGGGGGTCACGCATGTTACATGACTTACAGGCCTTACGTGACATTTCGCATGATGTTACATGTGTCGCGTGGCACAGCAGGTCCTACTTGTTTTACATGCCGTCACAAGCATTATATGATGTTGCACGCGTTAGATGACTTAAACGTTACATGGCATAGCAGATGACTTGTACTTGATGAAACAGGTGTTGCACGATATTACACACGTTGCATGATTGATGCAGTTTACAGAGGCGACCACACACATATGACAGTTGTACCAGTGGTTTCTGTGCTAACTCCATCTTCTGCCTTCCCTCCTTCCTCCCTCTCCTCCTCATTGGTCAGGATGATCCCAATTCCCAGAACAAGCTGGAGGAGCCGTTGAAGGCCCCGGCCAAGGAAGATGACGCCCTGAACATCCACAACGCGCTGACGCCCAAACACGACAACCACAAGCTGCTGGGCGACGACGACTCGGAGGTCAACTCTCTGCAGAACAACATGATGTGAAAAATACACTTTTTCACCGAGACACTGACCGCTGCCCACTGACCCACCCGTGCCCGCCACTCCGTCCTCCGCCACACGGGTTCATCGAGCAGCCAAGCCGACACTGCCATCATGCTCCGTCCCCTTCCTGTCGCCCATTCATCATCCCTTCACCACCTTGTTGCTGTCACTTGACTGCCCCTTACCTCTTTCACCGCTCACGTATACACGCACACAAACACACAACACACACACACATACTCACACACATTTCCCTGCCTGCATCGTTGTATTTTGTAAAAGAAAATTCCAGAATTCCAGCGTGTGTAAACGTGGTAAAAAGAAAAAAGCTACTGAGAGGTTTTGATGTTTGTTGACTAATCCAGTGAGTGTCTATAAATATTGCAAACAAATCAGATCGATGGATCGACTTCAAACACGACGTGTCTTGTTTTCTTTGATGTGATTTCTAATCCTTTGATGTACTTTTACTGTTTTTATTTTCTACTCTTTCAACCAACGAGAACAACAAACGTGATTCCAACACTTGTTGAAATAAAACCTTTTTAACATGACCTCTGCTTGGCCGTCTTCTCCGTGTCCACGCACCCACGCGCACACACACACACACACGAGCAAGCTCCTTTCACACTGTCGGATGTGTCACCGAATTAACTGAAGGCGGGAAGCAGCATCAGTTACATGGCGTTACATGAATTATGCAAGTTGTGTAGATGACAATGCGCGATGTTAGATGGCACTGTTGTACTTGCATTACATGAATCATACACATTGCGCGATGTTACCCAATGATGTGTGGCATTATGCGTGTTGCGTGATGTTACTGCATGTCCATCCGTAACATGTACTATATACAGTATGTTATATGGCGTTACGTGATGTTATTGCCATCTGTTACATTAATTTCTTGTTACTCTCGTTACATGTATCATACGCATTATGTGATGTTACGTGCATTACATTGCTTCTCCTCACGAGGGTCGCGGGCGTGCTGGAGCCTATCCCAGCTATCATCGGGCAGGAAGCGGGGTACACCCTGAACTGGTTGCCAGCCAATTGCAGGGCACATATAAACAAACAACCAGTCACACTCACAGTCACACCTACAGGCAATTTAGAGTCTCCAATTAATGCATGTTTTTGGGATGTGGGAGGAAACCGGAGTGCCCGGAGAAAACCCACACAGGCACAAAGAGAACATGCAAACTCCACACAGGCGGGGCCGGGGATTGAACCCCGGTCCTCAGAACTGTGAGGCAGACGCTCTAACCAGTTGTCCACCGTGCCGCTGCATTACATTGCGTTACACAAATTGTGCAACATTATTACATGATGGTACAGGACAGCGCGACATTGCACTTGTTACGTGCCGTTGCATGATGATATGTCCATCCTTTACACGAATGATACGCATGACATGGCATTACGGTACTTGCATTACACAAATTTGTAACATGACAATATGCAATGTGTCATGCGTTACATGAACTACATGTGTTACATGGCATTACATGATGTAATGTCCATCTGTTACATGCATTACCCATGTTACACATGTTACTCACTCGATGGGATGTTACACTCCTTGCATGGCATTACACCGCATTACACAAATTATGCAATTTACATGACGGGACACGTCAATGCCCAACATTACACGTGTTACACAACAATGCGTGAGGGTTCACGCGTTACATAAAGTTACACGCTAATGCAAAAATGTCATGTCAGCCAACAAAAAAAATTTGCATCACAAATGGTTGATTAAATTCTCAGAAGATGAGAAAAATGTTGCTAATGAGAACATTGCAACAACACACACAGTCTTGTTGTTTCATGAAGTCCTCAGGAGCTTTGCCTATGTATTTGCATATGAACGCACACACACACATGCAAACACAGCATATAGAGCAGCATTCAGGTGGTTGAAGTAATATAATAGTGCTCACATGCAAACTTACATTCATACTTGCACAAAGCATCTGGCAGGTTCACACGCTCCTTTCAGAACATACAATCACACACACAAACACACACACACGCATAAAAGCCCGGCGTTCTTTGTACGTGTTCTCCTGTGAACGTCTGAGAAATGAAGGGGTTAAAACACGCTATTGTCGCCATTGCTTCCCATGGTGCTACTTCTGGGGGTGGGACTTCTTTTTTTGGGGTAGGGGGTGGGGTCTAGTGACTGGCGGGCGAGGTGCCCTTGTGTCCCCTCAGATAAATAAAGAAGTGGAGGAGGTCTGGATGGGGGGGACATTTTAGTCTGAAGAAGAAGAAAAGACTTTTGTAGCGTGAAGGAAACAAACACAACAGTTAAGCACACACACACACACACACACGTACACACATACGTGCACACGAATACAGAGTAGATGCTGTGAGTTGAAACAAGTGAAGCAAAGTGGTCGTGGCTGCCATGGCAACAAGTGGGCATCACATGACCAATGGAGCACAACAGGCAGGGGCTGACACACACACACACACACACACACACACACACACACACACGCACACAGACAGACACAATTGCAGAATTTTAAGTGTTTTTTGAAATGAGTTTTTACAGTACAGAGGCAAGTCGGAATTTAGAGTTGCCCGCCCTCAGTGTAGTACCACGTTGTGCCACAACATGCCGGGCAGCGCTGAGGTCTACGAGAAGAGATGCAGTATCATTTACAGCTAGAAGAAGAGGCAGAGAAGGCCCTCAAATAGTTCCAATAATAGTCTTTCCCGCAGAAAGAATATATGCCTGAGAGTACCGTTTTATCCTCTGTTTGTATGTGTTGCTGCTCCGTGTGTGTTAAAGTAGAAATTGTTCAGGTTTACAATTACAGCAACATTTGTGCTACTCTTCGTTATCCCGTCGATAACGTTTCGCATTATACGTTAGCATTTAGCTTGAGGACTTTCGTTAGCTGACGTTACATGGTTTGGTTGAACATTTTGGTGTTTAACTCGACAATTTTCAACTCCCTTTTGTTGCACGCTGTGTTTATATGCGTTGTTGCTCCGTGTGTGTTAGGATGAGACGAAGAGACACTGAGATGCTGATAAGCGGAAATGATGAGACGATGAGACACTGAGATGTTGAGAAACTGAGACGATGGATGAGATGATGACACCCTGACAGCATGGAAAGCTGAGACACTGGGAGGATAAGATACTAAGAAGCTGAGAGTATGAGATAATCTAATGCTGAGGTATTGTGATGATGGGACACTGTGTGTCTGTATTCTGCATACATGCATGCATGATTTACGCATGCTTGCATGCCTGCATAGTTCATATACATGTGTGTGCACGTGCGTCTGTGTGTGTGTGTGTGTGTGTGGAGCCAGCCAATCACAGAGCTTCCTCATGAACGCTAACAACATCATTCCACCACATCGTCAACCAATCACGAGCTGACTAAATCCCGGCAGAGCACCAAAGAAAAGATCTTAAAATGCAGCGCGCGTGCACACACACACACCAGAATTTGGCTAATAACATAATTTATTAATATACAGTATTTATGTTTTTATACAATAACACACAGACAAATACAAGTAGGACAAATGTAAGCATTTTCCATCCCTTGCGATGAAAGTCAGCAAAGGCCCGATGATCTAAAGATGATCCTGAATGATCATCCTGTGGTATGAGGTGTGCTAAGTGTCACTTTCCGCCCAATCTACGAAGAAACGTAAATGATAAACTTGTTTAATATTTTCAATGGCAAATCCCTATGTGTGTGGTCAATACTGAATCCGTAGAAGCATAGTTAATATAACTGTGTGTGTGTGTTTATATACATAGTATTTATAATGCACATTTAATGCAGTTAGGCCTGATGTGTTTCAGGCGTGTGAGAGCTCAACACCCCCACCTGCTGACTGTACATCACATTGCACACGTATGCCATTTCTTCATTTCTTTCTCTATATGTAATATCATGTCGGTAATATTATTAATCTACAAATAAAGGGATGGAAAGAATGACATTTTAATACTGTATATATCGCTTAAGTTTACAAATAAACGCCACAAAGATGTTCGCTGACAATGAGATTCTCCCTACTTTGCTGAAAAAAGGAGAAAAGACGTATTTTATTTGTTGGGTCTTGAAATATGTTTATTTGTGTCATATTGAATTATCAATATAAACAAGTGAGTATCTGTGACATTTTGTAAGTGAAGGAAGAAGGAACTATATAGACCAAGAGTGAGCCTTCACGATTTCTTGACCCTATCTTTGCTTGCACGCGGCTACCTCAGGTTAGCTGAGCTGCTAGCGTCGTTACGCTTTTTAGCTGTAGCTAATTAAAGCCATGAAAATGTTGACTCTGATTAAGTAGTGATGGCCAGAAGAATAATTTAAATTTAACAGTAACAAGAACTGAACTGTTGTGAGATTTAATCAAGCGTTTTTGTGTGTTTATGACGTGCAGCTACTGGCTAGTTAGCCGCTAGTTTGGCTAACGATGTTTGCAGAGCTCAACAGCATCTTGAACGTCAGCCCGGAGCACTTCACCACGGTAAGAGGCAGACGTGTGAATAAGTCACATTTGGGCAAGTCATAAAGTAAGACTCAAGTTTTAATCTTACTCAAGCAACATACTGTGGCAAAAATCAAGTGAAGTCATAAAAGTGTTCATCAAAAACCTTGCGGTAGCTTTAATCCCCCAAAGTATATTTAATGTTATTGGACGTCACGGTAACATAATGCACCGTTTGAACATTAACACTGTGCTTAAAAATATAGGAAAAGTTTAAAAAAAAAAAAAACTAACCTTAAATAATGATACAATTAAAATGTATTGCACATAAGTCAAACAAAAATTGTAACTCAATAAATGTTTGAAAACGAACAGTTTGAAAAGGTTAAATGACACTAGTGTACTACAAGTTAAAAACAACTAAACTTAACAGATCTACTGCACTGCATTAAAAATACGTTTAATCCACTATAACATCATACACTGTTTGAAAATTAACACTGCACCTAAATACAGGAAAATTAAAAACCACTTAGATAATGATTAAATTAAAATGTATAACACGTAAGTTAGAGAATTGTACTTTATTTTTTCAAAAAACGTTCGAAGAAATTAAATGCAACTGTATTGTACTAAAAGTGGAATACAACTGAACTTTAGGCGTGGTAAACACATTAAGATTTGTCCACTCTTAAAGGATTTTTTTTTATATGCTACAAACCCCACACATAAAGATAAAAAAAAATCAGGCAGTTTTAGTCATCATGTGTGTGGTGTGCTCCAAGAATCTCAACACAGCAGATCACGCACATAAAGATTCCATTGCACCACAGATCTCAAAGTGTCACTTGATCACCCACATAAGACAGGAACTGACAGATACTTGGGGCATTCTGAAAAGGCGCGTTGTTATGTTGTAGTAGCCACGAGTTCTCCGGCCACAGCCCTTGCCTTTTCTCGTACACTGAACAAAGCAAACGCCGCATCATCTAATTGTACATCTGCTGCTTGATCATCTGGCCTACATTGAAGGGGAAAACTCATAGTTTGAGTTTGAAATATCTTTTGCAACGCTAGTCCTAGAATTTCCCTGACACACCACATAAAATAATGAAGGGTGCTAACATGCTTACACACATGGTGTTCTTGTTGTTGTCAGGGCGAGTTTGTGCTGCTGTCTGACAGGCAGAGTGATGCCTCCTTCCTCATGCACCACTTCCTCGGATTCTACCTCAGAGGTTACCATGACACACATACATAATATAAAACAATGAATAACATGGCAGCACTGAAAACAACCAGACTAAACACATGAATAATAAGCCTCACAACGTTGATAATTCACTAGAGTGTCGTGTCGTATTTTGTTTCAGCGGGCTGTCAAGTTTGCTTTATTGGTCTGGCGCAGTCGTTGAGTCACTACAGTGCAGTCAGCCAAAGACTGGTACTTCACACACCAGCACACACTTGTTTTGAATATATATATATATATATATATATATATATATATCCATCCATCCATTTTCTGAGCCGCTTCTCCTCACCAGGGTCGCGGGCGTGCTGGAGCCTATCCCAGCTGTCATTGGGCAGGAGGCGGGGTACACCCTGAACTGGTTGCCAGCCCAGTCGGCAATAGCCAGTCGGCAATAGCGGCACGGTGGACAACTGGTTAGAGCGTCAGGCTCACAGTTCAATCCCCGGCCCCGCCTGTGTGGAGTTTGCATGTTCTCCCCGTGCCAACGTGGGTTTTCTCCTGGCACTCCGGTTTCCTCCCGCATCTAAAAAAAAAACATGCATGAATTGGAGACTCTAAATTGCCCGTAGGTGTGAATGTGAGTGCGAATGGTCGTTTGTTCGTATGTGCCCTGCGATGGGCTGGCAACCAGTTCAGGGTGTACCCCGCTTCCTGCCCGATGACAGCTGGGATAGGCTCCAGCACGCCCGCGACCCTAGTGAGGAGAAGCGGCTCAGAAAATGGATGGATGGATATGCCTTTACAAAGATGGATGGGTGGATGGATGGTTTTAAATGAAGACATTGTATCCCAAAGGGTACACTTCAGTTGCCCATAATCCTCTATCGACAAAATACACTACTAAAACAAAGTTGGGCTTTTAGGTGAAATTTCAGGATGAACCACTAAAATGCACTATAACCTTTACAGGTGAACTTAATTTGACCTTCTCTAAACTTTTTAATGCACGTCAGATAGATGGATAGATACTTACTTAGATACATACATACACGAGATGTCGCTCAGCCAATTTTTGTATTTTTTTTTGCTTTGACATTCAAGTAAAAACTTGAGATTCCAGATGGTGGCAGCTTACACAGCTCAACTGACTTCACATCAAGCAAGTGTTTGGCACATATTGAAATATTTGTAAATAAGACGCTTCAAGCTATTTATTGCTGCCCCAAGTTGAAGTTTATTCAGGAACTCAACATAAAACAAAGAGAATTACAGGTTGTGTCTGTCTGTGTGCATTAAAAAATGTTAATACAATCACATGACCTTGAATGTTCGCTATCTTAATGCTAACTAACACACAATGCAAATCACCATAGACGGGCTAACGATACTAGCATTGATGTTGCAGTAGTCATAACCCTTTAACAGATATTTGAAAACAAACGGGGCAGCAACACATTTAGACTAACAATAAAACAATATTCACAGGCATATATTTTTTTGTCTTCTGCGACCAATATTAGTTTTAGTACTTCTAATTTTGACATTCAGCTCCATGTTATAAAACAATTTATACAAAAAGTACTGAAACACTGAACAGTTGGACATGTGCATTCAAGTTTAGAGAAGGTCAAAGTTCACCTGCAAAAGTTATGTCTTTATAATGATCATGTTCACATTTTGATTGACAAATATTGTCAATGTTATGTATGTTAATTATTGTGTTGCATTTATTTATTTATTTGTTTGTTTATTTGTTTATTTAACCTTTTATTAACCGGGTAATAAAATGAGCTCACCAAAATATTAGAATCAGCTCTTCAGTGTGATGCAAAAAGATAATATTAATATTTTGTATCCGGTGTGTGTTGAGGGTGTGAGTCTGTCTCAGGCAAAGGAGAGAGGTCAGCTGGTGTTCCTGGAAGGACTCAACGAATGCTCGGCCATTCTTAATCCTGATGGTGTTAGAACAGGAAGTGAGGCCATGGCTTTCCTCAGGTAAAACTGAAAATAAAATATCAGATTATTTTTCACAAAAATAAAATTTCAGCTGTTTTTACCTTCAGTTTTTGAAAAAATAAATGACATTGAGAGTATGCAAAACGGGTTTAGAATTTTTTCTCCCCACTCTCTGGGATTTGCTTTATTTCTGCTGATACGAAACACGTTTTAAAACAGTTTTTCCCCTCCAGCACGATTTAACTATAGAAGTTGCTAAAAGAAATGGTTCTGAGCAGAAACTCAAATTAATACATTTCTTTTATTCTCACGTCGGTCAGGAATCCCGGGGCAGGTCTGCGAGCTCTATTCCAGTTTGCGCACTCCAGCGTCAATCATTCCTGGGGCGCAGAGGAGCGGGCAGGCGACGCTGGGGGCGGGCCCCCTGTGGTGCTGGTGGACGACGTGAGCGTGCTGCTCAGTCTCGGCGTGAGTGCGGACGCCGTGCTGGACTTCAGCCATTACTGCCGCGCCACTGTCTGCTCGCAGCTGAAGGTGAGTCGATTGTCTCCCAGGAGAAGATTCCGGACGCGACCTTGACTTGACTTTGGCGGCAGGGCAACGTGGTGATCTTGCTGCGCTGCGACAGAGAAGAAGACGACTACGACGATGTAGGAAGTGACGAAGGCTTGGAGAGGCTGCTGAGGGGTTTGACTCACCAGTGTAGCCTTGCTCTGCACGTACAAGGTCTCCCGACGGGATACTGCAGGGACATCCACGGCCAGGTGACTAATCATGCAGCTATGCGTCAATACATCACAGCCTATCAAAGCAGTCCACAGATATTTTGCAAATGCAGCGAACGCCCGTTCAAAACCGAGAGTAATTGGCGCCTCCCCAAAAAGGTTTATAATTGCCTCTCAATGCCACAAGATGGCGGAAAAGCACTCATTTTGTCAAACGAAGCTCCTTAATTTACTTCAACACAGCTACTTGGCAACAAGATACCCCATGATGGTGGCAAAGTGCTAATTTTTTTCTAAATTAAGCTCTTTAACTCACATCAACATAGTTCCTTAGCACCAAGAAGCCACACAATGCCGCACTATTTTTGTCTAAATGAAGCGCTTAACTTCAGCAAACTTCCTTGACACCAAGCTGCAACAAGATGGTGCCAAAGCACTGCTTTTATTGCTTTGGCCTGAGCACAAAAATACAGAATAGCTAAGGTTTTCAGTGACTCACTGAGGAAATATAAAAAATACCTGTTTGCATACGGTGTTTACTGTATATAAATCATAAATAATATACACAACAAGAATATTCAGCAGCGTTAAATGATGTTTAACACATTCACTGCCATTGACGGCTTTAGAAGTCAAATATCCCTCTTAACTGGGAGGGCTGGCAGTGTTAAAAATCACACCACTACACAATGTGCAAATTAGTCCATATATGAAATCAGTATATAATAAATACTATACTGCATGTCTACAGAAGTCAATTTGAAGAGCAGCAAGAAAAGTCAGCACTCGGCAGCAGTGTATGTTGCACAAAAACCCAATATATGTAGCCATAAATTGTTCATGTATAAGCAGTACATCATAAATTGATCTTATTATATTTACAGAAGTTAATGTGAACAGCGACAAGAATAGTCAGCATCAATGTATGTGATGACCAGAAAGATCACTCGTGCACTAATAGACTATTGTGTGTGTGTGTGTGTGTGTGTGTGTGTGTGTGTGTGTGTGTGTGTGTGTGTGTTCGTGTTCAGGTGGAAGTGTGTGACAGGAGGAGACGAGCTGACGGTCAGCAGAAGAAAACAACATTTCAGTATAAAGTCCATGACAGAGGAGCCTCCTTCTTTGCTCCGGGGACATCGAGCGCTGTTCTGTAGTCTCGGCACGTCAACGCATTCCTCGTCTGGGATTGAGAAAGAGGAAATATGACTGTTGACGCCGGCCAAAGAGGCAGGCAGGACAATTGATGCTTATTAGTGCACTTCTGGATGCGCATTCTTTTTGGGACGTTTTAAAAGGATTTTTTTAAACAGGTATTTCATGCTTCACAGAGGATGTCCACGTATCGTAGTAATGCCGGGAGAGTCTAAAGTTAAATTCAAATGATGTTACAATGACATTGAGTAGCCAAATAATTCTGATTGGGATGAGGAGCAAAATAGTACAACTCCGTAGCAACAGGTGCATATTTTCAGAAGGCCAATTCCTATCTGTGAGATTCAAGCTATAATCATCCAAATTATTTAATAGGGTCAATATCGCTATGAAGTGCCCTTGGTGTCCTCATCACAATATAGCACAGTAATACAACTGTCTTATTACAAGTGACTAAACCTTTGCACTCATACCAGTACAATAATGACAAGTCTCTTAAAATGGAGACGTGTTGAGTGACATAACTAGCATTTTCTCTTTGTTTGTCATGTTTTGTCATTTTCTTCACATTATGTGTTGTTGGACATAGTCGAGCTTCACACATCCTCTCTGCCATAGTGAAATATCAATTAACATAAAAACCTGTCAGAAATTTCAAAAATATTTGTCAAACAGTAAAGTCAGCTTGCTAACTGAATTATGTTGCTCAGTGAATGTCTACCATGTGATCATTAAATGATGATTATTAGCATAAAATGTCCACCCTATCATTGTCTACTGTGTCAGCGAGCTCACATATTTTGCTGCCTGTGTGTACATTGTCTGCATGCAGTTAATTTAACAAAAAAAAAAAAAGTGTGGGACCTTGACCAATACTCTACTTACTGTAATTACTTAATACAAAGAATATGAAGTTAAATGGAAGCTATTTTTGGGATGAAATGGGGAAGTCTCTAAGGCACGTTAAAGTGTTATTGACAAAAAAATAAATAAATCATCAAATCTACTTCAATCTGTGTAATGTATCTGTCATATGAGGATCACAAGATAATACAAGACGTAAAGTATTTTGTTTGCAGTTTTACCACCCATTGTGCTTAGTTATTAAAAGAGTTATTAAAGTTGACAAATATTTTTTGTACATTTTGTTTTTCCGTATACATTTTTACTACTTTTACCAGATCTTTTTTAATTTTACCCAATTATCTACTTGTTTGAGTACTTTTGCCACCTTTACTAATTCATATATTCAAAACCATTATGTGATTTTATTAAGATGGTGAGTTGGGTTTCTTGCTAGCTACAATTATAAAAAATCTAATCAAATATTAAATATTTTACACTGTGGAACGAATCTGTATATATGACGTTCACTTTTTGAATTGAGCTAATAGTGCTGAAAGTTTTTCATATAAATTGAGATCTGTAGGTACACACTGGCTGCATATGTCTATTAACTGCAACATTGAAGTTGGATACAACTGAACTGTACTTGGGCAGTAATTCTTTCTCGTACCACTACTGGTACTAGCGCCACACTAAGCGTCACCATCTGGCTATTGTTGTTTAAAAACATCTTTGACAAAGTTGTAGCGACACCAGTCGCCATAGAGGTCGCTATGGGCTCCCGCAGCTCGGTCAAAAATGCCGTGAAGAAGTGTGCATCGTTTTGACAAGCTCGCGTCGAGCTTTTGTGGACTCAGGTGGTGCAGGTCAGCCTTGTTGCCAGTACACAAAAAATAAATACAATCAAAATAACCTGGGGGAAAAAAAATAACCAAACATGCGGGGAAACATTTAGCCGCTTTCCCCGACCAGTCGACACGATTCCAGGCATCCAAGAGGAAGAGCAACGCGGAGGCTGCTGCCGGGAAACCGTGACGTTTGTCCAGGCAAGTGTTGAAGCTTCGAGCCGCCTGCTGCTTGGGTGCGAGTGTTTTATTGTTGTGCTGAAGGGAAGTAAACTATTGATCAAATGGTTACATTAGTCACGTCATACAGGGTGTCCGCAAAGTCTCTCTACAATTAAGTTTTTTTGTTGTTTTTTTGGTTTTAATATTCATCAATGTATTATTCGTGCAACTAATGGTGCCCAATCATAGAAGTGTGATAAATGAGACTTGATAGATTCTTGAGTGACGTAAGGCTACTTAACGTGACTTTAAGAGATATTATGGTAGTGCTTTCTGGTGAGATTAAACGCAGTGTCTCAATCTGGAGCTAACAGGCTAATGCTAACCCATGTTAGGAGGCAAACTTTCCTACTCGACAGTCTTCCATACATTTTTTTTCTTTTTTTTTTCTCAGACATTTTATCACATTTTTAGCATAAACCTAAACCTTGACATCTTATGATTAGGATTTCAGACGTGAAATAGGTTACATTGACATTGGTTAAATTATAGCGTTAGCATTAGCACGAGTAACACGATGGCAGCCTCTCCTCCTGTGTGCATGCATCGAATAACAAACTGAGTGAAAGTGTGTTTAGGTTAATGTGCCTATGTGTGCGTGCGTGAGAGAGCAACAGTTAGTGTGTGTGTGGGGGGCGAACAAAACTGTGAGTGAAAGTGTGTGTGTGAGAAAAAGTGTGTGTGTGTATGTTAATGTGACTGAGTGTGTGTGTGTTCAAGAACAAGCGTGACTGTGTGAGTGAAAGGGTGTGTCTGTGTTTGAGCGATTGAGTGAGAGCGAGTGAGTCAGTCAGTGAGTGAGTGAGTGAATGTGTGTGGAAATGTAAATGATAGTGTGTTGTTAAACATGCAGTCGTCAAGCTTAATGATTGATAGATGGAAGGAAGTCAGTGTCAAGTGTTGTGGTGTGTTGCCTCACTTGCGGCAGCACATCTGATGACACGATCCCACTCACACACGCGCACACACAACACCCTTAAATCACTTTCATAACT
This sequence comes from Phyllopteryx taeniolatus, assembly GCF_024500385.1. Lineage (NCBI taxonomy): Eukaryota > Metazoa > Chordata > Actinopteri > Syngnathiformes > Syngnathidae > Phyllopteryx > Phyllopteryx taeniolatus. The sequence goes on from NC_084507.1 coordinate 20,941,479, forward strand.
ACATGATTCATCATGCTGCTAAAACCTGGACATACCTTTAGGGCGGCCATTTTAGGAAGTGTTGTTGACAGGAGGTAAGATAGTTGTTGTTGTTTGTATGTTTATATGCTGTTTATTTCAATATGTGGATGTAATGAATGGACAATAAGTATGAAAAGGAGATGACATCCACTACTTTCACTAACAACGTGACTGCGAAAAGAGGAGCAATTTTACAAAAGTATAGTCAGTGATGGGGTTAGGTGTGTGACGAATGACTTTTTGAAACCCGCATGAGTTCTAGGCAGAGCACACCCTGCTACAATATGATTGGCTGCTGCATCCATGCAGGAACGTAAGTGTGAAGTATGGATTGGCCTTTTATATTGCCAAAGGTGGCCAAAGCCCGCACACCTGAATGAGCAGCACAATGTGCATTGACTTGAATGAGACAGTGTGACAAAAAACGTTTAATTCTTTTTATCCATCCATCCATCCATCCATTTTCTGAGCCGCTTCTCCTCACTAGAGTCGCGGGCGTGCTGGAGCCTATCCCAGCTGTAACCGGGCAGGAGGCGGGGTACACCCTGAACTGGTTGCCAGCCAATCGCAGGGCACATACAAACAAACAACCATTCACACTCACAGTCATGCCTACGGGCAATTTAGAGTCTCCAATTAATGCATGTTTTTGGGATGTGGGAGGAAACCGGAGTGCCCGGAGAAAACCCACGCAGGCACGGGGAGAACATGCAAACTCCACACAGGCGGGGCCGGCGATTGAACCCGGGTCCTCAGAACTGTGAGGCTGACGCTCTAACCAGTCGTCCACCGTGCCGCCCTAATTCTTTTTAATTATATTTAATTATGTGATTACTGTATGAGAAAAATGGTGTCTACATTCAGTTCAATCTCGAAACATGATTTCAGATATGAGTGTTTTGAGTTACGAGCGTGGTCAAGGAACAAATGAAACATTTATCTTAAGGCAACACTGTATTTATTTGTATTGCTGGCATTAGCACGGCTGTGTCCACAAATCAAAAGGTCTCAACATAATGGCTGCTTACTCGCCAAGTAATGGGTCACAGGGTGGAAACTGGACTCTGTTTCAGGCCTCCTTTGTTTGATTTCCCGGGATTAACTTGCCTCGACATCCACAAAAATAATACAAATAGTTTCCTAAATTGTCAACACGGACTGCTTTTGCAAACTCGCTCCTCTCATTTCGCTCCTAGGTCGTAACTGTGAGCAATGCACATCAGCGGGGACGCACTTTGAACGACAAAAAAAACCCCAGCAGGCCCTCAGACCTACATCGGTGTGGAAGGTTTATTCTCACGGTCTTTTGTCTAGTCAGGAATGTGGACAGCAGCATGCCGTGTTCCATGTGCACGCCAACCAAACACACACCTCAAAGGAGGCCATTGTGACGGCCGTGTTGTTTTACTGTGCCATCTAATAATAGCGACACGCCTTCTAAATGTTCCTGGAGTGAATTCCCTCCTGAGTTTCTGTTGATGCTGGTGAGGCAGGAGGAGCGTACACACAACCTAACTGGAGACGCGCATGCTAAACTAAGCTACACAACACTATGCTTCTCTTCAACACACAAAATGAGTTTGTTGCTTTCAGGCACATGAGTGGCAGGAGCCTGAGAGACAAGCTGCACACCTTTCGCAGGTCTGTTAGCATTTGTTTACAGCTATTTGAGCATGTCTGTTGTGTTAGCAGTTGACTTTACGCCGATCTGAACGGTGTTATCGGTATCGGCCGATAATTAGCATTTTATGCTGATCGGCTTTCGTGTCATAAGTCACCGATCCAATCAATGACGTCATCGATCATTTAACTCAGCGTCTTTGTCGCGTATGAATCCAAAAGCTAGTTTATTTTTAGCCTTGCCACGTGTCTTGGTGCGCAGCACTGGAACTATCTGACGGCAAATAAAGATTTTTTTTTCTTGTCGGTGAAAAAACGCTTTGTCGGTGTGGGACTATTTTGCGGTGTCTCAGACAAACAACACGTAAGTTATTTGCAGTCTGCGCAGAACCAAAGTAGGTCGTGGCGAACGTCATCTAAATGCTTCAACACAAAAAATTTGATCGATCACCTGAAGAATGTACACGTGGAGCATGCCGCGTTCAAGCAACTCAGCGTGGGGGGGGGGGGGAGATGGAGAGTCAAAGGGACTCAAACTCTGGACAACACCGTCCATATAGCTGGGACAGTGAGAAAGTTGGCGTAAGCATGTAATTAACAGTATTTATTAAAGTAATTTAATTGCTATAAAGTACTTTGATTACAGTAAGTTAGCACCCATTATTTCTGTCATGTTGTAATCTTGATTAGACCTAAATTTATGTCAGTGGCCAATCCTTGAATGCCCTCTAGATGTCATTGGTGTTTTAACTTTTGTCTAAAATGCTAGAGAATAATTTGAGCTGGGGTGGGCTCCAGCACGCCCGCAACCCTTGTGAGGATAAGCTGTACAGAAAATGGATGGCTGGATGGATACAGTATACAGTACACAAGTATATACAATAAATGAACAAGTCATGTAAATAGGCATGTTGCTCCATCTTGTGATCGGATCGGTGATCGGTTATCGTTTTTCTTTTTTAAAACTTGCTGATCGGTGATCGGTCCCAAAAATCCTGATCGTGTAAAGCCTAGTTAGCAGGTGTGTATAAGCAGATATGTTGTGTTAGCATGTGTTTTAGCATATCTGTTATGTTAGCAGGTATATTTATGTTGGCCGGTACATTACATTAGCAGCCCCGTTCTACTGGGAGATATGTTGTGTAAGGACAATGTTAGCCTGTTTGTTGTGTTAGCAGTTGGCATCACTGGTTAATCATTATGTTAGCAAGTGTGTTGTTAGCACATGTGGTAGCACGTTCCACATTGTTCTGTAGCGTTATGTATATGTGGAATTATGCTACCGCTTATGTTTGTGATTTCATGCAATCATTCATTTATGAGTCTGCGACCAGTAATTTTCACTTGCGTCATGCCATGGTTAGCTTAGTCAGTTTAGCGTAGCAGTGGAATGTCATATCGAGCCTGGCATGATAATCACTAACAACGATTAAATAAATGTTGCCGCCTCAGATTTTTGCCTAATAAATGGGACGCATAGCCATAACAGCAACACACACAGTTGAGTACACGAGTTAGCTAGGTAGATTCAAGGGCTGGGCGATTACCTTTTTTAAATTGTATTTTATTGATTTGTATGAAATTCTCCAGTATTTGAATGGACCAATATGGATGTGTGACAGAGAGGGTAATGGTGTTTATAAGCTGCTAAATAGTTGTGTTAAAATGGTGATAGTGTCTTTATATGTACACGCATAAATATTATTAATATTGTTTTTGCCCAGCAGGACCCTGAATGTCGTGCAGCCTCTGCTCAGTGGTCGCCTCGCGCTCCCCAATGGCCGGGAGTTGACGCCTTCCAGCACGATGATGCTGCGCGAGCAGCTGAGGGAGAAGATATCTGTGGCTTTCTATCGCCACGGACTGTTGTGTGCCACCTACCCGGTGCCCATCATCCTCTTCACCTCAGTCAGCATCCTCACCTGCTGGTGTGTATGCACTGCATACACGACACACACACACGACACAAACACTGCACCAGGGTTGTCAAATTCATTTTCATTGCGGCCCACAACTTAGTTAATGGTTCCCCTCAGAGGGCTGCTAAAACTTGAAAATCATATAAACGTATAATGTATTTTCTGTGCTTAGGCCAAATGCTATTACTTTGGTGCTATTTTGTGGCATTTCTGGTGCTAAGGAACTATATTGAATTCAGGGGAAGTGCTTCTTTTAGTCGGGCCATAGCCCTGTCTAAGACAGAGGTAGTGTCTTGCCATGCTCTCGTGGCATCTATTAGGCAATTATAAACCCATTTTGGGGGGGGGAATGTGAATTAGTTGTGGATTTCTGCTGTCCTTGGCAGGGCTTTGCGGGGAAACACTGTGCTTTAATTGAAAAAGTTGACTCAGTATGTGTGCCCCCCACTGTCCGTCTCTCTCTCTCTCTCTCTCTCGCTCTCGCTCTCGCTCCCCCTCCCTCCCTCCCTGGCAGCTATCCGTTACTGAGGCTCCCGCTCCCCGGGACAGGTCCTGTGGAGTTCAGCACAAGTGTGCGGGACTACAGTGTTCCTACCCACGGGCCTCTTGGAGACGTCGGAGAACGGCCTGACTGGGTATCTTCACATTTTGTTTATATTTTTTGCCTTGTCCCTTATGTGCAATATTTACAGTACATCAAAACTGCTGCTCCACAAGCACAATAGATTTTTCTCCATTTCTTTTGTAGTATTTGACAAATTTGTAATTACTGGTTTTTATTTTTGTATTTAGCCCTGTCTAACAGAAAAGTTGTGCTTTGCTGTGTACACGCAATTTTAACCTTTGTGCGGGGGTGTCGGACCCTATGCCCTGCGAATATCAAGGGATTACCGATGCATTTGAAGTGTCAAGAATAAGAAAAGGAGTGTGTGTGGTCGTGTTTTCCACCTCATGGACATGTTGATTGACATGCTGATGTTGACTGACACAGTACCAGGGACCTCCGGTGGCATACATCCAGCAAGTGTTGGTGAAGGCGGCGGTGTCGCCATGGGACAACAGCCTGGTGCCAGTGGACGTGTTTCGCTCGCCGCTGGGGCGAGTCTTCAGCCTGCTGGACGAGATCCGCAACCACGTGCACGCCGACAGGTTGGCGATCAATCTTATACAGTGGTATCTTGACTTATCATTGTCCCAAAATGAAATGGTAAATGGTATGTTGTTTTCCATCTGGCCAGCAGCTCGGGCGTTCGCAGTCTGGAGTCGCTGTGCCTGCAAGTGACGGACTTGCTGCCGGGTTTGCGGCGGATGCAGTCGGTGCTGCCGGAGCATGGCTGCCTGTTGGTGTCGCCCGCCAACTACTGGCAGAACCAACGCGAGCTCTTTGACGCTGACCCCAACCCCTTAAAGACCATCCAGAAACACGAGCCCAAAGGCCTGCACACCTCTGCCACGCTCAGAGGTGGACACAGCAAAACAACACGTACAGATGTTTCAAAGATGCTGACTGTGTGTGTTGTTATTGTCTAGTTTTCGCATTCAGTGTGTGTAGTTGTTGCATTCAGTGTGTGTTGTTTTGGTGAGTTTGTGTATATTTGTGTTTGTGTTGTTTTGTATTGTTTTTTTTATGCTTTTGCGTTCGTGTTTGTGTCCCAGACCTCCTGTTTGGTGTTCCAGGGAAGCTCACAGGTGTGAGTCACTACAACAGGAAGAGGGTAGTGACTTACACCATCAGCATGGTGCTGTCCAGCTATGACGCAAGGTGATTTTTGTTGCACTACATCGACTATAACATAGGTGCTTAGATCGCTTATGACCTGGTTCGGTTCTGCGTTAGTAGAGGCGACTTATCGAGTTTGACTCTTTCCCAAAAATCTGTCTAATGTCGCCACCATTGGAACGTATCTCCCTGGTAACCCAATGACCCCCCAGTACTTTGGCAAAAATGTCTGTGGTATGTGTTTAGGTTCCTGGGCAGCCTTCGCGCTCGTCTGAACCAGCTCCACCCATGCACCAATTGCAGCCTGAAGAACGAGCGTGTGGTCCACGTGCACTTCAAGGAGGAGATCGGCGTGGCAGAGCTCATCCCGCTGGTCACCACCTACATCATCCTCTTCGCCTACATCTACTTCTCCACACGTCAGTGTCTGTTTTGTCCTCTGTCTAGCTTTTCTCTGCTCCACCTTGGAAACATCTGAACCACGTTTGTGTGCCAAGCTTGTTCCGGTGAGGATAATCTCCTGCGCTTGGCTGACCCGCCGCTAGCTGCCAGGACAAACGTTGGCTCAGTAGGCAAAGTACACAACGTGAAGCAGATTAATTTCGATGTCAGTCATTGTGCATGCAAAACGGTGTCAATTCACTTGCATGTGTCCGCAGACACACACCCGTGGGACTTATTCGCTGGGTGTGGGGCTACTCACTTATTGCGACAAATAACTAAACTAAGTAAACATCCAAATTTCTTGGGTATCCCCTCACTCACTCTCTGGTCGTATAGACGTTTATAATTTACATAGGCACTCCTACCACACTTCAGTTGTACAGCCGGGTTCACGACCCTTGTCCTGCATGCTTCCCCTCCTGTCCTGTCCTATCTTGTCCTTCCTTCACAGGGTGTAGCACTACTACTACTCCATACAACACTCATATCTAATGTGTCATTGTTCTCGGTATATAAGGATTTACTTTCCTCGTCTTGTTTACAGTTAGTGCTTTGTCTTTTGTAGTCTTCCTTTTTTTTACACTCCCCTCTAGAAACCTTGTTCTGATCGACTCTGATTCTCAAAAAACACTTAAGTCAAAGCACTCGTATCTCAAGGCACCACTGGACAATACTGTACCCCCTGTAAAGCCAGTGCCCATAAAGATTTGATAGTATTTTCCTTTGTGGAGGCAGCACTTGCCAACATTATCAAGCCACACAATTACACTTTGTCAATTAATGTAGCGGATTTATTGCCAAACACAAATACCCTGTACACCAATGTTGATAATTTAGCCAATCAGTTGAGCATGTGCCGGTTATCAGCAGTTACCGGTGGTAACGCTGTTAGCTAATTCTAATCTGCAGCTCTGTTTACCTTTTGGCTTTGACAAGATAGTGCTTCCATGTATTCCAGCCGTGGCTTTAAGTGGCAGATTTTTAGCTGGTCTAGCTGCCATGTAATGGGCGGAGTAACTGGGTTTGGGGGCAGGATTATGTAAATTACATCCTCTTGTCACGTCATAGTCGGGCAAAATTGACAATGTCCTGCTCATAGACATTTTCAGAAGTAGTCAGATAACCAGTAATACTGCGTGTGTGTGTGTGTGTGTGTGTGTGGACATTTGAAAACAAAGCATCTTGACTTGATGTTCCTCCTCTCCCCCGCAGGTAAGATCGACATGGTGAAGTCGAAGTGGGGTCTAGCTCTGGCTGCTGTAGTCACTGTGCTGAGCTCACTGCTCATGTCGGTTGGTCTGTGCACGCTCTTTGGCCTCACGCCCACTCTCAACGGAGGGTACGACACACACACACACACACACACACACAAACACACACTCTCTCTCTCTCTCTGAGGCTTATCAGTGGCCTACTTCCAGTGATTTGTGTAATGGTTGACTAGCAGTCTGTCAAGTGGTTGCTATCCTGATATCGATGCTGCACGTTCGTCCAATCATGTGAGAATGTCTCGAAAGCAGATGCCATGGCGTGACGAGCGTCATTCAACAATTGAATCAAACAACCACACTCCTCCATCGGTCCAACTGCGCACACATGTTAATACACAGACAAATAGTGATTGTGTGTGTGTGTGTTTGTGTTTGATGTAACCAGTGTTGACCCACGTGCACACTTTCTTTTCTTCACAAGATGTCTTTCCCGCCAAATCATATGCGTCATGACATAACAGATAACATGACCTGAACACTCTTGCTTTATTATATCTTCGTCATTATTGAAGGACAACTGGTGTATTAGTGGTTAACATGTCTGTCTCACAGTTTGTATGTTCGGAGTTCAAATCTCAGCTCTGGCTTCCTCCCTCACGTTAGCATGTTAGCGTCATTGAAGACTCTAAAAGGTTCCTAGGTGTGACTGTCAAATCTTATTTGTCTATAGATGCATGGCGAATGGCTCACGACCAGTCCAGGATGTACCCAAATTTTCTCACAAAGTCAATTGGTATAGACTTCAGCACCCACGACCCTAATGGGGACAAGCGCTATGAAAACAAAAAAAAAATGGATGGCTGGATGGTTGAGTGACGAACACAAGTGCTACTTTGCACGAGTTGCTCATCTGAGCACTTTTAAATGGATGCGTCTTTTGTGCTGACAGGGAGATCTTTCCATACCTGGTGGTGGTGATTGGTGTGGAGAATGTCTTGGTCCTCACTCAGTCTGTGGTGTCCACCCCCGTTGATCTGGAAGTCAAGCTCCGCATTGCTCAGGGTAGGGCTCGGTGATATGACCTTTTTTAAAAATGTTTTTTTATTTATTATTTAAAAAAATAAAAAATCCAATTTACAATTGTAATCTTTATTTTTTGCTCTGCCTAAATAAAAGGCAAATGATAATGAAATTATTCAGAACACAGTTTTCTGTTTTCTTCTCCTGGGATTTGCTTTGTTTCTCCTGATACCCTAACAAGCTTTTTTTGGGTTTTTTTTCCCCCCAGCATTGCCTTCCACAGAATTCGTATATTTTTGTATTGATTTTTATTTATTTTTTACAGCCAATGGGAAAGAAAATGTGTGCTTCCACTTATTCCCTTTAATAAACGTCTACATTGGAGAAGTACATTTTCCTAGCTTTGACTTTGGAACTTATCTCTGCAGGCCTGAGTAACGAGAGCTGGTCCATCATGAAGAACATGGCCACTGAATTGTGCATCATTCTCATTGGCTACTTCACACTCGTGCCAGCCATCCAGGTTTGCAGCCTTTGTGGATATAAACACCTGGAATATACTGGAAGGTTCTTGAGTGACTGATCACACTTATGCTTGCAGGAGTTCTGCCTATTTGCTGTGGTGGGCCTGGTGTCTGACTTCTTCCTGCAGATGTTCTTCTTCACCACCGTGCTGTCTATAGACGTCCGCCGCATGGAGGTGTGCACATCCATGTAAATCAGAATACCTCTGTTCACACATATCAATAATCAATAAAAATATCCCTGCAGCTGATGGACCTGCATGGGCACATCCGTACCGAGGATCGGCTGCCGGCACCAAAGCCCTCACCTCTGCGCACACGGACGGCGCCCGCTGCCCCACGGCCCCTTCCTCACACCATTACCCTACAGCCCCCCACTAGGAATTTGCGTCCCCCCAAGAGGTTGCGACTGGTTTACTTCCTGGCTCGTACGCGCCTGGCTCAGCGCATCATTATGGTAAGAAGACCATTCAAACTGGCCCCTGGTCCAAATGGTCCTGTTAGAGTGACATTCCACTGAGGACAAACTCTGGTTTGAGTATAACGTCCACGGGGTCCTGAATGTAGCATCTTCGGCGTGCCAAGTGGAGCGTCCTCAGGGTCTTGAGTGACACATCCTTCCCATTGCTGCCTCGTTTGCAGGTCGGCATGGTCACTTGGACCTGTTTAAGTGAGAATCCACTGAGGACAAACTCCAGCCCAAGTGTAACATCGTCGGGGTCCGACTGTAACTTCCTTGGCGTCCGACTAATGTCCAAGTGTAACACCCTCCGGGTTCCAGGTGTAGCATCCTCAGGGACAGAGTGTGATGTCCCCTGGGTCGGAGTGTAACGCCCTCAGTTTCCGAATGTAACGTCTTTGGGGTCCCGAGTGTAACGCCCTCTGGTTCCCAGGTGTAATGTCCTTGGGGTCCGACTGTAACATCAGAGTTTCATGCCATAAGGCTCTCGGGTGTAACGCCTTAATGTTCCCATGTGTAAGATCCTTGGGGTCTGGGTGTAACGTCCTCGGGGTCTTAATGCAACGGCCGTGGGGTCTGAGTGCAATGCCTTCGGGGTCCGAGTGTAACGCCCTTGGGGTCCCAAATGTAATGCTAGGGGTGGGGAAAAAAATCTTAAGTCTGCTAAGTCGACTACAAAAATAGGTCGACACAAAATTTCTGCCTCGAATCACCACCAGGATCCAAAAAAAAAAAGGTTCTGCCTGAATCCATGTTTTACACAGATATTTATTGCAGACAGACAGACAGAATTGTAATGTACATATAACAATAGTATGAGTCACCTGAATGTTAGTTAGCGTTCTTTGACCTAAAATGATAATCATGGGCGTGCTATTGCTAACCGTTTAGCATTTTGCTGTCTGAGATTCTGTACACCAAATTTATACCATACACTCAGTACCAACAGATGCAGTATAAGGATTGAAGTCCTTCCCTCGTAAAGGAGAATAAAATCCATCCATCCATCCATCCATTTTCTGAGTCGCTTCTCCTCACTAGGGCGTGCTGGAGCCTATCCCAGCTATCATCGGGCAGGATGCGGGGTACACCCTGAACTGGTTGCCAGCCAATCGCAGGGCAAATACAAACAAACAACCATTCACACCTACGGGCAATTTAGAGTGTTCAATTAACGTACATGTTTTTGGGATGTGGGAGGAAACCGGAGTGCCCGGAGAAAACCCACGCCAGGCACGGGGAGAACATGCAAACTCCACACAGGCGGGGCCCGGGATTGAACCCCGCTCCTCAGAACTGTGAGGCTGACGCTCTAACCAGTCGTCCACCGTGCCGGCAATAAAATCCATGTTAGTAGTAAAATAAATAAATATTTTCTTATTAAAAACATTTTTTTTTTAGTAATAGTGGTGGGGCGATTATTAGTCCATCAATAATTAATAGGAGAATTGATTCTAAAAATATTTGATAGTGACAGTCCTAGGTAATACCTCTGAGTTTCGGGTGTAACGTTCTCACATACTGTAGGGTTGAAGTGGAAGGTCCTCACTTAGGATTCAGCTACAATGTCCTCGCGGTCTCCAGTGTAACCTCATCGCTGCCTCGTTTGCAGGTCAGCACGGTGATCTGGATCGGCATTCTGGTCTATACCGACCCGGCTGGGGTGCGCACTTACCTGGCTGCACAGGTGTCAGAGCAAAGTCCCTTGGGAGACGACGGGGGCGGAGGCCTGACCCCTCACCTGGAGGTGGCGCCTGTCTTCCGCGGAGGAGACCCGACCAGCACACTCACTGACCGCCTGGCACCGGACCCGACGCCCTTACCTGAAGACCAACCGCAGGGCCCCCCTGGCTCCAGGGCAGAACCACTCCCCCAGTCCTCACCGGCTGCACCCCAGATCACCTGGAGTGCTGAGGACGAGGAGGGATGGAGGAGACTTTCCTTCAGACACTGGCCTTCACTCTTCAGTTACTACAACATCACTTTAGCTAAGAGGTCAGTACACCAGTACTGATTGGGAAGCCCTTTTAATGGCGGGTAAGGGAACACGTAGCTAGCTAGTTTCCACTTCTGGCCATGTTTCAGGTACATCAGCATTTTGCCCGTCATCCCTGTTGCCATTCACCTGAGCCCCCAGGAAGCCATTGAAGGGCGCCACCCTCATGACACCCAGCAACCTCTTCTGCCCATTCCCAAGGTGTCAGCGGATCTCCAGACAGACCTGACGCTCTACAAGTCAGTACTAGCACAAACACACCCACACACACACACACACACAACTACAACTTCTTAGCTGGTCCTTAGCTAGACTCCCCATGGGCACTCACACCCCCTCTCTCGGGGTTCTGGGTCTCGGCACCCTCTCCCTGGACCTTAAGATGAGTCGAGTAGTCTGGTTGGACTACACACTGGTTTGGTGGATTAGGGAACCCTTCAACATTCCTATCGTTTCTGTCCTTCCCTGCAGGGTAGCAGCGCTGGGCCTGGGGGCAGGCGTTCTGCTTGTTCTGCTGCTCCTGTGCCTCTACCGACTTCTGTGCCCGCGAAACTACGGCCAGAACGGTGGGCGCCGGCGCAGAGGGGACCGGCCCTGCGATGGCTACGGATACTGGCCGCCCGTCAGCGAGATCTCGCCGCTCCTGCTGCGGGGCCACAGCATGGTGGGAAAACAGTTTCCAGACGTGTCCTCCGCCACACCACCTGGAGAATTTGATCTAGAGCTTTGACGTCTCGCAGGACATCGAGTGTCTGGCGAGTGATGGAATGCTGCTGGCCAGCTGCTGCCTTGCCGGACAGATTCGGGTTTGGGACGCACAGACGGGAGACTGCCTGACCGTCATCCCCAAGCACGGGTAAGACTGACCTCCCGTGCTCTCGTCCTCCCGCCAGACGCCGCAATTAATGTTACCGTGAATGCTACCTCAGCTGCCCACATTAATACCCCACCTTAGACTTCAAAAATAGGTCAAGGATGAACGGAGTCGCCAATGCAATTCCAGTCGCTTTATTGAACCAGCGCCAGCATAGAACATCACATACAATACGGCCACAATTCACGCCATTGGCGTCTTTAGACTCTCTTTTCCATTGCTCCCGTCACACTACTCACCCCCGCCCGCCTCCTTCAAGGCATACACTCATAATCGCAGATATTGCAATACTATACTAATTAAAAAAAAAAAAAATAATAACAAAACGTCCTGGGGTGATCCAGTGTCCTCCAAAACTGGACTGGTCTTGAGATACCAAATGATTTATTTAAATGAATAAATAAATCTGAGATAATAGTTGTGTTGTCCTCTGTTTAACGGTTCAAGATTACATTTTAAAATAAAATGATCTAAATTCACCCTTTTTTGTCTGGGTCATTATTTTCAAATTATTATGAAATACTTACTGTAGATCGTGACACATTTTTCAACCATGTCACCCAGCCCTAATGTCACTTTAGATATCACCTTAGATACCTGGATGGTACGTTTGACACCACCTTAGATGCCAACTGAGGTGGTACTTTTAGACACCATGCTAGGTGCCAGAAACACTGATGTTAGCAGCCATCATAGATGTGTGTTCGCATATTGATTGGGTCCCCCCCAGGCTGAGGCGGAGCAGCAGCAGCGGCTGCTGGGAAAACTTTGGCTCAGAGGGTCCCGACCTCTCCCTGAGCGGCGACAGCCTGTCTGAGGACGAGGGCTACCAGGTGAGGCACCGCACCACACCGAGCCGGCCGCCCCTCTTCAAAGACCAGCCGGACCTGACGCCGCTCATCGACACCAACTTCACCTCCACGCCGGCCTGCCCCCGCGCCCCGCCGCCCACCAGGGAAGGCTTTGACTATGGCGACCTGGTGGCGGACGCGTACATGGCGCACGAGCCGCCCTCGCCGTCAAACTTCTTCTCGCCCTCATCGTCCTCTCCGCCCTCCAGCATGCTGCCCCACAGCCGCCCAAGCTTCGGGGACGCCTGCGACCTGACGGCCCCGGACTTGAGTGACGGCTCAGTGTGGGCGCTGGAGCTTAGAGGCAATCTAATAGCTGCTGGGCGGAGCAATGGAAAATTGGAGGTGTGTCCAAGAAATACTGTGTGCGTGTGTGTATTTTATAACGCTGGTTTGTTTGTAGCTTTGGGACACCACCGACGGCCGTTTGCGCTGCAGCAGCGAGGGCGAGGGTGCGTCCGGCATCACTGCGCTGGTTTTCCTAAACAACAGGTCTGCTTGCATCATTTTTGACTTTTAAAAACCATCAGCTGATGTGTCACTGTCTTTATCAGAATCGTGGCAGCGCGTCTGAACGGCTCTCTCGACTTCTTCAGCGTGGACGTCAACAAACCTCTCGCTTTGCTTCAGTACCGAGGTGAGACCACTTTGGTGCGCCTTAAAAGTGCGTGTGACACTTTAAATGTTGACATTCTTCACCTTTCATTTATAAAACTCACTAAAATCGATCCATAAATTGAAGTCAGGATGTGGCAAGCAATTGTCCACATTGTTTTGATATACAGTGTGTTATATTTATTTTTTTAAAAACTGCAACATCACAGCCTTTTGTTAAAGGTCATAAGGCAAATAGTATTTTACAATTTTTCATGTGTCCAGCAGCCATGTATACCACTAGATAAGATCCGGCCCTGCACTGAGCAGCAGCAGAATCACATTCAGAACCAAAACAGGAGAAATCTGCAGTAAGATGACAATTTTTGAAGGAGTGTTTACTTTATTAGGATCATTACATGATATGTTTCACAAATAGAAACTTGACACGTAGCATAAAGTGGAGAAAACAATTGCGAGTCACACTATTTTCTTCTGAAACTGAATTATCTGTATTCATCGAGGCGTTAGATGAGAAATTAGATTAGATTAGAAATGTACTAGTTGTAAATAGAGCTTTTCTCGATATGCAAAGATGCACAAATGTAAGTTTATGAAAGCCTGTTTTTGCTAGTAAAAGAAAACGAACAAAAAAAACAAGGAAATGAAAAAAAAATAATAATAATTGTGATGCAGGAATTTTCGGCCATCAAAAATCTTGGGCCAAAATGGCCCAAAAGAATATTTTGGGTTTTTGGCCAAAAGACTTTTGTGGCCGAAACAAAACGGCTGAACCATGATGTAATGACGCAAGCACAAACCGCAGCCAGCGCACACTTCTCTCGATAAAGCTTGGAGGGGCCACCAATAACAAGGTAGCGTGCTCCGTGGGCATCTTTAGTCTCGCTGTTTTGCGGCTACGACGGTCCGTTCATGTTTTGACAAACAATAGAAATAGCCAATAATAATGCGAGTTGCTTCGCGCTGCAACTTATGTCTTACTCAATCACCAATAGCAAACAAAGCTTGTGCTATGTTGTTGCGAGCCTCAGGAATGTAAAAGTGAGCTTTATCAAAGTATTGTGAACTTGTACTTGACAAAATGTGGTAAAATAATGTGAATTTGTTTGTCCCCCCACTCTTTTTTAGGTACTCCGGGGCGGGGTGGCGTCCCCACGTCGCCCTGCTACAGCAGCGAGGATGCCATCAGTTGCCAGCTGACGCGCTCGGTGCAGTGCGCCCACCAGAAGCCCATCACGGTGCTAAGGGCCGCCGCCGGCAGGGTGGTCACCGGCAGCCATGACCACACCGTGCGGGTAAGGAAGTGTTGGGGAGACGGGGCGCTGGCCACGTGGGACATGTCAGAAAAAGATGGCAGAATGTGCTTCATGTTTGTGAGCGCTCAGGTTTATCGTCTGGAGGACTCGTGCTGCCTCTTCACGCTGCAAGGCCACTCGGCAGGCATCACCGCTGTCTACATTGATGAGGTCACTTTCTGTTTCTCTGAAGTGTGTGTGTGTGTATGTGTGTGTGAGAGCGAGAGAGAGAGACCAACCGTATGCGCATTGCTAAAGTTTTCTTGTTGTTCTTGTGTTTCTTAGACGATGGTCCTGGCAAGTGGCGGCCAGGACGGCGCCATCTGCCTCTGGGATGTCCTGACGGGAAACCGCGTCAGCCATGTTTTTGGTCACCGTGGAGACGTCACCTCCCTGGTGTGCACACCACTCTGCATCATCAGCTCGGGTTTGGATGACCTCATATGCGTATGGGACAGAAGCACTGGCATCAAACTATACTGTATACAGCAGGTGTGTGTCTGTTTGCGTCCTTGTGTGTGTGCATGCACTTAGTGCTCTGCCTCTCATCAATTTGTTTCTGTTGACTTCCTGTATGCATGTTTGTGTGTTCTCCTGCCCAGGAGGTCGGCTGCGGTTCCAGTCTGGGTCTGATTTCGGACTCTTTGCTGGTGACTGGCGGTCTGGGCTGCGTGTCCTTCTGGGACCTGAACTATGGAGACCTGATCCAGACTGTATACTTGGGCCCGAGTAGCGATGGTCAGGGCGTGAGGCAGCTACTAGTCCTCAACAACGCCGCCATTGTGTGCGACTTTGGAAGCGAGCTCAGTCTGGTCTTCGTACCGTCGGTTCTGGAAAAACTGGACTGAGGTCTGAGATCTGATCTTTGATATGACGCCCTGTATGCTGCTAACCTGGAAAAACTCAGCCCTCCCTCTTAGAAAGACAAAACTGTCATTTAAAAAGAAAAAAAAGCAAGAGGGGGGGGGGAAAAAAACCTGCTGCCTTGTTTGCATCATCTGTGAACATGTGACCTGCTGCCAACTATGTACACCTAAGGGGGGCCGGTGTTTATGTACACATCAATTATTTATTATATGTACTTGAGATCTTTATTATGGAACCCGGAAGACAACTACCGTAATTTCTCGTGTATAATGCGCATTCCCCCCCCCCCCCCCCCCCCCAAAAAAATTGTCAAAAGTCCATAGCGCGCATTATACATAGGTATAGGGGCAAATGGAAAAAAACTTTCACATTTTATAAATGTATGCCGCCATCTAGTAGTTATGAAAAAGCTGTACACTTTCATTCCAAAATGTCACCGCCACTTAGTGGTTATAAAAAGGTGAAGCCTACACTTTCATTCCAATATGACGGGGTACGTATGTGTTTCGCCTGGTCCTTCATCTTTTCTTTAAAGAATTGTACCCATGTTACAAATTCTGCCTGGGTATTCAAACATATGAGCACAACTGTGTGTTTTCTCATTTACTAAATAAAAGTAGGGCTGTGAATTTCAAAATAAGAGCAAGTAAATAAAAAAAAAAAAAAAAGATTACGTGTTCAAATAAAGTGCTTAACTTCAGAATAATTCTTTAAAAAAACTAATAATACTTCGTTTTGATCATATGGGTAGAAGCAAAATCATGCATTGTAAAAATGCACTCTCCATAGGTAGAATGTTTTTTACAGAATTTTGAGGTCAACTTTGGGGCTGCGTATTATACATGGGTGCACATTATACACGAGAAATGACGGTACTTATTTTTACGTTGCGTATACGACCTATAACATACGCTTCAAGATGCGTAAATTGTGCTCACAACTTATTAATTTGTATGAGATTCATAAGGCATGGGTGCGACTTAATGAGTTGCACACTTAAGATGCAGGTTTGGTATATATCATATCTAACATCTACTAAGTTGCCCTCGCGACGAACGAAAAGTGGGTATAAGACTTATCAAATTGCGCATGCGAGAAGGGTGCGGGTGCGACTTACGAAGTTGTGCAGGCAAGATATTAAAAGTACAGGTACAACTTAATGTGTGTGCGTGTAAGATATGGTTAATGGTGTGCACTTACAGTTGAAACCAAATGTTTACATATACTATATAAAAAGACTTACTTTTTTTTTCCTCACTATTGGACTAAACCTTTCATGTTTTAGGCCAATTAGGATTTCCAAAATTATTTCAATTAACTAAATGCTAAACTAATGAGAGAAGGATGTTTTTAGGCATTTTTTCATTACTTTCTTCAAAGTCAAACGTTTACATACAGTAAGACGACTGTGTCTTTAAACAGTTTGGGAAAACACAGATGATAGTGTCATTTTGTGTAAGCTTTTGACAACATTTAAGTTAATTACACACAGACACGCACGTATGGACGTATTTGAACTAGGCACTACTGAAATGCAAAGCTTCTTTGTGTAACATCATCGGAAAGTCAAAAGAAATCATATAAGACATCTGAACTTGCACAAGTCTGGTTCATCCTTGGGTGCAATTTCCAGATGCCCCAAAGTTGCCAGATTCAACTGTTCAAACAATTATACACAAGTATAAACACCATGGGAATGTCCAGCCATCACACCGCTCAGGAAAAGAGACTGGTTCTATGTCTCAGAGATGAACATACTTTGATTCAAAATCTGCATAATCAACCCAAGAACCAAAGGCAAAAGATCTTATGAAGATTCTGGCTGAAGTTGGTAAGAGTGTCATTTTCCACAGTGAAACGACTACTGTACCGACATGGGTGGAAATGCCACTCTACCAGGAAGAAGCCATTACTCCCCAAAGCATAAACAAAGCTAGATTACAGTTTGCAAATGCATAGAGGGCCAAAGACCTTAATTTTCGGAGATGTCCTGTCGTCTGATGAAACTAAAATTGAAGTATTTGGGGGGGGGGTGCGCGACATCATGTTGTGGGGTTGTTTTTCTCATGGAGGGACTGGTGCACTTCACAAAATTGATGGCATCATGAGGAAAGAACATTATGTGGAAATATTGAGGCAAAACCTCAAAACATCAAATGGGTCTTCCAAATGGCCAATGACCCGAAGCATACTGTGAAGCTGGTTACAAAGTGGCTTAAGGATAACAAAGTCAGTGTTGGGGAGTGGCCATTGCAAAGTCCTGACTTTTAGCTATTGAGAATGTATGGGGAGACTTGAAAAGTCATGTGTGAACAAGGCGGCATACAAACTTGGCTCAGTTACACCAGTTCTGTCAGGAGGAATGGGCCAAAATTCTAAATCCTTGTGGAAGGATATCCAAAATGTTTGACCAAAGTCATACAGTTTAAAGGCAATGGTACCAAACACTAATGACATTTATGTAAACTTCTGACTTTGAAGATCCTCTCATTAGTCTGGCATTTAGCGAATAGAAATAATTGTGGTAATCCTAATTGATCTCAAACAGGAAAAGTTTAATCTGATTTCATGTTGCAGTTAGGGGGGAAAAAAAGCATGTCTACGTAAATATCTGGTTGCAACTGTATTTAGCGCTTTAGGTACACCACGCGGTGCCCAAAGTGCTTTACAAAACCTCACATTCATACACTGTGAAAGGCGTGTGTGCGACTTACACTTGCGAGATATGCAAGGCGCAGGTAAGTTGCTACTGTGCCTCACGAATCTCGTGCGAAAGTTGCAACCGCACCTTATAAATCTTGTGTGTTACGCTTCATAAGTTGCACACCGGCTTTATGACTCATGCATGAAACTTGGTAAGCTGCACTGTTCGTATCTTGCAACTGCAACTTAGTAAAGTGCCACACGCATATAACAAATCTCACACATGCACGCGTGAGAGTTGTAAGGCGCGTGTGCAATTTACAAAATTGGGTGCGAGGTGCGAAGTGTGCGGTGTGACGCGGTCTCCCGGGTTGCATACTTCATTGTGGCGGGATGTAGTTTAACTGGAAGCTGCAGTACGCACGTCATGTTTACGCGACGACGTCCGGTTGAAACTTGAAGAGGTCACGCGCTGCTTCTTCGTCCTTTTAGCGCAGGGGTGGGCAACATATGGCCTGCTCCCTTCTTTAATCCGGCCCACCCAGTAGTTACATTATAAAGCGTCCCTTGATAATTGTAGCATTCATTTAACGGTTATTTTCAATTATTTTATCTTAAATCATTCATAAATTGATTTACATATTGTAAATATTAAAAATAATTTATTATGATTACAGTTATACCTGTTTTTTATTGGCATTACAATAAATTGACTTAATGACATTTTATTATAAAAATAAACTTTTATATGTACTGTATGCTTCACCTGTTATTTAACACCTCATTTAGGAATGAGCTGGTTCATTTATCCTTTTAAAAAATTAAATGCCCACCCCTGCGTTAGTAACGTCTCGCTGCTGAACTCGTGACTTTTTGGACCAAACAAGCAACTGTAGAAGAAGAAAGAATGTATTTTATTGTTTGTCACACGCTATCTTAAGGCTCTCTAGGCACCTTTGTGTTAGCATATTTTCCCTTTTTCAAATTTTTTTTTTATTATTATTTTCAAGCGGCACGGTGAAATTATTATTTTCCCTTGTAACGTCAGTTAGACGGGTGAGAATACCAGGGGTCTAGGGTGTCCACAACCAGAGAAAACAAATGACTATTGCGTAGAGGCAGGAAACCCCGCCCCCGGTCCCTCATTGGCTGGCTGTGCGGGCTACAGTAGTGGCGTAACTTATTGACTTGTTTTGTAACAAAAAAACAAATGTACTAATTTTCAAATAAAGACGCTTTGATATGACTGGGGCATCTCACTTGTGTGAATTGGTCTGGACAAAAAAAACAAAAAACAAAACTGGGCAACTCTTCACCGCACACTAGGCAATTGAATCACACAATCAACTCACCTGTGATGAACCCCGATGAACCCCCCCCCCGTTCTTATAGGGAAACATTTTGAGGTGCTACATATGCTGTACTTTTTTTGAGGCAGAAACAGATTGCCCTGTATATATCTGTTTTTATAAGTTATTGAAGGCTATTTATTAAAAAGCACAACACATCTCTGTAATTTGTTTTAGGGGGAGGCTGAAATTAATTTCCCTTTCCATTCATTTCAATGGGGAAAGATAATTTGAGATACAAATATGGTCACGGACAAAATTAAATGATCTTAAAGCGCCACTCTATTGTATGTAATTTATTGGTATGGCTTTGCGATGGATGAATCTCACTTCTACCCAGAAACTATTTTTGTTAGTTTTTGATTGGCCGTTACATCAGCAAGAGGGGCGGTTTCTGAGGTGTGATATGGACAGCGGCACTACATGCCTGCTCCTTACCAAATTGCACAAGGTGTTGGTTCGACGAAGGGCACGTGTGCAATTAACACCTAACAGCAGACAAAGCAACTTTATTGCATAGAGGCAGGAAACCCAGCCCTCCCCGTTGTCCCTCACTGGCTATCTGTGAGGGCTGCAGTCGTGACATTTGTACTCCAATAAAGAGGCATTGATGAGTAAATGTGGCATCTCACTCACTTTATTTACTTTTTAAACATTAGTGAACCTTAAAAATATTTACAAAGTCGCATGTTGGGATTGTTTTATCTTTTTTTAAACTTGTTTTAGGACTTATTGAGGCTCCACAGGGGGTCCAGACCGCTGAGGGGGTCTGTGCTCTCAGCCCCCCTGGACCCATGGAGACCCTGGCCCTCCACTGGCTGCAGGAAGCTCTGCTTGGTCACCCGCTGTTTTCCCCGCCCGCCGCCCTCCATAGAGAAAGCCTCAGGTGCCAGTGAGGCCAGCAGCTCTAAAGAGGAGGGCGGCGGCGGGGTGGCCGAAGTCTCCGATGGCGGTGATGCCAGATCTAGGCCGTTGGGCGGCGGCAAGGACAGACAGGCAGGGGGCGAACCCGAGCAGTCGGGAGGCGACAGAAGTGAGCCCGAGCTGTCGACGACGGGCTCTTGAAGGAGGCAAGGGTCACCTGGTGAGTAGAGGGCTGGTGAAAAGGAGAGGGTCGGATCATCCTGATCATCCAGGCCCAGGTCCTCTGAGGCCAGGTCGCCGGGAGGGCGTACACTGAGCTTGGCGATGGTGGCCTGTATGGAGCTAATGGGCATGTCTCCACCCAAAACCAGATCCTGCTGGGACTCCTGGCGGGAGTATGGCTGGAAAAACAAGACCAGGAAGTCAGAGGGACAAGTTTTGTTGTAAAGGATTGTGGGACTATACTGTACACCGTTCTCTCAGAATCCTGTACTTTGGACTTACACCATACTCTTGGGACTAGAACCTTCTCTCTTGGCTACAACCTTCATTAGGAAAAGTACCTTCACTCGAAACGAGACCCTTATTTCAGGACTGGAACCTTGTCTGAGAACTACAGCCTTCACTTAGGACCTGACCACTCCATTGGGACTAGTACATTCTCTCGGGATGAGAACTCAGCACTTGAACCTTCATTTGGGACTACACCATTCTCTTAGACTAGAGCCTTCTCTTGGGACTACAATCTTCTCTCTGGTCTCAAACCTTCACTTCGGACTAGAAGCTTCTCAGTAGACTAGACCCAACTAGGCATCACCGCATATACTGTATTTGAATGCTTGTTTAAATATGTACGCGCATTGTCACCTTGGAGGCGGTAGAGGCGGCGTTCCTGCTACCGGTTGCCACGGAGACACCGTGTCGCAGCAGGACCTGCTCTGCGTGCTTTAACACAGCCTCGTAGCAGAACTTGAGGTGCAGCTGTAGGGGACACGGGTGGGCGGTAGTCCGTTAGTTAAGTAGATCCGCACTGTGTAGCGGCTTTGCAATTTCGAGGCGATGTCCTACCTTCTCCTGTAGCATATTCTTCCTCTGCTGCCGCATCTTCTTGACCAGAGCTCGCAAGTCTGCAATGCCATTCCCCGCATCCAGCTCCTGCACTGCTGCGTACAGCAGACAAAAGGCGCCAGTGCGACCCACACCAGAGCTACGAGAGAGAAAGAGCGCGAAACAGACAGACAAGGGGGCATGATCATGTTAAGACTTCCACTAAGGAGTGTCTGAGTACACACACTACCCTACTCATGAACATTCAAGTTATGAAGATACACTGGGTCCTTATCTCAGGACGAGAATCTTCTCTGGGGACTAGTACCTTCTATTCTGGGACGAGAACATTATTTGGGAACTATCTTCTTTCAGGACTCTCTGTAAGTAGGTTACTGTTGGCAGTACTGGATTTGTAGTCTGACCTGCAGTGGACCAGCACGGGCGTGTGTAAGGGTCTCTGGTGCAGGTAGTGTCCGTGGACATCCTGGATAAAGTGCAGCAGGTTGCTCTTGCTGTCAGGGAGCCCCCTAGTCGAGACGAAAGACCCAGGTGTCAAAACAACAAATGGCGGACAGGACAGGAGGGAGGGACATGAAGTGAGCGCTCATACAGCTCTGGCCAGGAAGTGAACTGCAGGTGGACCACGGTACGCTTCAGGCTATGCTCACGGTACTGCAGGCTGATCATGCGCTCCACGTGGGTGGCTGTTGTCTTGTGCGTGGTCAAGCTGAGCGTGATGGGACCCTGAGACAGCTGCTGGCCACGTTCCATTGGGAAGTAGCGCACCACTTTTCCCTGCCAGGGCGGAAAAAATGCCATCACAAACCAAACAAGGACTTGTAAGACAACACAAAGATTGGCCCATTTTTTTCCTTCACAGACAAGCACTGCTGAGACGAACAAGAGAGGAGATGGTTTTCAAAACCAATCAGAGTTACCAAATTGTATTTTTTTCCGAAAAAAAAAATTAAAAAATCCACTTCGGGAGATTTTATTGTATCTTGTTTATTTTATTGATAGTATTTTGATCTCATACGAAATTCAAGAGTAACTGAATGGATCAATGTGTGCAAAAGAGACTACGGACTTTTTAAGCCCGCCAAAGAAATCGCTATGGCAGCTGCTGTACCTTCTCTACTTCCTGCTCTGACACCAGCATGACCACCAAGGAGACCTTCTGCTCGTACACCATTAACCAGAAGTCGGCGGCGGTGCCGGTGAGCGGTGCCTGCGTGGCAATGATTTGCGGGCAGTACGGCGACAAGTCTTTGATGTAGCTGGCGTTGATGTAGTCGTCTTTGCCCGACTGCAACAGCACGCGGTTGAGATCGTAGGGCATGATGTCCTGATGCCGGTTCTTCATTGTGTAGCAGCGGGCAATGGCGATTGACAGCTGCCGGGCGTCTTTCTCCTGCTGCTCCTGGAGCTCCTTCCAGTGTGCATCCAGCACCGACAGCCCCCTCTCACCCTCAGAAGGCTCCTCCAGGGACTCGGCCTGCGCTCGGAAATGTTCCAGTTCACCGTGGAGCCGGGCCACGAGCTCAGGAGATTGATACGGATCGCCTTGGATCAGGAGAACTCCCTGGGAGTCCTTCTTGCGACGCTCCCCCTCCTGAGGGTCTGCTTTGGTGGGCTGGAGGACATTGGTGGGGGACTTGGTGCCCCCCGGTTGGCTCTCAGGACTGGAGGAGAGGAGGTCGTGGTTACTGGAGTTCTGCTGCTCAAACAGAGAAGTGGAAGGAGGAGAAACGACCGAGGGAGTCTGAAGAGTTGGTGGAACTGCAGCACCCATGTTAGTGGCAACGGTGGGTCTCTGCTGTGGGGTCATAACCAGACACGGGGGGCCAGGTATGGGGGATGTGGATGGGGCAGGCGAAGGAGAGGAAGGATGGGTTGGCTGTCCTGGCGGTCCTACTGGAGGACCTCCAGGACAGGGTTGGAGCATGTGCTGGGGGGGCATGTGAGGATGTAGCCCATGTGGGCCAATGGCAGGGGGTCTCAGTGGTGCACTTGGGGGCAAATTAGCTCCTGGAGCTGATGGGTACATAGAAGGCTGCGAGTGGACGACGCTAAGGGAGACCTGAGGCTGTTGTGGGGCAACAAGCTGCGGTGCCAGTGGCTGCTGGGGCATCATGGGGGGTCCTCCAGGGTAGCAAACACCCCCAGTGTGGTGGGCTTGAATCTGGCTGTGACCGGGTATGGACATGGGCATGTTTGGAATGGGAGAATGTCCAGGGCCTGGGTGGTGCTGTGGGGCAAGGGAGGTGGGTGGAATGTGGACCTGAGGACCCCTTGGAATATGGACCTGAGGCCCAGGAAGCAAATGAGGCTGTGAAGCAGGAGGCATCTGTGGGTGAAGTGTGGGGTGGGTTGTCTGGCTGGGAGGAGGCATTGTCCCTCCAGGGCCACTTGGTATTTGTGGATGTGGTACTAGTTGCTGGGCATTTGAGGGCATTGGGTGGTGTTGGTGAGGGACGTAAGGTTGAGAAACAGGCGGTACAGTCTGCGATGTTGGCGAGACATGGATGGGAGCATTTTGTGGAGGAATCAGGCCCTGAGATAGCCTTGGTATCGGGCCTGGCATCACCTGAGGGTGCTGCTGGGGGGTGTAGTTTTGAGGGGCCTGGTAGCCCTGGGGTATCTGAGGCGGAGCCTGGTAGCCATTTTGCTGTGGTCCCATATGACCAGGGAAAACTTGTGGGTACTGTGGAGGGACGACAGGCTGCGGAGGCATGTATCCATGAGGGTAGGCCTGCAGCGGAAGGTGAGGGGCAGGAAGGGCTCTGGGTCCAGCTTGGTAGCCTGGGGCCAGGTGTTGCCCCACAGGTAGTGGGTACTGTGGCTGCACCTGCTTCTGCTGTGTCATTTGGGGGACAAACTGGGGGTAGGCACCCATTTGTGGGAGTCCGGTGTAGGCAGTAGAAACCGAAGGTGGCACAGGGTGGCGAGGTGTTGGAGTGTAGCTGGGTATAGGGGCTTGAATGCTGTCCACCGTGGTGGTTGACGGTCGGGCTGGAGTAGGACAAACCGGAACCGCTTGAGGGACTTGAGGCCTGTAAGCTGCCTGTGTAGGCAGTTGTGAAGGCATCTGAGGAGCCAAGTGAGGAATGGGTCTACATGCCAAAGGTCCTGGTGTAGGAAAATGAGCGATTCGAGCCAGAAGCTCCGGTGGCGGGAGATTGGCTGGGAAGCGAAGAAGACCGGCAGCTGAAGAACCAGGCCAAGGCAATGAGCTACTGCAGCCCAGGTTGGCACCTGGTGGGAGGAATACTTCCGGACCCGGCAGATGACCCGCAGAGGTGGGAAGAGAAGGAATGTCGGGTGGGAGGCTGCGAAGCTCAGCTGGCTGGTCTTCTCCTAAGGCTAAGATAGCGGCATTAATTTGGGCTAACTCTGGATCTTCCAGACTGGAGTCTTCATCCTGAGACCTTGGCTTCAAGGAAGGCTTCGCTGCTGTGGGTCGCGCTGGAGGTTTCTTTAGTTTCTCTCTACAAGGAGAACAGAGGTAAGATGATGTTAGTTTGAGTAGTTACCACATGGAAACAACAAAAGAAAATCCTGCCTTTCAAGGATGGGCTTCCTCTCTTCCATCCGAGTCTGACACAATGTCTTTACTTTCTCCAGCAGACGCGATGCTTTCGCCTCCAGGTCATCGTAGAACTCCTTGCCCTCCTGTGACTTTTTCATCAGGTCCTCGTAGGCCTCGTAGGATCCCACCAGTCCTTGGACTGTGCCGGTCCACTGCTGCTCCGTCTGGCTCAGGCCCTTGCGGACCGATGCGTACTGAACGTTGGCTTCGGTCAGAGCCTTCAGAATGTTCTCCTGGGCTGCCAGGTTCTGGTCAATATAGACCTTCACCTGCTCATACTTCTTCAGCTGCTCCTCAAACACGTGCTGGAAGCACAAAGTGGAGTTGTGAGTTTTACACATATTGACTTGATGGTTCAGTGCCTCACTGTGAGGTTTGCAATGGTCTTCCCGGTTCAGCACCTCACCATAAGGTCTGGAAGGCTCTTTGCGGTTCAGCACCTCACCATGAGGTCCGGAACATTCATCCTAAAACAACGTACCTTTATGTCAGCTCTCTCTGTGGTGACCAGGGTGGAAGTAATGTCATCCTGCTGGATGAGGTCTCGCAGTTGTTTCTCCAATGTGCCTCTTTGGTCCCTCATTTCTTGAACCTTCCCCAGGATGCGCTTCATGCATTGCAGCCCAGCCACTTCCTCTGCTCAACACAACACAATATAGTCGCTTCTTCTGCGCAGACAGAAGTTCAAAAAGTCCCTCATGTCTATTCCTACCTTCACTGAGTTGTGGTCGGGGTAGGGCGTCTCTCAGGCTCTCCAGGGGCCCGCCCAGCAGACGCAGGTTGCTGATGTGCAGGTTCATGGCCCGGTGGAGCTCTGTGTTGGTGAAGCTGGCCTTCTCGTGGGCCTCCATGTATTTCTCCAGGTCCCTTCGGATCTCTGTCAGAAGCTGAACCTGCTCTGCAGGGTGGAACTCAGCCGGGGCACCGGTTTCCTGGAGGGCCCGCTCGCCCACCTCGTCTGCCTCCAGAACATCTCGGATCTCTCGCAGGGATGACTCCACGTCGGTGAAGACGCCTGAGAGGACTGCGGCAGCACAGAACTCAAGATGAAAGTATTTTACAGCAAGGGTTTTCAAAA
Source organism: Phyllopteryx taeniolatus (assembly GCF_024500385.1). Taxonomy (NCBI): domain Eukaryota; kingdom Metazoa; phylum Chordata; class Actinopteri; order Syngnathiformes; family Syngnathidae; genus Phyllopteryx; species Phyllopteryx taeniolatus. The sequence goes on from NC_084507.1 coordinate 20,967,489, forward strand.
TTTTGGGGTCCAGGGACTCACAAGGGAAAAATGTTTCCAAGGACCCCCGCATACGCCGAACGGCTATAAAACATAACTATTGTGTGTACCCATAAATTCCATACAAATTATAAAGGAATTTAAAAATTTACTATTTTCCTAACATTACAATTAGAAACTGTTACTTTTAAGAAAACAAGTTTAAATATTATGAAAGTTTTTTTCTAAAAATAAATGAATGAATAAATAAAAAGTTGTGACCTTTACAAGAACGAAGGCCTACAGTGAAGGCCCTGATGACGCGTCACAATCATATCAGAGCTTTAAACTGGCCGAAAGCCAAGTTCGGGGAGACTAATTGCTTTATTATATGTAGGTCTGCATTAAAAAAAAAATAAAAAATTACATACAACATGACTTATTGCAAAGTACAATGTTTTGCAGACCTCTGGAGCCCAGTTTGAGAATGACTGTTAAACTGTATTTGTTTTTAAAGTCTGTCTGTTGATGCGCCGCCCACCTTGCATGGAATGGATGAGGCTCTTGACGGTGTCGGGCCGCACACTAAGAGCGGCACATTTCTCCATCAGGACCGGTGGGATGTGGCTGTACATGTCCAAGTTGTCTACAGACTCTGGCTCCAAACCCAAAGAGTCCATGAACTGCCTGTAGGGAAGGGAAGAAATGTGTTAGCTTCGCAATTAGCAACACGCCGTCTCCACATGTGCACTATGCTCACTCCAGTGTGTCGTTCTTGCTTTCGATCTTGGCCATGACGTCTCTCAGAAGCTTGGCTTTCTCCTCGCTGCAAACACAAATATTGTGTGGCAGCTACCGTGCTGGCATGGCAATGTGCTAACAGTGTTGGTGCCGACCTGTAGAGGGAGGAGGCTTCGTGGGCTGCCATCGGTACCAGCTTGGCAAAGAGGTCTGGTCCGGTAACGCTGGGGTCCGTGGGGTTGACGGGCAGGGCTTTGACCAGGGGTGCGCCTGCACGCGTTATGAAACTTTGTCATTAGTGTATAGGGCTCAGCAATATGGTCTTGGCAAATAAAATTTATTAATTGCCCCCACTGAAAATACGTCCTTTGAATGTACTTAATTCGAACATGTACATCGCTGCACATGAATATTTGACTGGAAAATTATGTCCGTTTACCATATTACAATCATGTGCAACTGAAAATTAAGTATTTTTTTTCCAGTGCAGGCCTATTTATAGCACGCTATGCTAACTGACTACAACACACAGCGGCAGTTTCCATTACCTTTGACAGATGTCAACGTTTCCAGAGAAGGAACAGACTCGTGATAGATGAAGTCGTTGTCCTTCTTAGCAGAGTTGAATCTATGAGTAGGCCATTCAGATAAAGTAAATACAAAACACGTGTGTGGGTGGGGGGTGGGGGGGGATCAAGATTCCAAAAGTGTTACTTACTTGCCACCAATGACATCCATGGTGAATCTCAGGGCATCCTGCACGCTGTCGGGCTGAGCCTGAGTGGACAAACATATTTTTAAGACCCATCTTTGCTACCAGCTCGATGCTGTGCTTAGGAATTTTGTACCTTGGCCAGCTTGATGGCTTCAGACAGTTTATCCAAGGAGCTTTGAAGGTACGCGAGCTGCAAACAAACACAAAGAGCCAGGCACACTCAAACACAATTAGAGTATGCAGACATTGACTGCAACCGTTGTGGTGGAGGTGTGCACGTACCCGCTCACCATACTTCTGCTGCTCTTCGGCTTGTTTACCCATGTGGAGCTGTTGAGGAGGAACAGTGTGGTGTGGTAGAGGTTGATTGGTGCGTCACACACACCATACACCACACGCACATTTTCACAGACTCACATGGTCTCATATGATCACACACGACCTCAGTCACAGTCACATACACACTTGGTCACTCACACACAAACACGATGTGCATGTCACACTCACGTGCGCAATAGCGGCGAAGTAGTAGATCTTCATCTGGACAAGCTTCTTCCAGTCCTTCTGGATCTTTCCTAGCATGGAGGCTGTCTCAGAGTTCTCCAGAGCCCTGCAGGCCTCCTTGTAGTAATCCACCACCTGGGGGCGTCACAGCGTATATGCCGGTTTAACAGCCTTTTACCAGTGTCATGACGTCATAACGTTTGAATGATTGACAAGGGAACCGCCCACCTGAGCACTGATGCGAGCCACCAGGAAGCTCTTCCTGTTGTCCAGCATGGATTTCTCCAGAAGACACTCCTGAGCCTGACCCTGACGCACACACACACGCAGATTGTATGACACTGTTTTTGTGAGTTCGTGTCTGTGTGACATTGTGTCCATGTGTGTGAGTAAGGCCGTGTCTGTGTGTCACCGTTAGTTACTGAGTGTGTCTCCGTGTTCTTCATCATGTGTTTATCAAATTGATTTCCAACCTTTATGGAGCCAAGGCACATATTTTATCATTGAAAAATCTCACAGCACACAAAAAAAAAAAATACATTAATTACTGTGTGTACTTCCTACCATCTAATGGAAGAGCATTTATTTGTACTATGCCTCACTGACATAAATAGATGAACAAAGATACATTATTTCTTGTAAAAAAAAAATTATTTTGAGCAATTACGTAACATTTTATAATTTCCCACAGCACACCTGAAGAGCGCTCCCGGCACACAGGTTGAGAATCACTGGTCTATCATCGTGTGTGTGTGTGTGTCTGTCACCGTGTCTGAGTCCATGACTGTGTTTGTGTGCGACCGTGAGTATGTTTGTGTACGCGCGTGTGTTACTGTGTGTGTGTATCCGGCACCCTTTGTCCATCTGTGATCTTACATCCATCAAAGTGTGCGCTTGCATGTGTCCGTCACAATGTGTGTGTGTCTACGCCTGTCTGTCACCATATGGACTTCCATGACCATGTGTGTGTCTCAACGTACAAGTGTTATGTCAGTGTGTCCATCACCGTGTGTGCCCTACCAGCATGAGGTTGATGTTGAGGTTGAGAATCTGGTGGCTCATGTCTACGCTGAAGTTGTGACTGAAATGGTCCCTCAGGTAGGAGAAAGCTCCAGCTGAGCACTGAAAGTGTGTGCACGACACCTTCATGCCCTAAAACCACAACAAACGGTGTTGAGTGTTGTGTGTGTCTGTGTGTGAGTATTTAGGTGCATCATACCTCTTCAGACACACGGTTGTCCATGGCTCCTAACATGGAGTGCAGTGCCCCTACAAGTCAACACAGGTGAGCTTTATTGATTGATTGATTGATTGAGTTATAAACTAAATACAGCTAAAATAAATTGTTGATGAATGAAATGATCATCAAAATTGGATGGCATGCTCTGCCTATATAAGCTGGCAGATTTGCATTGCCTGTGTGTCTTGAACTGTCCAATTGGGGCTCATTTGGGCAAATTCACTAATAGGGGCTTGGAGAAGTACCAGCAGTAGGAATTCACCCAAAACGTCTGTGTTCCTTTTCAACTCTGGGCATAGGTCCTGACTGTTTCATGCGTCCTGTTATGATAAGACATGTCCACCCAAATTTGTATCCATCAGTGAAATTGGAGTCTGGGACTGATTTTTAAACTTTCAAGGGGCACTAGTGAGGAAATTCGCCCAAAGACTATGCTTCAAACAAAAATGGCAGATTTTCTGTTCAATTTTGGGCATTGGTCCAGAGACTTCTTTGTGCTTACTTTTACGATAGACATGTCAAGCAATTTTGTGTCCGTCAGTGAAACTGGAATTGGGGACTGATTTATTTTTAAACTTTCAGTAGAATACTCTATTCTTCCTTAGCGAAGTAATTTGCCCAAAGTGGCTGCCTCACACCAAAATGGCCGACTTCCTGTTCAATTTAAGCCCTGGGTCCTTGAGACTTTTTTGGTCCATCCTGTTCTGATAGACATGTCCACCGAATTTTGTGTTGACCAGTAAAACTGCTGTCAGGGGGTCTTTTTTTTTTTTTTTTTTTAAACTTTCTCGGTCGCTCTACCAAGTGAGTTGTGGGAGGGCCGTGTTGAGGATCCTTAAATTTTTCACCAGGATACATGCTCTTTGTAAAGACGGTTAATCTTTCGGGGCATGTTGAAGCCCACAAAAAGGCCATTTAGTACGCAGAAAAAGAAACTCAGAAATTCCAAAAGGGTCTTCATATAACCTGATAGTAGGAACCTAATAATTCAAATCAATCATTGAAGCAATGTGAAGAATGGAGCATTTTTTCTTTTCTTTTTTTTAAGCAGTGACATTGTCTTAAGGACAAAGTACCAACTATTCAACTTACCAAGATTGTAGAGAATACACGCCTGCTCGTAGCTGATGTCGTCATGGATCACAGTTTTACCAGAGAAGATCTCAGTCCTAAAATCACACAGGCATGCAGTTCACATATTTTTATCAGTGACTCAGCCGTTGTTGCCTTTGGTTTACTCAGTCAGTCTGTTGTTGTCTCAGGGAAGCAAACTAAATTGTGTGACATAATCTCATGCTTCACTGTGTGCGTGCAAGTGAGCGTGTACCATGAGATAGACACAGCTGCCTCCTGTCCGGTTGCCATGGGAACACGACTCTGAAGGTAATGAAGCTGCCCAAAGTATTTCCTCAAAGTGCTGCATCCCTCAAAGTCTCTGGTCACATTCACGGCACTCTGCCGAACACACACACGTTTCAGGCGGTTCTTCAAGAGCTGGACGCATAACTGCGCCACGAGACTTGCACCGACCTGCCGCAGCGTCTCCAGTTTCTTCAGCTGCTCGTTGTAGTTGTCGGGATTCTCGCCGTAGTTCTTCAAGATAAACTAGAAGACGCCAGAAAAACGTGAGCTCGTAAACATTCTGGAACATTCTTGAACACGCCGCACAAAATTCTAGCATACGTCACGGAACATTCTAGAACATTTTAACACATTAGACATTCTAGAACACAGCAACACGTCACATCCATTCTAGAACAACATGCAAACAAGTACAGAACATTTTTTTAAACACACTAAGACAAAACTTCAGGGCTGCAGCTATCAAATATTTTTAGAATAGAGTATTCTACTGATTATCCCGCGGAATAATCAGATAAAAATTGCTTTTGTATTATTACACAACAATCCCAATACAAAATGTGAATGTGAGGTGCAGGTGTAAATTTTTTGTCCATTTGGGGTAACTATCCTCATGTTACACATTGAAGTATCTATAACTCTGAATGTGTGTGGCTTTTAAAGGCGGTGCCTCACCTGGTGTGTATGTGTGTGTGTGTGTGTGTGTGTGTGTGCGGGCGCGCGACCGAGAATGTAATTGGCTGTTGTTAGCTCAGGTTAGTCAGTTACCTTGCATTGGTGATCGTAGATGCGCTGTTGTGGTGGTTATGTTTTGCTTTGCAGAAACCACATTGCACTTGGTGTTTTTGTGTGTGTAAAGCGATTCAATTGAACATTCTCCATATTTTAGGGACTTTTTCCTGCTCGCTCACCATCAGCGTGCAAACTTATGTGTATATTGAGTGGTTCGTGCATCTGCAGTAACATAAGTCCATGTGTGGAAAAATGATCCCTGTGAAGTTTTGAGATAAAGCTTTTGTTTTTTTCACATTTTTTTCTAATTAAATTATTCTCAACATTCTCAAACCTGCAAACACATTACAAGACACTGTACCTGTCATATAACATTCTAGAACATTTCGACACATCACTCATTTTACAATGCATTTTACATGCATATATGTCTGTTTTGCAGCTAACATGCAACATTCTAGAAAAGGGTAAAACATATTCCAGAACATTCCACTTTACTTATAAAAGGTGTTCTTAGATCTACACAGTAATGTACACACAGCAAAAAGTACATACAGATTAACTGACATCTAGTGGAAGAGCATTTAATTATTCTGCCTGTCATTATGTGCCGTTGGCACGGCGAGAAGAAAAAAATATATTTGTGCTCAATTAATGAATTTTTGACCAATTAAGTGAAATTGGACTATTTCTTGGGAATCACTGACGTAAGGGACGTTTTTGGATGACTGACGGTGATGTCGCTGACATTTAATGTTACGAATGAGGAAGACTTCAAAGGTAAATCTACATGAGGAAGGGGACAGAAACGGGTCTTCCTCAGATAAAGGCTTGAATGTTCAACATGGATTTAGACTTCATGAGTGTCCTTTTCAGTATGTATACTATGTCAAACTTGAAATGTCTTTTCAAGGCCACTTGTTGCTACTTGTTCGCCGTTGTCATGGCGTCACTGCTTTGCTTCACGTGACAGTGACGACATCTCGGCCGGAACAAAGCAGGTCCAGCCAGGCCGTGCTGGTCAACTTGTGTCCGCTCACCTGCTTAACCGCTGGCTAATTAAGCCCAAGACTCCGCCGAGCGCTTAGCTAACAGGAGGCTAGCGATAGCGAAACAAAAAAACAACAACAAACCAAAAGGCAAGCTGCGGCTCGCCGAGCAGTTAGCCCTTCTGGAAACTTCTCCCAGTGTTTTGCCGAAGAAACGCCGCCACTTGGTTCCGTTCCGGTTCCACTACTGCACGGTCAAAGATGACTTGTTTTGCGGCCAGTTGCTAACCCCGCGTCAACGCCCAGCTCACCTGCCTGACGGCCGGGTTGAAGTGGAAGTCTCCCGCCTCCTTGAGGTCGAGCCATATCATCGGCATGCGGGGGACCGCCTCCATCGCTGCGGCGGCTGCTCGCGGTGCCCTCAAGCCCGCGAGGATGTCACTTGAGGTCGGCCTATCTATCGGCTTTGGAAGACGCACTCGGTTGTTTTCCCCAAACCCCTGTGTCACGTCATGGAGCCGTCGACATTTGAGCCGGAAGTGCATGGACGTCACGTAGACGCCCATGGAGCAACGCGTGCTCGGGATTGTGGGAAATGTAGTCAATATGTCGACTGGCGCTTTTCTCGCGTCCTGGATCCTGAGTGTGGCTCTGTGACGATTTAAACCGTCTTTAAACTTTCTTATTTTTGTTTTCAAGAATAACATTTCACAGTTTTTGAAGAAAATGTCAGCCTTTTTAACTGTTTGTACCCGTGGTTCTCAAAAGTTTTACACCAAGTACCACCCCAAAAAATAATTAGCTCTTCAAGTACCACTACAATGATCAACATCAAATTACAGGAGCGTAGTAAGCCTAAATATGTATCAAAAAGGAGACAGGGGTTGTATTCCTAAAGTTGTAATATTGCAAGGAAAAAGACGTGTTTTTCTAAGAATAAAGTCCAAAATTTACATGAAAAACTACAAATTTTGCACTATATCATAATATTATGATAAAAACACCAAACTACAACTAACTATATGACAGAGTTGTGATGTTATCGGGACAACAACACTCAGAGGTTTACAGGAATAAAGTTCAAATGTTACGAGGAAAAAAAAAGAAAATACCTGAGACTAAAAAACGAATACAACAAGAAATATCCTAAAAATCTACAAGAGAAAAAAAATCTAATTAAACAATAATAAAGTCGTTACATTACATGAGAACATCTGTAATTTATGAGAACAAAGTCTTGAAGAAAAAAAGTCTTTCTACAGGGTTTCAGTCAAAATGTTATAAGAAAAACTGAAGAATTTTAGGAAAAAACTTTAGCTAAGTATGTATTGCATATAAACACTAAATAAAATGTTTACCTAAATATGAGCTTTAAAGCAAATACTTCTTAAAGATGAAATGCAAACGTGTTGAACTCAAAACTTAAATACAACTGAATTGTACTTACTTGAAATGTGATTCATTCGCGTACCACTAGAGGGAGCCCGTGTACCACTATTTGTACTCGTACCCCACTTTAAGAATCACACGTTTAGACCTTAAAAAGTGGATTCTTTGGTGTATTTTTGGACAAATACTTTGTAGATGATTCTGCCAGCTCATCTCCAAAATAATTTACACTCCCAGATGTTTAGTGGAGGTGACCTGTTCTGTGTCACTATTATTATTATTTTTATAGGAATGTCTGTGTGTTGTCCATACAGTAGACTTGGGATTCACTACAAATTATTTTGCTTTCTTTGCATTCCTTTGTAAATGATATTCCACGCACCACTCTACAAATCTTTCTACTCCTGATATATGACCTTTTTAATAGCAAGGAGACAAACCATTTGATTAGAAGGGCATTCACGTTTAACTCGCCGGGCAGGATAACTGCATGAATAAATAACCTTGCGCCTCCACTTTTTTGTGACATTTTTTGTTTGGTGGTATGCCGTCATGGGATTATTTTTTATTTTTTTGTCTTTGCTGAATGAAGGTTGTGAAACGCACAATTACAAACACATCAAAGTTCCTCACTTGTCTTCTTTTTCTCGCCAGTGGGGGACGGCGTGTACTCGTGGAGACGTGATGGCGACGGTAGCAGACAGCTCCAGACTTATCACCATGGCGACCGCTGCTCAGGATGCTGATGCAGCCACAGGTGGGCACACACACACACACACACACAGACACGCACAGATGCACACAGGAGACACTCGGAGGAGGAGGAAGTAGAAGGCACGGCGAGGAGGATGACAACGAAAAAGATGGAGGTGATGAAGAAAAGTGAAGGAGTCACACAACATGGCTTTTGGTAATAAGCCAGTTGATCAGAATAAATATGAGCAGGAGAAGAAGGAGGATGAGGAGAAGGGGGGGAGGAGAGGAAGAAAGTGAAAGAAGAGCCATTACAGAGATGTTTCTGAGCGCTGTTGCCATGGTTACTTGATCTTCTCGCTGTCAAGACGACGTTTACGTATTCATCTCACAGTGTCATCGCAGACATACAGCACCTTTGTCACCTCCGTTTCAGATTTCATTCATATTTGGAACTAATTATTTTTTTTACATAATGTAAAAATGTCACTTTATAGGCCAACACATGATCAAGCACTTCTATATATTTTGGCACAATATTAGTACACTAAACTCAACTTTTTAAAAATGTATTTTTGATATGATATCTGTATATTTTATTTTTAAAATTATATATATTTTTATACTTAATTATCTAATATATTATGATACTTTATTGTATGTATTTTCTAATTTTTTTTCCCCTGTATATCTTTTTCACTATATTATATATTTGGACGCTATATTATAGTATGTATTATGACACTATGGTATACGCTGTAATGTATTTGGTGTTTCTGTTATATATTCTTTAGATTGTATATTATATTTGGATGCCACGATATTACTGTATATAATAGTATGTATATATGTCTTTTCTTTTATAATTTATTATATATTTTTTTGTACACCATACAGTATTGTTTTTCAACTTAATTATATATTTGACAACTATATTATAATATGCTTTTATTTTACAACACATTTTATTATTTTTTTCCACTGCATAAAGACTATAGTATATACAATACCAAATGAAATCAAATTTATTTATATAGCACTTTTCATACATTAAAATGCATTCATTCAGAAATTAAAACTGACAAAAAATCTAATGTATTTTTATTATTAGTATTGTATTAGTATTTAGTATTGACAAAAAATCTAAAGTATTTTTTCAAACTATGTGTAATAACTTTTACAACTGAATACAATTCTATCAAAACATTTACAAATCGTGCAAAGTTAAATTGTTTTAGGACGAGAAAGTCAAAAAAAAAAACTGGTTATTGAAGTCAAGCAGCATACCCAGTAACTTGTATGAAAATAAGGCAACCGATAAAGAAATAAAATATGGTCAATTTAAAAAAACTGTAAAAATAAATTAAAAAAAAAATACAACTTGAACACAAACAAACAACAACAGGCACATCAGTCAGGCAATAGTAGACAGCAACAGAGACAGCAAAAGGCATCTAACGCAAAAGTAGATGCATATGACCGTCATCATAGCAAAAATATGATTACTACCTCTCCAAGCTATTTCAGTCAAAGGTGAATTGCAGATCTGTCCACTTAACAAATTTGAGGAATGGACCCCATCATTTCCCAAATTCAATAGAGCGGCCAGCTAAGGACAGCCTGATCTTCTCCAATGTAAGAAAATAACGTGTGTCTGTAATCCAGCGGGTGTGGCCGGGCGGCATTATTGAGTTCCAATGAATTCTAATCAATCTTCTGGCTAGTAGAGTAGCAAAAGTTAACGCAACCTTTTTGAAGTGCAATCTGAGCATTTGGTGCTATTATTTCCCCCCCAATCACTTCTAATAAGATGTTAAAATTCTCTGTCCAGTGCTTACATAGAAACAGAGTGTGCGTATTAAGGATTAAGGTATTATTAATTCGCAGGAGACTGTCGACACCGATCATAAGTTGGAGTTACATTATCATAGATCTTAGCCTTAGTGTCATACAGTACCGTACGGTGTACAATTTGACACTGAATAAGAAGGCTGTGTCTCGCGCAAATGGAGGATTTGTGTACCTTAAAATCTCAATCCAGTCCACTGCCTTTTTTTAATTTTTTAACCTTCTTTTACATGTTTGGAAACGATAACATATTTGTTCACATCATATTTGACATTATATAATATATATTTGACTATATTATTTGGATACTAATATATGACAGATTTAATCACTTGATTATATTTTATATTTTTAACCTATATGACAATATTAATTTGACACAGAATTTCATCAATTTTCTCAACATTTTTTCACATTGTTAAATATTTTTGGGTCTGTCTTATATTATATAGTTTAATCTATAGTTCCAGGCTGATCCATAAACAACTATTACATAGAACATAATTGCTTGCGTTTGTGTTCTTTGTTTGAATGGAATTAGGAGTGTCCCCTAAATTATTGTAGCATCCACATGATTGCAGAGACTCATTCAAATAGTGGCTATTATTAATAAATACCAATTGAAAGGTAAATATATAGTTTCTATGTAACATACATGTGTGCTCACTGACACGTGACATTCAGTAGTTAAACATTGACCATCGAGGTATGAAAATGTCTTTATGTCTCACGTATGATTAGAAAAGCGAGTCATTTCATTTAAAATATTAATTATGTCTTTAATAATCCAATGAGAGAAAGTCAGTCTCCACTAAAAAAAAAAAAAAAAAAAATCATCTTCTAGAATGATCGTAGCTGCACTCCTGACTAATCCCTAATCCCGTAAGCGGTGGTGAAAAAGTCATGTGGATAGTTCATGTGTGGGTTTTTATGATAAGAAATATGATATTTTACAGCGCGAGTGTGGTTGGTTGCCATGGAAACGCAACGTGATGCGGCAGAGGAACATGTTGCTCTGTCGTGGGAGGTTGATTTTACATCACCTTTCATCTCATGATGTAAACGATCTTCGTATTTATCTTCCTATCGGAGCACACTCGCTTTTTGAGTCGGACGAACGTCATCAGCGAGGCTCTCGTCCAAGGTGACCTGCTGGGGCAGAAGTGACGTCCTGATCAGCGTAACCCGTGCTCGCTTTGCTTTCCCGGTCATCGCACATGCCGAATGTGACAGGAAGTAGAAGACGATCAGATGCCAAACGCAGAGTTTGGAATCATTCAACATTCAGGGATTTTTATTTCAGACTAAATAGTTGATTTTTTTAGTCAAATGAAAAATGGTATCAGAACACTTCTCAGGCACCGTGGACGATGATGGACACCTCATCTGGATCGATTAAAAGACCCAATTGACACCTCATCAGGGATTGGATTGGAATTGAAAACCAATTCGTTTTGAAAACTTGTTCCCAATAATGCCATTCCTAGGAATCGTTTGTTTGCTTGGTTGACAATTCCGCTTATCGATTCCTCTTACGTCGCGAGTGGTGACGTTTTGCGATAGACTGAGGAACCCCGCTATTCTCGAGGGATCGGGACCGAGCCTACCACTAATTGCGGAAATCCACCAATCATTGATGCTACCTTATAACTGCCATGAAAAAAAAATCCGAAAAACACAAATAAATGGGGGATTAGGTTAAAAAAAAAATCACACACAAAAAAACATGGATAAGTGGGCATCGGTTACAAAAACCAAAGGCAAATAAGCAGGAATCTCAGACAATAACGGTGGTAGGTTCTCCCAAAAATCCACAAATTGGTGAATGCAAATGCCGAAGTGCAAACATGCGCCACTCCACTGTGTATCGTAGTATGATATAAAAACGTCGACCGCGTGATGTGAGCAGGCCTGATCCACACGTCACTGACACGTTATTAGGAATCGACCCTCGTGCTCTTGGCAGGACACGCCCTGCTGCAACATAATTGGCTCCTGCATCACGAGGAGGGCAGACTACGCAGATGTAATGACATGACCAAATATGGATCACATTTGCACAAAATCAAAACAAAGATGTTTGTTAGGGGTAGGTTTAGGGTTAGGGTGGGCTACGATGGGTTAGGGTTCGGGTGGGTTCGGGTTAAGTCACATACTTCCTTTCCAGTCTGGAAGCAGAAAGGCGTGTTCTACTGGGATGCAGCAGCCAATCATCCTGCAGTGGCGCGTTTCCTGCAGCCAATAATATTGAAGCAGGGCGTGTCCTGCCTAGAACACGAGTGGGGTACCTAATAGCTCCTCAGTGACACGCTTGATCGCTTAACAAGCTTGATCGACACCTCTTTGATACACCTAATGGCCTCTCGCGCTCACGCACCTGATACGCTGTGGTTGCCATGGTAACATGTACAGTATTCTCAGTTCCAAGCGTCAATCAACCGAGTCAGCCAAAGACATCAAAGAGGGCGGCTCGCGCCGACTGTCAGCGTGATTATGACGGCCATGACAGGTTGATCAAGCTGCTCGGTTCCCGTCTTTGAAAGGTTGCGTGTTACATAAGAAGATGAACGCTCGTTTCCCATTCTGATCCGCTTCAGCCCTCCGTGTGTCACGCACACGCACACAAGTGCGCGTCTACTCCAGCGAATGTTTGCAACACCTTGTTGTTATTCCGTGTGATGCTCTGCTGGGCCTCAAAGAACAGCCTGCAACCATTCCGTGTGTGTATGTGTGAAAGTTTTTGTTTGTGTGTGTGTGTGCGTGTGTGTGCGTGTGTGTATGTGTGAAAGTTTATGTGTGTGTGTGTGTACACGTGCACGTGTGTGTGCGAATGCGTATGTGTGTTATTCTGTATGTATGCTGGTGTGTGTGCTGTATGTATGTGTGTATGTGTACGTATACGTGTGAGCGTGTTTGTGTGACATGTGAGCATGTTTGCGTGTACATGTGTGCGTGTGTGTGTGTGTTTGTGTATGCACTGTATGTATGTGTGCGCGTGTTAGCACGTGACGTGCATGTTTGCTTGTGTATTCGTGTGTCTCTATGTGTGTATGTGCGCGTGTTTGTATGTGTGACAGTTTGTGTGTGTGTTTGTGTACATGTGCATGTGCATGTGTGTGAGTGTGCGAGTGCGTATGCGTATGTGTGTTATTCTGTATGTATGCTGGTGTGTGTGCTGTATGTATGTGTGCATGTGTACGTATACGTTCATGTGAGCATGTTTGTGTGTACATGTGTGCGTGTGTGTGTGTGTGTGTTTGTGTATGCACTGTATGTCTGTGTGTGTGTACGTGTACCTGTATGCATGTGTGCGTGTGTTAGCACGTGATGTGCATGTTTGCTCGTGTATTTGTGTGTCTCTATGTGTGTATGTCCGCGTGTTTGTGATAATGTGTTCATGTGTGTGTGTGTACGTGCGTGTGCATGTGTTTGTGAAAGTTCATGTTCGTGTTGTACTTTTTTCCCCTGTGCATGTGTGTATTTGTGTGTGTGTTTGTGTGCATGTGTGTATTTGTGCATGCGTTTGTGCATATGAATGTCCGTGTTTGTGTGTTTCTTTGCCGCATGAGCATGTATGTTTTGCGTGGGAATGTATGTGTGCCCGACTCTGTGTGTATGAGAGCCTTAATGTGCATTTGTGCGTGTGTGTGTGTGTGTTCACCCTCTGTCTGGCTTCACAAGAGAAGCAATCGACCCCCCAGCGGGTTTGTGCTGGCGGCGGCTGATAAGGTGAAATTGAAATGTTTTCTGGCCTCCGAGAACGCCGCCACCTCCTCAGAAACTGCCGGATGGCTCGGAGGAATCCATTTTTTCTTTGGGTCTGAACACCTGATGCCTCCGCCGCCTTGGCTGTGAAACCTCATCAAACAAACGAGAAAGAAGGACACTGAGTAATTTGACCTTTTAATTCCCCCCAAAATGGAAAGCTTGTTCAGAAGCGCGAAGGCTCCTTAAAGAGCGCGGAGGCTCATTCAGGAGCTCCGACACTGACAGGAAACATCGGGAAGCGTGGAGCATGCACGGAGAGGCCAGCGACATGCAGACCACCAAGCCAGAGAGAAACTTGTGCGACTGGCAGGGGGTGGGGGGGGGGGGGGGGGGGGGCGGGGCGGGATAAAGGCCACAGCATCACGAGAACGGCGCGAGAAAGGCTCAAGCGGTCCACTTCCTGTCTCAGCAGGAAGTGCACGCGTGGCGAGGGAGGAGTTGGGGCGTGGGGGGAGTGTCTCTCTTTTAATGACATCACCAGGAAGAAAATTCTGTAAACAATCTACACTACAAAGGCAGAGGTGGGCGGAAGTCACCTTATGTGCAAGTCATAAGTCCCAAGTCTTAACCTTCAAGTCCCAAGTTACTGTGGCAAAAATAAAGCAAATACCCAGTATTTTCACACATTAGCACTTTCCACTTAGTATCTGTACTTGAAGCAGTGTCTGTAATATCTATGACTTTATTCTCTTAACCGGTGTAGAACTGACATTAAGCTTAGCTAATGTTTGGCCAGCTCTTAGTTAGCTAAACTGCGGAGTAAACCCAGACATCCATCCAGTTTGTCATTCGGGTCGCAGGTGAGCTGGAGCCAATCCCGGCTGGCTTCGGATGAGACGCGGGGTACACCCGGGACTGGTCAGCTGTCAAGAGGAGGCCACGTATAGACAAACAACTTTTCATACTCACGTCACAGTGAAGAAAAATGTCGTCTTCGGTGAAGCTAAAAGTACGGAGAACATGCAAACTCCACACAGGAAGGCAGGATTTGAACCCAGGTCCTCAGAACTGTGAGGCAGGTGTGCTAACCAGTCGCACACCGTGTCGCTGACTTGTCAAATCAGGTACTATAATTTACGTCGAGTCTTACCAAGAACGATCGAGTCAAGTCTCAAGAAGTCAGAGTCAAGTCAAGTTATACATTTTAGCCAAACACATCCCAAGTCCTTAAAATTGACGACTTAAGTCAGACTCGAGTCAAGTCATGTGACTTGATTCCCCCACCTCTGCTATAAGGCGCACAGCTGGCGAGAAGCCATGGCGTCAGTGGGCGAAGGCTTTGGCGGGAGGACGGAGACGGAGACGACCGACGAGATGCCGCCGCGGTCGAGGCGCCGCCGCCGTCCGCCTACCAAGTGCCGGCAGTGACCCTGCTTGAGGAACACGGACGTCACGTGACGATAAACCACACGAGACAACATGTGGAGGCACACGGTACAGCACTGTCAACTTTGGGTCCGACACCGCCACCGCCAATGTTCAAAGGGTTTACGTTAAAGGGAGCGCTCCAAGTAGAAGAAGAAAGAGAAGGCGGCGGGAAGCCTTGGAGGAGGTCGACTACGCAGGTTGGCGGGACAACACTGATTGTCTAAATCTAGCAAGGACGCTGGCATGTAAACTCTGTTTTGACCCTGTTTAGACGTCCACACACAAGATGGCGGAACGAGGTAGTCCACGAATGGAGGATGAGGGAGGAGGAAGGAAGATGTCCACTCAAGGGGGATAGGGGCGGGGGAGTACGTCCACTCAGGGTAGCCATTTTCCCAGCGCAGTCGCCGTTGTCCAAGGAACTTGGACCAGTGGTTCTCAAACTGGGGGTCCGCAAGCTGTAACTTGGGAGTTCACAAAATCATTTTTCAAGAAATGATTTCGTATAATTTCGTTAAAAGTGCCGCGAATCGCCAAAATCCGCAAGTAATTGACGCCCTACCCAAAAAGGTTTGCATTTTGTTTGCAAAGTGTGTTTTCCAGAATAAAAAGTGTAATATTACATGAATAAAGTTGTATTTTTGAAATTCACTTAAAATACGATGACTTTATACCCTCGTTAAAATTTGACTATAGTCGTAATATTACAATATTACGAATTTACCCTGTAAAAATAAAATTGTATTCTCGTAAAAATCTGACTTTATTCTCATAGATTATGACGTTTTATCCAGAAAAAAAGTCAAACTCAAATCTCGTAAGATTACGATTTATCCTAATTCTTGTAAAATTCTGATATTTTATCCTGACAAAATCCAACTCGTAACATCATGTAAATGTTTGTCTCAAAAATGGGCAATAGGTTTAAATGATATTGCAGGTTGGAACCCACAGCCGGTACGTCTGGAATGTATCCCCCCGCGCTAAACGGGAATTCCCATGGAATTTAGGGATACGCATGATAGTTATGTTTTAAGATTTTAAAATTTCTCCTCTGGACCCCAAGAGTTTGAGAACCCCTGGCTTAGACGATGCGATAGTCGAAGGTGTCCTTCTCGGTGTGGTCGGTCCAGTTGGACGAGGGCATGCTGCGGTACGGGTCCAGCAGGATGCGGAAGCAGCGCACGATGAGGAGCGCCAGGAAGATGAAGAGCAGCATCACAAAGACGAAGGCCGCCTTCTGCTCCAGCGTCAGGTAGGACGCCGCGTGGTGGCCGCCACCCGACGACGACAGCGTGCTGCTGAAGAGGCCCTCGGCCATCCTGGGCACGTCCATGCTGGAGCGTCGCGGCTCCAGCGCTGTGGCCGGCGCTCGATAACCACGCACGGAACAGGGGGGTGTGCGGGAGTGCCGTGGCCGGACGCCTGGAAAGGCAGCACAAGGCAGACAAATCCATCCAACAGTCAATCAATCATTGAACAAAGACCACAAATGCTTGATTGATTGTTTTTGTTCTCTTAGGTCATGGGTGTCAAACTAGTTTTTCTCATGGGCCACATTGTTCTGATGGTTTCCCCCAGAGGGCTGTTATGGTTGTGAAACCATGTTCATATAGTATAATAGATGTTATGCACAACTCATTTCTGCATTTGACAGGTAGAAGCACTTCCTTCTGGTTCAGGTGACTGGCGGAGCCCTACGGCAGGAAAACTGGACAAAGCGCCCATAGGAACTTTAAACGTCTACAATGCTTTGCTTTACACAAGATGTCTTCGAGAGCTACCAAAGACAATATCCGATGTTTTGGCTCATTCATGTTTACATACATAGTATCATATCATAATTGTATAAATCAATGACATGCATGTATTTAACTTGTGTATGAAAACACCAGGCATAAAGACAACAATTGTTTTGCAAGTTCGGGTTCATACTATACCAGCCCGTAGTTATGCTTGTCAACGCAGCATACATAGGGAGTCCGCTAACCTGTTTTCCAGGTTTGGTCATGTGACGTTCCGCAGACAGCAGATGGCCTCGTCATATTATGACATATACAGTGAATCCCATCTATAGTGTGGTCCATCATTTGCACCCTTGCCATAACCGATTTTTAACCAATCGTTTTTTTGGGGGGGTTTTATAGTAAAGTGAAATCCCGCTACACCAAAAATCTGCAAATAATTGACGCCCCCCCCAAAAGGGGTTTGTAATTATCTATATTTGCCACAAGATGGCAGCACAGCACTTAAAATAGAGAGGATCATAAAGCATCAACACCATGCACCAAGCACATACACAATGACGATTTTGTTAATAAAGAAATCTATTCAGTATTTAAATTCTTCTTATTATAGTTAATTTACTCAACACACAAACTTTACAAGTGCTCAGTCCACAATTCTGAGAAGCCCACTTCATTTCTAGGAGGAGTTGAGGCAATAAGAACAGTGAAGGGAGATGTTCCCTTAAGAGGCAATCAATTTGTAAAAACATGTTCATAGTCATTAGTTCATTCTCTGGGGTCACTAACCCCCCCGGCCCCCAACCGCCCCCCTCGGTCCCAATATGAGGTTGATGGTGTAAATAGAGTACAGTTGATGGTTTCTTAAGTTGAGTTCTGATACTTATAATGCATGCTCGTGTAAGTTGGCTGTGTGTTGTGAGCAGATGACGTCACAGACAAAAGTCTATTGCAAATATTAATTTGAATACGTTTATGGGGCTTGTTTAATGGACCAGATAGCATAATTTCATTCAAGCTGTTAATTATCTATTATTTGATGGACCAAGTAGCATTAGCCTGGGCTCTATGGAGATGTTAGAATGATGCATTCATACACATTAGGTCTCTGGTCTAATTCGTACATTTGCATTTGCATCAAACATATTTAAAATCAAATAGTTCCTCATTATGATTAATAATTTGTCATTCTTGTGATCAAACTGAGACATTTAAAAGGTAAACTGTGCTAACAGAAATTGTTTGATGATTAATTGTGCAGGCACCACCAACAGTGAGACAACTTGCTGTAAAATATATTAAAAATGTACTAAAAAGAAACAAAAACAATACAAAAGTACATCATAAAATATGATTAAAATAACATTAAAGTATAATAGAAATATAATCAACCATATAGTTAAAATAAAATACAAATACAATAAGATTATAATCATAATATGATATAAATACATAGAAACATAATGAATATATAATGTAAATACAAGAGAAATGTTATAGCAACATAATCCAAACATAACAATATGGTTTGAATATGATTAAAATCATGATCATTCATATATATATATAAATATAAGATTATAATCTAAATGTAATCAAAATAGAATACAAATCTATTCTAATTATATTTTTTTCCATAAATGATGATTATGCAATAGAAATATAACAAAAACTAACATTTTGATATAGGAGAAATAATTTCAAATAGAATCAAAATGTGATGAAAATATTATACAAATCTTGAAATATAACAAAATATTATACAAATCTCATGGCAATATTATGAAAATATAATTAAAATAGAATCTAAGTAGAGAAAATTTTAGTACAAAGATAATATGAAATAAAATCAAAATATAAAAATTGCGGAGTGCTCTCGTATGTGTACCTAATCAATTGTTCAGTTGTTGTTAGAAAATGTGCAGACGTTGGAATGTTGCTGATGATCAATTAAAAATAAACATAAATATAATGAAATTTTGAAGTATACTTCCTTGTCCGTCGGTGTCAAGTGCGCGCATCACTAACCTGCTCCTGTTCTTGTTGTTTTCTCGTGTGTCGTTTGCTGTCGTCACGTCAGCCCGCCATCATGCCGCCGCCGCTGCCGCCGGTTCGATCCCCGAGTCCGCACGAGCCGCCCGCCGCGTCTGAGCGTGTCTCTGTGCGCGGACCTCACCCTGCCGTGCGTGCGTTTCTCTGTGCGCGCCCCCGCGCTGTCTGGCTTTCTGGCGGCGATGGAGCGGTACCCCGTCGCTACGGGCAACCTGTTGCCATGGCGATCCTCCAGCAAGGTGATGTGGCGCAAGTCAATGAGCGAAAAGGGTGCGGCCCTCACACGGCAAAATTTGGGATTGGTATTTGACATGTCTTCAATATGTCTCAATGTGTCTTTGATTTGTCTTTGAGGTGTTTTTGATGTAGGAAGGATCAGATACATAGAGGTGACTCAAATAGTCTTTAAAATGCCTTTGAAACGCTTCAAAGAGAAATTAAAGACATTTCAAAAACTATTTAGTCTTTGAAATGCATTTGAGACACTTCAAAGACAACTCAAAGACATTTCAAAGACTATTAAAGGTCTTAAAGAAACCTGCATTTATTGTAGCTGATCCTGCCTTACATCAAAGACACATTGAGAAAAAGACAAACCGAGGCCTCTTTTGTTTGTCTTTTGAGGTGTCCCAAATGTGTCTTTGATGTGTTTTGCATATACCTTAGGCAGGATGTGTCTCAATGTGTCTTGGTGTGTCTTTTGATGTGTCTGTGAGGTTTTGTTGTGTCTTAAGTGTTTTGATGGAGGTGGGATTAGCTACTCAAATAGAGTGACATCCTGACACGTCATCATGACACCCTTGTTTGCTTTTCGTTGGTGTGTCTTTGAGGTGTTTTTCCAGGTTTTTTTTTTATTTCGTGTTTGAGGCGTTTTTCTTTGACATGTCTTCCTTTGAGCGGCACGGTGGTTCGCACATCTGCCTCACAGTTCTGAGGACCGGGGTTCAAATCTCGGCCTCGCCTGTGTGGCGTTTGCATGTTCTCTCCGTGCCTGCGTGGGTTTTCTCCGGGCACTCCGCTTTCCTCCCACATCCCAAAAAACATGCATGCTAGGCTGATTGAAGACTCAAAATTGCCCGTAGGTGTGAATGTGAGTGCGAATGGTTGTTTGTTTCTATGTGCCCTGCTGTTGGCTGGCGACCGGTTCAGGGTGTACCCCGCCTCCCGCCTGAAGATAGCTGGGATTGGCTCCAGCACGCCCGCGACCCTTGTGAGGATAAGCGGTACAGAAAATGGATGGATGGATGTCTTCGTTTGATTTTTCTTTGATTTGTTTTTGATGTCTGTTAAGTGCTTTGATAGCGCATGACATCCCGTGTTTGTGGTTTTCAAGTTTTTTTTGAATGGGTTTTTGATTTGTGTTCGAGGTATCTCTGACATTGAAGACACCAATGTGTTTTGGATGTGTCTGTGAGGCAGGATCAGTTACGCTACATAGGGTGACAACATAGCATGACACCCTAATGGGTCTGTGGGGTGTCTTCAATGATATCAAAGACTTTGATGTGTTTTTTATTGCAGGCATGATCAGCTACATTAATAGAGTGACATCCTAATGTGTTATTGAATAGTCTTTGGCATGTCTTCTTTCTGTCTTTGATGTGTCTTTGATATGTGTGGGGTGTTTTTCAAGCAGGCAGAATTAGAGCAAATGCAACATGCACACGTATACACAAAGAGTCAAGTCAATGTGAGCGACTGGGGAGTTCAAAGGCAACAGCGTGGCTCATCATTAAACTTCTATCATGTGATATCTCTAACATATTCCAATTCCGAACTTTGATTCAACTCCATACTGTTATCGGAGGTTTCGAGTTTAAGCAGGTTCATCAAAGGAAGTTGGACGGAGGAGAGAAGCTGTCTCCATAGGAGGACGGTGGATGGATGAAAGCTTTGGAAGATATGGTGCATGCATGACTGCTGGGATACAGAGTATGACCAATATCGCAATGTCTAATGCAATACTGTCGAGGAAGTTTACATGAGATGGTAGTAAGTACTTTAGCGTCACACTGACGGTGAGTGTGATATGATTAAGGGGTAATGAGTAATAACAAACATCAATTGACACCCCTGCAGAGGTTATGATTCGTAAAGTGGCAGATATATGGAAGATGGCATTAACAATAAAAATAGAGTAACCATGGTATAATGAGCTATTAGAGTCTGGGGTCTAATATGGACGAGATGACGCAGTCGGGTCCGAACTGGGGTCTATAAGATGTACGGGACTAAAAGGGGAACGCAAATACGACTGAGGGGTAAAACATTGCAAGCCGCTGCGGGTGGTTAGGGGAGCGTGCCAAGGGTCCACTGGATTGGGGCGAAATCAGGAGGGTCTCATAGTGGCACCCCTGGCCCTTTTTGGGTCAGTTAATTCAGGAGCGAAAAATTATGAAAGAATATGGGGTTTGGGCACCATATGGGCTATATTACAGGCAGATGGCGGCACGGTGGCCGACTGGTTAGAGCGTCTGCGTCACAGGCTGTGGACCGGGGTTCAATCCCCAGCCCCAACTGTGTGGAGTTTGCATGTTCTCCCCGTGCCTGCGTGGGTTTTCTCCGGGGACTCCGGTTTCCTCCCACATCCCAAAAAACATGCAGGGTAGGTTAATTGAATGAAGCCTTTAAATTGTCCGTAGGTGTGAATGTGAGTGCGAATGGTTGTTTGTTTGTATGTGTCCCCTGCGATTGGCTGGCAACCAGTTCAGGGCCTCCTGCCCGATGATAGCTGGGATAGGCTTCAGCACTCCCGCGACCCTTGTGAGGATAAGCGGCTCAGAAAATGGATGGATGGATATATTCATATTTAATACATGATACGTATGTGTATGGGCTTCCCTAAAGTGTTAGTTAGCATGTGCATGTAAGTGGTGTAGTGTCGTCCTCTGCTGGCGCTCGTGAGGTTATAGCATTTCTTAAAAAAAAACAAGATACATTTTTTTATATTGTAAAAAATACGATTGCAACATTTCTTTCTCTCCTTCCCCCCAAAAATACGACTTAAATTTTTTTTTTTCAATTTCAAAAATATATAAAAACGTCTAACCCTAATCGTTACCCCACTACAAAAAGCACTTTTTTGGGGGGAACATTTCAACTATATTCATGTGAGATTAAAACCGTCCCCGAAATATATCACTTTTACCATTACAACTTTTCTTGAAAAAACAAAAACAAAGGTATTTCCCTGCAAGATTGCCACTTTTACTACAGATATTACTTTAAAAAATAAGATAAGATTATTAGTTCTAAAAAAAATGCTACTTTTTTTAAACAACTTTATTCTTTAAAGACAACGTTTTCTCGAAAAAACAATTTTATTCCCATACAATAATGAAAAGCAATTCTCAAAAGGGTTGAATTTTTGCAAAATTTTTTTTTCTTTCTCTAAAAAATACAACTCTATCCAAGAAACAAAAATAAAAGTTGTTGTTGTAGTTGCTGTTGTTTAATTCTCATAAGGTTATAAAAATGTTCTGGAAAAATGTATTTTTTTCTTCTTCTTGAAAGAAATAACTCAGAAAAGTGGCAAACCTTTACTCTCATAAGATAATAAAAAATTCTCCCAAAACTTTCAAACTTCCATAGAAAAAAAATGTTATTTGAAAAAAACCCAACTTATTAAATATACAACGTTTATTCAATAAAATAAAACTTTTTTCATGACTTGTTGGAAAAATTAAATTGCTCTTATTAGTTATTAATTATTCAATTATATATCCAACTTTTCTTTCTTGGAAAAAAGATTCAACTTCATTCTCGTAACATTATGATCTTTTTTAATTGGATGACGTAATCGCGCGTCTGGCATCCGAGGGAACTTTCTGCACCACCACTGCACGACCACAAGATGTCACTACAAATCCAACAATCAATCTGAATGAATCAAGTGCAGTAAACAAACAAACCTAGTTGTCTCAGGAAGTAAAACAAAAAAATAACAGCAATCATAGAATATATATATATATATATATATATATATAATATTATATTATTATGATTATATTATTATTTAAGTATAAAAACCATTTACAAACGAAACAGCATTTTGTGTTTTGTTGTGTTGTCTTTGACTCATTAAATTTGTTTGATGATAGGAAAATTCAAGTGTGACAAACATGAAATAATAAAAAAACAAAGACATCAGGAAGGGGGCAAACACTTTTACACACCGCTATATATATATATATATATATATACACACACACACACACACACACACACACACACACACACACACACACACACACATATATATATATATATATATATATATTACTGTATTTTAAATAAAATATAAGACAGACCTTCTTTCAGGAGCTGTCTTTTATTAATGAAGATTCTAAAACGTGGCGGCACGGTGGCCGACTGGTTAGAGCGTCAGCCTCACAGTTCTGAGGTGCGGGGTTCAATCCCCGTCCCCGCCTGTGTGGAGTTTGCATGTTCTCCCCGTGCCTGCGTGGGTTTTCTCCGGGCACTCCGGTTTCCTCCCACATCCCAAAAACATGCATTAATTGGAGACTCTAAATTGCCTGTAGGTGTGAATGTGAGTGCGAATGGTTGTTTGTTTCGATGTGCCCTGCGATTGGCTGGCAACCAGTTCAGGGTGTACCCCGCCTCCTGCCCGATGACAGCTGGGATAGGCTCCAGCACGCCCGCGACCCTAGTGAGGAGAAGCGGCTCAGAAAATGGATGGATGGATGGATGGATTCTAAAACGTTCCACCAAGAGAAAAGGAAAAGAATATGAACAAAATTCAGAATACAAAACAAATTTGTTGTGTTTTTGTGCGATTGCTTTCTTGTTCGGGTTTCGTGTAGTTGTTGTTGTAAGTTGTTTTTTGTACAAACACGACTTACAACCATGACATCTCGTCTGGTGAAGCATACACCTAACGTGTACTTCTTTTATCATGATTCTTACAGGGTCCTGGTGTGTGTTTGTGTTACATGACAAATATATAGCAGATAATTGTTCATCTTCAATCTCGACTGCAAATGGCTGTGATGGGGGTACATTAGAGACCTATGTACTGTATCTCGTGAGACTCATTGGTTCTTTAACACACACCACAATTGTTAATTGTTACAAGTGTGATGTCTTGTACTTCACATGGCCTAAGTGTGATTACTCATTCAAGTTTTTCTTCTTCAACAAGCACGAAGTTCCGTGTCAATCTCCAATCGTCTTTCATGGATCAGCACGCTGTCATTGATGCTGACTTTCAGGCTCCAAGTGTGTGTTTCCATTTCCACTTTTTGCACTTCCTACACTTGTTCCTCCTCCAACGTTAGCTCGAATGCTAACGCAAGCGTTAGCTCACATTTATTAGACAGGGCTAGCGGTCGCAATTGTTAGCATTCGCTAAAGGAACAAAAACAATATATTGATTTTCTTTTTGATTTTTGGGTAACTTTTTTGATGACTGTTGATGTAATGATGTCATTAGACATTGTTCCTTTATATCTCCAGATGCATGCTTATGATAATGCAATGAAAAGAACAAGAAAATGGTGCAGCTTTGCACGTGTTATAGAAATAGAAACAAATGAATGACTGGGGACTACGCTCTTTTAAATACGTCTTATTGGAAATGACCTAATTTTAAATCATAAACCTGACTACTGTTCCAGTCACCGTGCGTGCAGGCTCTTGCTGTGATGCTACACGGGGGGCTCCATCCTGGTGGCCTGTGGCCGTCCGTGGTCTATGGTCCCATCCTGGTCCAGATGGCACTCTGAGACAGCGTTTCCTCACCTGGATGCTTTGTACTCAGCCTCAACTTTTAAGTCATTACGGTATAATTTCTAACCTGCAGTAGTATTATTTTTTGTCTGAAAAGCACTTACGAATAAAGTTGTAATTATTTGATTTGATTTTGGTCTGATCGCCAGCCAATTACAGGACACAGACAAGAATCCACACTCACATTCTATGACCAACTTTCGGTCGCATTAGGGGGAGCTGGAACCTATCCCAGTTGACTGTTGGCGTAAGAAGCAGTGTACACCCGAGACTGGTCGTCAGCCATTTGACCAGTCGCACATATAGACAAGCAGTCAGTCACATTTAGACCTACGGACATTGAGTCTTGTCAGTGAAGCTAACATGTTTTTAGAATGAACATGCTAACTCCATACAGGAAGGTTCTGAGTCCAGATTCGAACCCAGAACCTCTTGACTGTAAGGCAGACAATCTAACCACTACTCTGCACGCCCTCTCATTGTCATAATGATGCCGAGTATGAAATAAGCCTCGGACATTTGTGTAGTCAGTATGTTTTTATTTACAAGCATTAGCCACAAATTGTGTCAATAAGAAGTGCAGTTCTCTCCATTGTTGTTGCGGTTGTACAGTTTGTACGGGAATGTCGGCCTCTGGCGGTCCAAAATGTTCCCACTGGAGAAAACGTCCGTGAGCACCAAACAAACATTTCTCCCTTAAAAAAATAAAATCAAAAATCAAAACAAAAAACGACACCCGCAAGTCATCCGCTTCAGCCCACTAGGCGCACCGCCCCCTCAAAAAGTAAATCATTTCTTGATGCAAAACAGAAAAAGTTGACTTTTTTTGTGCGCTAATGACAATCAAGTCAGGATTGTGTGATGCTTCCAACCATTCATTTCAAGAACATCTGAGGAACATTTCAGGAACACTTTAGGAAAAAGCCACAAACGTACTCGTAGTTGTTAACAGGATTTGGGGGCTTTTAACTTTTTTGGGGCTTAAGGGTTTTGGGGGGAGTTTTGAGGGTATTGAGTATAATAAGGCAAAGACAAAAGTTACTTTCTTGCTAACTTGTCATTACAACTTGACACATATATTAATATATACTGCAGATAGTATATACAGTATGTGGCTCTACACACATACAGTACACACCCACGCACGCACGCGCACACACACCCACATGCATAATAGAAACACATTCTGGTTAGCAACACAACGACATCGCAAAGAAAACAAGAACGAAGCGTCGCAGTGCTTCACACGGCTTCAAGTCTTTACCGCAACTTTGTGCAACCTTAGCATCCTTGTTGTCGATGTAGTTGTTGTGAGTTCGTTGGAGTAGTTGATGTAATCTATGAAATTGTGTAGTTGCTGATGTTGTTTATGAAAGAAGTCACTGACGTAGTTATTGTTGATTGGCAATGGAGTCATTTATGTAGTTGATGTTGTCATTGATGTACTCCATATACAATAGCTGTTGATGTAGTTGTGTCTCTGATTTAGTTGTTGATGTGGTGGGTGTAGTTGTGTTTCCGTTGCAGTGGTTGATTTAGTCAGCGGAGTTGTCGTAGTTATTAAAGTATTCATTAATGCAGACAATTTCGTTAGTGTAGCCGTTGATGTAGACACTAAAGTAGGAGTTGTTGATGTATTTGTTATTGTGGTCGTTGATGTAGTTGCTGTGGATGCAGTCGATGTAGTTAATGCAATCGATATAATTGTTGATGTATATACGTATGTGTTATTGTCGATGAAGTCAATGTAGTTATGTAGACTATCTAGTACAATTCAGTTGCCGTATTGTTGTGGATGTTGTCTTTAAAGTAGTCGTTAATACAGGCGTTGTAGTCATTCTTGCAGTTGATGAAGTTGTTGATGTAATTGTTGTGTAGCTGTTTGATGTAGTGGCTGTGTAATGCTCAATAAAGTCCCTGGCGGATGTAGTTGTTGCGGTTGCACGTCGAGGACGCCATCAGCTGCTCTACGCTGCGTCGCGGTGAAAGGTAAATGTAGTGGTTCACGTAGAAGAGAACAATACCAATATGGTACAAAGATAATTTTCCACGTCAACTTGAGGTGTCGGTCCGTGTTCAAAACTGTCAGTAGTTGAAGTTGCCGTGCGGGCTGACGGGCGATGAAGCGGGAATAAAGAGCGGCTTGGGCGGGGCGTCTGGTTTTAGCGGGGGGCCCCTTCGGACGCCGCCGCCCCTGAGAGGGGTGTCTTGCTGGGCGGCGTTGTAACGCGCCAAGTACCCGGGCGGCAGTAGGGGGAAGTGGCCCTCGCAGCTTCCTGTGGAGTTTATGCGCGCCAGGAGGGGCGGCGGCTGGTGGGGGGTGCCCATGCGTTGGCTGAAGCTGTGATGGCGAGGGAGTGCCGCCCCGCCGGTACCGGCACCCATGAAGGAGTGCCTCTGAGACGAGGACTGGCGGCGTTCCAGCGTGGACGGTTGCTGGGGCGGTGGCGGCGGGTCCGGGGGGACGTCCAAGCGGCGGGTCAGGCTGTCGCGGGGCAGCGTGGACGAGCTGTAGTACGGCGCCGACTCAGTCTCCGGAATGTGAGGCTGGACGCGGCCGGCATAGGCCAGATGCCCCGCGGCCACCGCCCCGCCTGTGAAATGCCCCCCCACCGGGCTGATGAGCTGTGGTGTCTTGGCGCTGCCCCCCTCGTGGATGTGCTTAAGGAGCTCGTCCAATGAGGTAACTTCCATCACCTTGTGGGCGTAGCCGGGGTGTTGTGGCAGGAGACGTTCGGCGTTGTGGACCTTGCGCTCGTCGGGGAGGCGCGACGCCCCGTAGGGGAACACGTGGGCCGAGGATGGCCGGGACGCGTTGTTGCAGTTGTGGTTCTTCTCCCATTGGTTCCGGAAGGCCTTCATGCTCTTGATGGGCAGCTCGGGCGTGGAGTCAGGTGTGGGAAGTCCGGAGAGTTCCGAGGACGAGCGCAGGTGGTGGTGGTGGGGCAGCACCAGATCCCCCATTGACATCCCGTGGTGGGCGCTCCTCCTGGGTGCCTCCCTGGAGAACAAGGAGCTGTAGATCTTGGGAGAGGACGCCTCCAGCTTGTCTTCCTTGCCAGTGCTGGCCTCCAGGAGGCCGTTCAGCTTGGCCAGACTGCGCAAAGACAGCGCGTGCGGGATCTGGACCTCGGGATCCTTGGGGAGCTTTGGGGTCTTGTGTCCGGCTCGGTTGCAGTAGCAGGACACCAAGAAGCCCGATAGGAAGGCGCCCAGCACGAAGGCCACGAGGACGCACGCGATTAGCAGCGTGTAGTGGACACTGTGGTTGCTCTTTTCTGCCTCCGGGGGGCGCCGCACGCCTGAAAACAACGACGAGGATACAAGATCACTTATTCTGCCTCTGGGCTCTTTGCTGACCATTTATGCCCACATTGCTTCCTTTTTAAAAGAAATAAAAAATAATAACCATTAGCATAATAGCTGTGCTAATACAAATGTAATGAAACTCCCACAAGGGTGGGGATTTTCATCTGATTTTGTCGTTTCCAACTGCAACTGTGACTACATCAATAATATGCCATTTACAATTAAATTGTACCTTTTGGCTCTATCGCCACCACTTTTTGGACAATTGAAACCCATCAAAAATATTTTGGAATCCCTTATTTACTGAATGACAATTTGGGTAAAATGGATTTCAATCTAGAGAACCCAAACATTTCCACGAGATTACATTTATCAATTATTGGATAAGGAAACAATTTCATCCAATATTTTTAGTTTAATGGTTCACTGCACTGCAATGGTGCAAATGGATGATTCAGTTTTGATTTTAATAAGTGCAAGCGCTCTACACTGACTGTAGAAAGCCCGTACTGTTAAGAAAAATGAAAAAAAGGTGCTACTGAGAATATCAAAGAACAATTAAATAAACTACGCATGAATTAACCAAAAAACATGACATACATAAAAAATTACAGACTGTCTAACAAACCAGTAAAACCAAACAAGGGTTAAAATATGAATGGCAATGAGGGGCACAAACATCTGTAGACGTTTTCTACCTGGTACGGTGAGAAAAAGAAATATTGGAGGAGCTCAGCAGGAACTGGTTGCCAGTCAATATCAGGGCACAAACAGGCCGTCCACATGTGCACGCAGCCACCCAACTCAACACACACACACCATGCATAATTTAGGTTCACGGTTCAGCTGGACCCTATCCCCTGACTTTTGGGTTGAGAAGTGGAGGAAACCCTGGACTGGACACCAGTCATTCACATGGCACATCTAGACAAACAACCATTCACATTCACACCTATGGACAATGCTAGTCCGACATGCTTACCACGAGGTCACCATCATTTTCATCCATGCCGGGAGCAAACATGAGCCTTAATTCTATTGCTAATAACAAATAGTAAAAATAAGTGCAGTGACAGAAGAAGCACAATTGAGCTGTCAGGAGCTGCCAATCTTTCTTATTTCTCGCCTCTAGGCCCCAGCAGCGCACAAAATGGCCACCGCGCAAATGACTCAAAATGGACTTGATTGACACGGCTCCTGGTGTGTGTGTGTGTGCAGTGTGAGGCATGCGTGATTTGTATGTGCCGTGTGTGTGCGTGATGTGTAAACGACCTTGGTCCACACTGCCGACCATCTGGGGTGTCACGCCTCCTCTACGCCCCCCACAGCCCCCACATGACTGTGTGTGTGTGCCCCTCATTAGACCGCGCGCGTGTGTGTGTGTGTGTGTGTCAACATGCAGGTCGTCCCAAGCAGCAGAACTGCTGTTGAAATCTTTGCTGAGGAGTGAAAATGATGGAGTCCAAACGATGTTAATGATTATAACAAGATGATGATGATCGTTATGATGATGACTCATCATCATGAACACGCTCACTGATCAATAATTAACAATATGCAGTGGAGCAAAACTCATCTTTTTTAGGCTGGAATTAACCCTAACGTGATCACTCGCATACATGGAGGACAAAATCCTTCAACATTTACAAGAGTTACTTCAAGGTTAATTAAAATCCACCACTGACAAAATGAGAATGTGCACACAGGGCACAGTTGTGTCAGTGGTCAGTCGTGCTGGTTATCAGAATCAAAATTAGAATCATCTTTACTTGCCAAGTATGTCCAAAAAACACACAAGGAATTTGTGTCCGGTAATTGGAGCCGCTCTAGTACGACAACAGACAGTCAATTGACAGAGAACACTTTTGAGACATAAAGACAAAAAAAAAAAAAAAACAGTCACTGAGCAATAAAGGGTTGCTAGTTATCTGGTAATGCCGGTAATTGTTTTTTTTTTTTTTTTTTTTTACAATTGTGCAAAAAAATGCAGAGTCCTCTAGCACTTAGAGCAGTTCGAAAGACTAATATTGCAATAGTCCGGTGCAATGACCATTGTGCAAAGGGCGCTGAGACTTCAAGCGAGTAGTGCGATAATCTGGGACAATGTTGATTGTGCAAATGTTGCAGATACTCCTCAGTCAGTGTGCAAATGGAGCAGATGCTACTCTGGCGTGAGTGGCCAGTATTGGTCAACAACAGATATGGAAATAGTGTAGCATGGCGAGACAACTACAGTGAGCGCACGAGTAATATATAATTGGCCCGACAGAATCTTGATTGACTTATCAGTTGTGTAACACTAAACAGTCAATCAAGCAGCAGTCAGTCGTGTTAGTGGTCAGTCAGTTCAGCAGTTCGTGGTCAGGTGCGTTAGTCAGTCGTGTTAGCAATCAGTCGTGTCGCATTCGGTTGTGTTGGTGGTCAGTCATGTTAGTCAATCATGCTAGCAGTCAGTCACAGTTTGTCGTGTTCTCAGTCACTTGTGTTAGTCAGTCATGTCAGCAGTTAATTACATTATCTGTTAGTTGCGCTGGCAGTCAGTCATGTAAGTCAGTGGTGCTAGCAGTCAGTCCCGTTAGTCATTTGAGCAGTAAGTCGTGCTAGTGGTGTTGATGATCAGTCTCATTAGTCAGTGGTGTTAGCAATCAACGGTGTTAGCGATCAGTTGAGTTGGTGATACTGTATGTTGCTTGAGTCAGTAGTGGTGACAGTCAGCAGCGTCACTCGTGTTAGCAGTCCGTCTGGTTAGCATTGTCACTCGTCACATTAGTTAGTCGTGTTAGCTTT
Source organism: Phyllopteryx taeniolatus (assembly GCF_024500385.1). Lineage (NCBI taxonomy): Eukaryota > Metazoa > Chordata > Actinopteri > Syngnathiformes > Syngnathidae > Phyllopteryx > Phyllopteryx taeniolatus. Next base: position 20,998,437 of record NC_084507.1, read on the forward strand.
GAGATGTGTTGGTGGTCTGTTGCGCCATTTCGTTGTGTTTACAGTCTGTCGTCTTAGTTCGTTATGTTAGTAGTCGGTCATTGTTGTTTGTTGTGTTAGTAGGCAGTCATGTTAGCGGTCCATTGTGTGAGTCAATTGTGCTAGCAGTCAGTCACAATTCATCAATTGTGTTAGCAGTCAGTTGGGTAAGTTGTGTTGGGAGTCAGTTACATTAGTTCGTCGTGTTGGTAGTCAATCGTGTGGGTCGTCAGTCGTGTAAGTCAATCGCTCGCCCCCAACAAGATATTGACAGATGGATATTGATAGATTGTTCTTTTACACCAATCCCCTCCAAGCATCCCTTGATGGAGGTTGCGTTGGGAACATAAAAGTGAACTTCCTCAAAGGGCTCCTATTGATAAATGGATTTCTTAAGAGCTGTGTCCCAATACTTGTGCTCATATGTTGAGCAGGGTGTGGTGTTGAAGATATTAGCGGAATAAAGATTAGACTGACAAAAGTGTGAAATGCATGCAAGTGTGTGTGTGTGTGTGTGTGTGTGTGTGCGGGAAGAGGTACCAGTCGTCATGGCAACTGTGGCAGACAACGGCGTAGACTCCCAGGAGGCTTTTGAGGCCTGAAAGTGTCAGACGTCTGCTGACGGATGAAGACAACGTAAAGATAATCAACATCCAACAAGATGAGCCTTTTTCTTTTATTTCTTCTGTGTTTCTTCATCAGTCCATTGAGTGCACACAATAGAAGACAACTTCTAAAAATGAATCAGTCATGTGACCACACCAGCACATTAAAAACTAAATCTTTTCATCCGTCCATCAGTGGACAAGTGACACATTTCTACTGAGCAATTGTGATGATCCCGAGAATACTGTGTATATATGTGCATGTGTGAATGCGTATGTTTGTGGAAGACGGAGAGAAGAAAAAAAGAGCAAGGCATGATTGACAGGTCGTCATTTGAGAAAATGTTTTGAAGACGCGAGTATTAGGTATCTCAGCGCACGTCCTCACCGCGTCGTGGGAGGACAAACGCAAATCATTGGAAATGAAAACAGACAAGAGTGCTCGTCTTTCTGCTTTCCATCAACAAAGTGAAAAAGCGTCTCAGGGATGTTCCCCTCACGCTCAGCAACTCAAAGTCCTGAGAAGACGTCATTGACTGTCCACAAAAAGCACAAAGTGTGACACGACTTGATAAGGGCTGTGTCAGGAATAATTCACTCATTACCTACTCCGTAATCATTGTATAGGGATGTGTATTTAGTGGACTGCACAAAAATAATTTTGGAGCACCAATCAGATGCACTAATTAATTAATCATGTCAAAATCAATTAGAATAACATTGTTTTAAGATGAGTGTACTTTACTCAATTAATACCAACAAAGCAATAAATGTCCATCCTGGTGCCAAAGAAATGTGTTGAAGTGAGTTGTGGAGCTTCATTTCGACAAAAGTAAGCCTTGCTGCCATCTTGTGGTATATTGGTGCCAAGGAACTGTTGAAGTTAGTTGTGAAGCTTAATTTAGTCAAAAGTAGTGCTTTGCTGACAATTTGTGGCATCCCTAGGCAATTATAAAACTATTTTGGGGGTCTTGTGGATTGCCTACAGATTCCCCCCCCAAAAAATGGCAGCAAAGCACCCTAAACTGGATCATAAAATATCAACGCCATGCTTCCAGCATGTACACAATCACGCACCCATGTTACATAAATGGCTGTATTCAGTCATTAAATTACTCAACACAAACCACCTTCAGATGAGGCTCATCAATATTATTGGCTAGCATACTAGCCTAAATACCATGTAAAATCTCATAGGGGAAAACAAAAAGTGCACTACCACTTTACACAAAGGGTGTTAAGTCAATGAACTCACAATTTGGCATCTATACACAATGATGTTAGGGCAAATTGTAACAGCAAAGTATTAGTATCTGCATCGGGAGAGAAGTAGAAACATACTTTCACTTTTGCCTGTGCCTGAGGTGCATTTAAGGACTGCCAACAAATCTCAAATGCAGGCGAAAAAACTAAAATAAATTAAACCTAAGACCACCAAGATTCCACCAGATGGCACTAAGGTAATACTTTAATTGCTTTGGCTTGAGCAGTGAAAAGCCAAGGTTTTCAGCGAAAAACAAAAGGATAGGTTACCCCCCCCCCCAAAAAAAAAAGAAAAGAAAAGAAAGAAAGAGGCTTCATTGGATAATGGATAGGGAGTAACACAGCCAAGGTCACTCACCAGCTCGTTAGCACTGCAATCCAACGTTCCTTGACAGGAAATGGACTCAGATGCACCCGTGAGCTCAATGTGTGTCAAAACATTCCATGTTGAAAGGAGGGAAGGATGTTGTATAAGTCCAGCAAAGAATGAGTGGAAGTTTTAGTCAAGAGTTCCTCTTGTAATAAAGTACAAAGAGTGTTCAGTAATTAGTGGGAGTGAGGGTGAGCTCAAGAGTGCGTGTAATTGTTCCTGAATGACTTCTTCATCCTGACAAAGGCGCCGCGCCTCAGGCTTTGTTTACGCGCACATGCAATCACAACGCAACGCTGCTGTGGTACGCTAACAGCGAATCCAAAGCATTCCATTCCACACACACACACACGCGTACACATATATACAACATTCCACCTCAATATTACCTGGCAGAAGTGATTTTGCAAGCAGAAATTGAATTCAAGTGAAAGATGATCGATGAGCTCCTTCAATACTTACAAAACTACTTCACGGTTGATGGAAAAACAACATTGACAAATCGAATGTGAACGCTGAGCTCTGATTGGCTGCTGCTTTCCGCTAGTTGTGTTACTGCTCAGTTGCATTAGTCAGTCATGTTCACGGTCAGTTGGGTTGGTGGTCAGTCACGTTTTCAGCGGTGTTAGCAGTCAGTGATGTTAGCTGTCAGTTGTCTTGGCAGCCTGTTGCCTTAGTCGTGTTAGCGGTCAGTCATCTAAGTCGGTCGTGCTACCGATTAGTTGTGTTGGCGGTCAGTCGCATATTCAGTCAGTTGTGTTGGGGGTTCAGCCACATTAGTCAGTGGTGTTAGCAGTAAGTGGTGTTACGGGTCAATCGGTGTAGTCACTTGCATTAGTCTGTCATGTTAGCGGTCAGTCGTATTAGTCAGTTGTGTTAGCGGTAATTCGTTTTAGTCAATCGTGTTAGCAGTCACTCAAGTTTGTTTGTCAGTTGTGGTGGAGGTGAGTCGCATTTGTCAGCGGTGTTTTTAGCATTCCTTTAATTTCCTTGTCAGTTACGTTAGTCAGTCGTGTTTGACTTGTTGGGGGTCAGTGATGTTAGTCCGTCGTGTTTGCAGTCAGTTGTGTTAGACTTTGAGGCCTTTTCACACTCCAATATTTTGAAGTGGTGACGCAACAGAAGAAGGAAGTCGGGAGCCTTTCCCCGCTGAGTGGACCGCAAATCGGCAATATGTAATTGTCATTGTTGGAAAAGAAAGCCCTAACTTTTCTTATTTTAAGGAGGAGAAGGTGACACAGCAGCAAAAAAACAAACAAACAAAAAAAAAAAAAGAAAAAAAAGGAACAGGAATATCCCATACTAATTTCACTCCAGCATCTCTAAGCTCGCGAGTAGTTTGAAAGCCACCCGCAGAGACGTCTTTGTATGATTTTTCTATTGGCCCAAAGTTTGGGATAGTGGGACACTGCACTTATTATGCTTTACCCCTTTCCATTTACAGTACAAGTCCACCAAAATAGCGCTCAGAAATCACTCCCCCAGCCCCGCTCCCATTGGAGGGGTTTTATGACGTCACCGTGTCAAAGCTGAGCATCAGATTCCCTCTGCTTTGAGCACGCGCTGACGCCCCCTCAGCACACACACAATGAATGGGAAAGTCGAGGGTGTCAGACGCTTTGCCAAGTGCAGTGTGAAGAGGCCTTCAGTCGCGATAGTCAGTTGTGTTAGTCAGTGGTTCGTCACAAATGAGGGGATTGCGCCAACACCACTGCCGAGTCAGCATCGTCAAACAGAATGTGCCACATGCTGTGTTTTGGGCTAACTAATGGAGAGCACTCACAACTCATGCACGCTCTCCTTGACATGCATGCGCTCGCAAAGCAGTGCACGTCCAGAGCAAACCTTCCTAGTGGCTCGACCGGGAGTATGACGCCACCAAGAAGTTTCATTTGCGCGACCTCCCAAACATAAAGAGACAGTACACACGAAAGTCACTTTGCATGACTTCAACATGTCGACTGCAGCTATAAGGTGGGGGGCTGTTATGGGCGGGATGTTGGGGGCTCATGGTGGGGTAGATTTCAGAAGGGGGGGGGGGGGGGGTGTTAGGTGTTACTAGGAAGCAGGCGGGTCAGCTAAGGAAGACCACGGAGGGTGGGAGGGGGTGACAACACTGTGGGCCCAGTCAGTCGCTGGCTTTAAATATCATAAAACTAATACAAATACATTAAAAACATCTTGTGTGTTTAAATGATATGTTTATGTTTGTTCACTAGGGGTAGAACGGTTTTTGAAAACAGTCAAAATGGTTTGGTTCTATTGTTTCGGTTCGGTCTGCGTGTGTCCCATTCGGTTCATAACATGCACAACTCTTTTTTGTTGTTGTTGTGATTTACCAATGAGGCGAAGCAGTGTGTACACTTCAGAGCGTAGTAGCAAGTTATCAACATCATCTGCATCATGTCCTTCCAGCGATGCAGCAGCCAGTTATATGGCAGTGGGCCGTGTCACCAGAGATCTTACATTGGTATAGACACCGACTCGGTAGAAGTAGTATGCTTGCGATGGTACGACAGGGTCTGTATCTCCCCAAAGTAAGATCTTTGGTACATATAAGAGACGACTTGGAATTAGAACTCGCTGGACATCGCTATATAATTGTGACTGAATTGTTTTGATTACTATGGAAACTTTGATTTACTCAAGGATATGCGATGCTAGCATGCAGCTAGCCAGGCTGAGCCATTAAAAAGTGGGAGGGATATACCGTAATTTCTACTGCATACTGCGCATTTCCCCCCCAAGAAAGTGTCAAAAGTCAATAGTGCGCATTATACATAGGTATAGGGGAAAATGAAAAAAACTTACACATTTAATAAATGTATGCCGCCATTTAGTGGTTATGAAAAAGCTGTGCACTTTCATTCCAATATGCCACCGCCACCTAGAGGTTATGAGAAAGGTGTACACTTTCATTCCAATGTGACAGGGGTACGTATGACTGCATATATGTAGCGTTGTGTTCATAAGTTTACATACCCTGGGAGAATTTGTGAAATATTTATTTTATTTTATCTTTTTATAAATACGACTGAACAACCATCAATTTATGTATGGTTATGTTTTATTTAATGATAATGCTTTTCTGAAATGCTTGACAGTTTAATTTGAATCCCATTAAAATAGAATTAAATGTCTTTCGCCTGGTTCTTCATGTTTTCTTTAAAGAATTTTACCCATCTTACAAATTCTGCCTGGGTAATCAAACAAATGAGCACAACTGTGAGTTTTCTCACTTAATAAATAAAAGTAGGGCTGTGAATTTCAAAATAAGAGCAAGTAAGTTACCAACTTAGTCTGTCATATGAATGGCAACACTTGGATACACAGGTTTATTGTACCTTTTGCCATCTAATGGAAGAGCATTAAATTGTTCTACCTGTCACTATATGCCGCTGGCATAGATAGAAAAGCAAGTACTGTATATATTTCTGATTGATGAACAAAAAACAATTTACACAATAGTAGAATAACAATAATAATTAATAAGAATGATGCGAACATGCTTTCACTTTTAACCTTACTATAGCAGACATAATAGATTTTCCTAAGAGTCAACGTATACCGAGCCGAACCAAAAACCGTGACCACAAAACCGAGATACGAACCAAACCATGGATTTTGTGAACCGTTCCACCCCTAATGTTCATATATTTATGTAACATGTATGTACATACATTCATGTAGAGTATGTTCATATAACCTGTTTCTTCATAAATTCATTTAACATGTAATCAAATATTTACTTAACATGTATGTCTATATATTAATGCAACTTTTACGCTCATAGTCAGGTAACATTTTCATATACTATTTGTGCAACGTTTGTGTTACAGTATATCCATTCAACATGTTGAATGGATATACTGGAATGGATATACTGTAACATAAACGTTGCACACATTCATATATTTATGTCACTGTCAGCAAAACCTTTTCCTGAATATGCATCATGGTCACCAAATCCACAGACATCCAATCAGCGGCACTGTTGCTTCAAGTCAAATCATGCTGGCTTGAAACTCAAACTTCATATTTTTATATATTTCTAATATTTGGCAACATGACCTGGTTCCATCGCTGTTGTTTGGCCAAGCTTTTCCTATTTTATGACCGTCTGGTCCATATGGACATTTACATATTAAAGACTGGAGTCAGCGCTTTCGTGCAGGACACGCTGTGACCCACTAAACTTCTAAATATTCATAAATATGATGACGATGAAATATTCTTGTGTTTGTTTGTTGGAGTCCATCTGCTGGGCGCAACTTTCCAACTTCTCATCAGGACTTTTAGCTTCTGTGCTATGCCAAAGGTTGTCAGAATTGTTGGTTGCCATGGTTTCCATTCAATAGAATTTCTTTATTAATAACATGGACTTGACATGACAATGATAACATGGACGCTAATAACCTCAATGGATGCTAATAAAATGGGCGCTAATAACATCAACACTAATAACGTCAATGATACCGTCAACACTCGTAAGATCACCAATAGTGTCAATGCAAACGACATGGACGCCAATAGTGTAAATGCTCAAAATGGGAGATGGAGGTCCAACAATTAATTGACAACTAATCGATTATCAAATTAATCATTTACTTTTTTTTTAAATAATCGATTAGTCGTTTTGAGACAGTGTTTAACTTAAAATTGTCAAAATCCTCTGAATTGGTCTCTCAAAAAAATATTCTTAGATTTCTGTAGTTCTCCATGAAAACAGACTGACTGTGTTTAATGTTTCACCTTTTGCAGATATCTGCTTTGAATTTGGAAAAGAATAGTAAAAAATGCTGGCTATTTTCTGACTTGGTACGGACCAAAATAGTAACTGAATCATAATCAATTTATGTTTGTGCATTTTCTTCACTGTCAATTTGAAATGTTTTTTTAATAATAGGATGGAAATTTTAATGTTTTTATACCATTCATAAAAATAAATAAAAATATAATCGACAGATTAATTGATTACTAAAATAATTGTTAGTTGCAGCCCTAGTGGGAGCTCACAACATCAATGCTAATAACTCCATTAAGCTTTACACGATCAGGATTTTTGGGGCCGATCACCGATCAGCGAGTTAAAAAAAACGATAACCGATCACCGATTCGATCACAAGATGGAGGAATGTGTCTATTTAAATGACCTGTTCATTTACTGTATATACTTGTGTACTCAATTGCTCAATTATATTTACAATAAATGTATCTTTGTTCCATTTATATTTATGCCAGTGAGGCATAGTGACAGACAGATCAAATGAATGGTCTTCTATTAGATGGTAGGAAGTAAATACAGTAATTAATGTATCCACTTTTTGTGACATTTTTGTTTGTTGGTGGGCCGTGAGATTTTTCAATTGTAAAATATGTGCCTTGGCTCCATAAAGGTTGGAAATCACTGCTCTAGTCAGATCGTGTATTCTAATCAGTCAGGTCAAACCAGCATTACAACATGACGGAAATAATGGGTGCTAACTTACTGTAATTGAATTCTTTGTAATTAAATTACTTCACCCACACCGAAACTTTGTGCTACCACTAGCTTGCTAGGCTACATAACGTTTTGTTGCCTGCTTGCGAGCCGTATCGTATTAAAAGTATGGGAACATACCTCAAGCAAGCCTCAAACGAACGGCCTCTCCTGTCCTGAGCACCGGTGACCACCAACACACGTTTTTCCCCATTTTGTCCTTAGAATACAGTCGGCGCGATCCATTCTTGTTGTCGTCGCCACGGTAACGAGTGTATCCGGTCGCATTTGAGTGGACAAGATAAAGCCCAGCGATCGTAAAAAAACAGGATGCGGTGGTATCGGAATTTTTTGGAGTAGTCTGACAGTGCAATCGTGAAAGAGCAAATTTGTCTTCTGATCCGGGCATTATGTGTTGTCTGTCTCAGACGTGTTGTCTGTTCCACACCGCCGACATGTGTTTTTTTTTTTTTTAAATACTATTGTCCGTCAGATATTTGCAATACTACGTCAAAAGACACGCGACAAGGCTAAAAATAAACTAGCTTTTGGATTCAAATATACTGTGCATGATGGCGACGCGGAGTAAATGTCAATGATGTCATTGATCGGATCTGCGAATTATGACAAAGCCGATCAGCCAATCAGCATAAAATGCTAAATATCGGCCGATACCGATCAGCCCGATAAAATCAGTGTAGTCCAAACTCCATTACTAATTATGACAACGACTGTATTGTTAACACTAATAAGATCAATACTAATAACATACACATCATAGACACTAAAAGTGTCAAAACTAATGACATGGATTCCAAGAGAGTTAATGCTAATAAAGTGGGGGCTCCTAAAGTCAGTGCTAATAACGCCAACTGTTAATGTCAAAGTTAATATAAATGCTAATTATGTCATTGCTAATAACCTGGAAGCTCATAACATCAATACTATTAATTATATAACATTACCAATGCTAATAAGTGCTACTTATGTCATTGCTGATAACATGAAAGCTCATAACATCAACAGTTCTAATAATATAACAATGGTAATGTTCTTGTGATGGAAAGTCTAGTCTTTGTTTCTAGTCCATCTTGTTAGTGTGTGATGTCTTCTTCGCCGCAGTCTTATTTCTTTTTCTCATTATTAGTGTGGCATCTCTTGATGCCCTAGTGAGGATTTATGCTCCTCTGACAGCTCACGCCAGCAAGGCGGCGAGACAGGCGTGGATGAAAACCACTTCCTTACTTCCTCACTGCTAAATCCTCCATAAGCTCTTTTTATGACCTCTACCAAGGAGACGATTTGTGGTCTATCAAGTGTTGTTGTAGTTGTTTCTGATGTTAGCATTGGTTGGCGAGCTAAAGTCAGGGAGGTTTTTACTCTTTATGTTAGTGTGCACACTGCTAGGGGACTTCTGCAGTGTCCTATCACAAGCCAGCGATCAGCAATTTTGAGCAACAATGCAGCTGATTGGCCTCCTGTGGTCACATGACCAAGAAGCGTGCAGGAAAAAGCAGTCCAGAGTGGGACGTAGTCTCGTGTTTGCAGGCGGTCGGGCTAGTTAGCTGTGTTCGCCAACAGTTGCGTTGTGGTCAGCTGTGTTAGCGGCCTGTTGGGTTTGCGGTCAGGTATGTTAGTAGTCAGTTGTGTTAGCAGTCAGTTTTGGAGGTCGTATTAGAAGATACTTGTGTTAGCAGTCGGTTGCGTTATTCAGCTGTGTTAATGGTCAGTTGTGTTGGCGGTCAATTGGAGGAGTCAGTCGTGTTGGTGGTTAGTTGTGTATTGCGCTTTAGCGGTTAGCCACGTTAGTTGGCCGTGTTAGCAGTCAGTTGCATTAGTTAGGCGACTGTGACTCAGTAGGTAGAGTGAGTTCTCCAGTGATCCAAGGGTAGCTGGTTCGAATCCCAGCTCCGACTGTCTGCATGTTGAAGTGTCCTTCAAGACAAGACACTGAACTGTAATTTGCAGCAGCAGCCCATTGGTGTGTGAATGTGAGGCTTTGTGATGTAGATAAAGCGCTATATAAGTGAAGTCCATTTACCATTTTAGTAGTCAGTTGTGTTAACATTTGGTTGCATCTATTGTTAAAGGTCATTCGTGTTACTAAGTCGCGTTAGGGGGCAGTCATGTTAGCAGTCAGTGGCGTTAGTCAGTTGTGTTGACACTTAATAATATTAGTCAGTCCTGTTAGCAATCACTCAAGTTAGTCGTCAGTCAGGCGTTCGGGGCCCAACAGCGCAAACCCCTCAGAGGTCAGAGTTCACCGAGGACACAAGCCCCTCCCCCTTACCCTCCATCTCCACACTGATTGGCTTCGAGTCAGGTGACCCTTGCTCCCCCTCGTAGGGAGGGCCCTCCAGACCTGGACCTCTTTCAGGGTCACCTGCCTCCTTATGATTGGACGGGCCGGTGCTTGTGGGTGTGGCCTTCCCTGTGGTCGCAGCGGAGGGAGGAAGAATAGGGGGGGAGGGGGGCAACACAGTGATTCGTTAGTGACTCGTCAATCAACGTCCTGATTCGGAAGGAAAATCGTTGCTCAAGTGCACACCTAATTGTGAAATATGCACGCTCATCTGTCCATCAATCAATTCAAGATGATTGACATATTGATGAAGTTAACATAGCGACACAAGCATTGGCAGGCTTACGTTAGCTCTTGCTGCTAGCTGACAGCAAGCGAAACTACCACGTGTGGAATGTTTGGTCAATTCAATTCAACATGTTGTCTGTTAAGTTAGCTGTTAGTTTTGACACCAGTCGGTTGCGTTAGTCAATGATGTGAAGGGTCAGTTTTGTTGGTCAGTCGGGTTGTCAGTCAATTACATTAATCAGTCGTGTTAGCAATCAGCCGTGTTAGCGGTCAGTTGTCTTGGCGATGAGTAGTGTAGAGATCAGTTGTGTTAGTCATGTTAGTGGTCAGTTGCGTCAGTCAGTCGTGTTAGCTGTTACTTGTTTAGGCGGTCAGTCTGAAGAGGTCAGTTGCGTTAGTTGTGCTAGCGATCAGTTGTGTTGGCGGTCAGTTGCGTTACTCAGTAGTGTTAGCTATCAGTTGCATTATGTTGGGGGTCAGTCGCTTTAGCAGTAAGTAGCATTAGTCTCTCCTTTTCTAGCTGACAGGAAACTAAACTATAACGTGTGGAATGTTTGTAATTTGGCAGACATTATCCTGGTGACACGCTGCATGCTTCATAGCATCATTAGCGCCCTCTTGTTAGCAGCGTGCTAAATGGCTCTTAAAGGGAGGAAAAATGCGTCCGTTTGTCATCTCCCTGGCGGTGTGCCAGATGATGGCGTCCCGCCACGTCACCATCTGTGCTTCTCTTTGATTTATTGTGAATGTTTTTGTTTCTATGACGACAATGCACACAACGGAGGATTTAGGTGATTGGATACGCCGGTGGGTGTTTATCCTCCACCCTTCTCTCTGCGGGTGGCCATTGTTGAGGTGACAGGAAGTGGAAGAAAGTTGGTGTCCGGGGCTTTGGCGAGGGCAATCCATTAGCTTTGTTAGCGTGATAAAAAAAATCTTTTACCAGACAAAAGAGCGACGAGTGTCAGGGTGCACACGGCGGGTATCGAAAACTGCGCCGCAGCATCGGGACCCACCAGCACAGCGCTAACTCCGCCACCAGGAAGTGAAGCTGTGTGGTCTGCAGGACAATAATGCGTTACAATATACACTGATGGAACTATATAGTGGATAGGGAGTTATTCAGAACACAGCCTGGGCTGGATTAGAGGTCAGTCAGTCAGTCGTCTGTCGTAGTGGTGAGTCAGTTTTGTTTGTTGGCCAGTCGTGTTACCAGTCAATCGTATTAGTGGTGGTCAGTGGTGTGAACAGTGAGACGATCATTTTTATGGTCAGTCAGTCATGTTAGTGGTCAGTCACTCACATTAGTTGTCAGCTAGTCGTATCAGCGGTCAGACATGTTAGTGGTCAGTTAGTCATGTTAGTACTCAGTCAGTCCTGTTTGTGGTCAGTCATACTGGTACTCACTCAGGTGTTTAGTGGTTAGCCATCTGTGTCTGTGCGCCCTTATGTCGGCAGTCAGTCACCATAGTGGTCAGTCGCGTTACCGTTCAGTTAGTGGTGTTAGCAGTTGGTTAGTCATGTTAGCGGTTTTGTTAGTGGTCCGTTAGGCAGTAGTAGTCAGTCAGCTGTTAGTGGTCAGTCACATAAGCATTCAGTCTCGTTAGCAGTCAATCATTCATGTGTTCATGTGTTTGTGGTCAGTCAGTCAAGTTACATTGGTCAGTGACGTTAACGGTCAGTTGCGTGAGTGGCCATTCAGTTGTGTTAGCGGTCAGTCGTGAGACACAAAATGGATGCCTGCATGCTGGCTCAATGGCCGCCAAGACAGGCTGTGACAAACGTTAACAATTTTTTCCATGAAGGCCTCCTGGGTCGTATTGGCGCAGTGGCCAACTCGTCGGTGTCCCGCTACTCCATTCCGAGCATGCCACAGGAGGCGGTGAGCCAAATGAGACATGACAGGGATGGCGGTCCCTGGGGATAAAGGCTATTAAGGACAATGGCCGCCATGTTTAAGCTGTCACCTAGCGGCCTGCATGAAAGATTCCGGAAGCTTCCGGGCGGCGTTCAGAGTGTGAAGGAGCGAGTGGTCATTTGTGGACAGAAAGTATGGGGGTGTTTGAACTGACCGTAAGCCGTATCCAGAGGCGTGTTGTGCTTGCGCGTGGTCGCCAGCACATCTGAAGATGAAAAACAAACAAAACATTTGGAATTAGTTTTTCCCATCAAGGATTCCCACTCTCCATTGTGTTTCATCTCCACTGGGACGTCTTTGTTGTCTTCTTTGATGCTGTCGTTGCGCAAACGAGCGATAAAAACGACATCCGACGGGATGATTAAGAGGACTTTTCCAGACGGGACCACAGGAGGGGGCGGAAAAAGAGTGCTTTGCACACTCTCGACATGATTGAGCATGCTAATGCTTCATGCTAATGTGTGTTGGGGGTGGGTGTCGTGCCATCTAGCGACAAACCTGACATGATCGCCGTTTGTTTTTCCTTTCAGCTTCCAGAAGACACCCACGTTCTTGAACCTTTGTTATGTGTACAAGCGGAATATATTAAGCTTCTCATCTGGGACTTCTTCATGGCCGACTGACGACAAACTGATTGTCTGTTAGCTTCACGCAATTAAAAAGACAAATTCCATGATTCAACGAGATTAACATCCCTGCAGTCTACAGCAGTAGACAAATACGTGCTAACTAGCTAGCCGAGCGTCGAGATGAGTTGCAGTGAGTTTGAATATCCTTAGTTTGTGCTGTGAGAAGACAAAATGGATGACTCACCATGACAGACGTCAGGATGGAGCGGAGCAGCGTTCTCCACGTCCTGCTCAAAGGCGCCTCTGAGTGGACACACAAAACACATGCATCAGTAACTGATGCCACCTATGTCACAAGTCACCTGTCATAGGTGTCACATGATGCCCCCGTCAAACCTGACTTACTGTATATCACATTGTGATATGAAGTGTGTCACGTGATGCCACCTAGGTCATATGGTGCCACCCATGTCAAAAGTGTATGATGTCATAAAATTTCTGCAGTGCTTTTCTTAATCCTCAGACGCTTAAATGATGTCACCTGTCTTATATTAATGTCACGTCACCCATCACATGTGATGTCTCCTGTGTCATCTGTGCCACCTATGTCACATCTGTGTCACATGACACAACTGTCACCTGTTACATTATGTGATCTCACACGTCACGTCACCCATGTCCTGTGATGTTTCCTGTATCATGACGCCACCTATGAGATCTCACCCAAGTCACATGATGCCACCTATGTCATACGTCACCAGTATCAGATTTACGATGCCACCTGCAACATGACATCACTTGTGCCATTAATTCTGACCACATGACATAACATTATTTCATATGATTCTATGCCCGAACAATAACAATCTATGTCACCATGTAACATACGGTAGGTGACGTGACGCAAGATGTAATGGGACATTACATCCCATCAAATGGTCATTCGCTGGTCTTTAATGGTGACAAGTAACACCTTTCTTTTTTGTGATTTTTTTTCTTCTCCTCCTGTAGAACACTGATGATGATGTTTGCTGGCAAAGTAGGTGATGAAGACAAGGCGAGACATCAGAACACGATGTCATTTTCGGCTGAGACTACCTGCTGTGGCTTGTGCTGCTGGAAGGTAGAAGTTTCTGGACAAAACGTTTTTTTTTGTTATATACCGGGAAGTAGAGCAGTGTGTGCAGAACAACAACAACTGAAAACGTGTTTCAACTTGAAATAATTATGAGGGAAAATTTCATCATTGGTGTGACATCTTTGCACAAAAGTAAAAGGCAGACGATGAAGAGGTGATGAAATAAAATAGATTTAATCAAGCTTGGGAGGTAGCCATGAGTGCCTCTTTTCAGGAGACTGACTCAGACTTGAGCTGTTGTTGTGGCACATTATGACGACGACCTGTGTCCCATGTCACATGCCACTTATGTCACATGATGCCACCGTTGTCAAATGTCTGTTATTACACCTATGTCAAATGATGCAAACTGTGTCACATCATGTTTATCACGTTACCTGATTCACATGCCCCCTGCGTCACATGACGCCAGAAATGTTACGTCATGTCCTGCATAAGCCACATTTCAGTGGTGTCACATGACATGTCCCCTGGGTGACATTACGCCACTGCTGTCAAATAACGTAACGTCTGTCATATTACACGTAACCTCTGTCACATGAAGGGATGTCACCTGACTCACATGATGCCATCTGTGTCACGTAATGTATATCACATAAGTTCACTTGGCTCAAATGTGAGGTCCCCTGTTTCACATGATGCCACCTGAGTGACAACGCCACCGGTGGAGGAAATGAAGCTCACAGCGTAGAGTGGAAACGTCAGCCGGTTGTAGCTTGACGGGCATCAAACACACACCCAGGCCTTGACAGTCTGTCAAAAGCTTAGTCCCACCTCCATCCAGCTCCCTGTCGTGCATTCCGTTAACGTCAGGCTAACACAGCGCAACTACAATCATCTCATGCATAAATGTAAATCATAAATATAATATAATATATAAATATAAAACGTAATCAGTAAACAGCAAACAAGAGCTAAGCTAATTTTATGTTATTTCTGCACTGACCAACAAGATGCAGTGACATGTCACATGATGCCACATGCCACGTTTGATACATGTGGTGTCACCTGTTAGGTGCCCCTTTTTTTTTTTGTCCTGTTCGGCTGTTAGGTGAAGCAGAATGGAAAATCTGTATCCCTTTTATGCCGAAACAGTTTTACTGTGTCACAGTGGAGTTTTTAAGCTTCCGCTGTGGTATACTGTAGTGACACCCTGTGAGGGAAGGACAGGACAAGATAGAACAGGACAAGGACAGGAGAAGAAGCATGCAGGACCAGCGTCGTGAACCCGGCTGTACAACTGAAGTGTGGTGGCATTAATTATGTAAATTATAAAAGTGTACAGGACGAGAGTATAAGTGAGGGGATACACAAGCGATTTGCATATTCATGACTTATTTGTTGCAGTAAGGGGTGTGTGCCTGCGGATACATGCAAGTGAATTGATACCGTTTTACATGCACAAAGACTGACAGAAGTGTCCTGTAATTGCTGTGGCCGCACCGCGGCGGCTGAGGACCCCACCCAATCAATCGAGGGGCGGGATCAGGCCCAGGGGTCCACCCGAGTGCAGCCCGGCGGACGGGACACGTCCCACACCGAGGGACCCAGGTCGGTCCGCCGGCCCCACCGAGGCGCCCCGACAACCGGCCACCCAGCGGGGGCCTCAGGGACGCAATATATTCTATGATGAGA
Organism: Phyllopteryx taeniolatus; assembly: GCF_024500385.1. Lineage (NCBI taxonomy): Eukaryota > Metazoa > Chordata > Actinopteri > Syngnathiformes > Syngnathidae > Phyllopteryx > Phyllopteryx taeniolatus. Next base: position 21,014,022 of record NC_084507.1, read on the forward strand.
TTTAGCCACGGATTGATGTTAATAGCTTGTTTGTTTTTCCAGTTTAATAGAATTGTTTTCTTAGCGGTAGCTAACGCGACAAGTAATGATTGTAAATATTTATTAGGGAGGTCAATTATGCTTAAGTCGCCAAGTATGCACAATCTTGGGGAAAGTGGATTCCTGCAGTTTAAAATATACGAGAGTTTTTGTATAACCGAAGACCAAAAGCATTGAATTGGTGTACATTCCCATATAGCATGAAAATAGGTGTCCGGGGTATTTTTGGTGCATTGCACGCATATAATAGATGGAGAGAAGCCCATTTTATACAGAGTGTACTGAGTAAAGTGTGTGCTATGAAGCACTTTATATTGTATAAGATGTAGATTTGTGTTTTTTGTCATTCTAAACGTATTGTTACAAAGATGTATCCCGTAGCTACGGTCAGCAGACATGGAGAGGTCCTCTTCCCATTTGGTGATTGGTAAGTGCATTGATTTAGTACATGAAATTAATTTATAAACTTTTGAGAGATTTCTTTTACTTTGCGGTAGAAGCTTCATTATTTGCTTGACAAACTCCGGCAGTTCGAGGGTGCTCTGGAGTTTTGGTATTCTGTTTTTTATTGCTGCTTTTAATTTATTGTATTGAAGAAAGTTTCCGGCTGTTATTTGGAATTCTTGGAACAGTTCATCAAGTGTCCTAAAATAGTTGTTGTAGGTGGTTAATTTCATGTTGTTCCCACGTACTAAAACGAAGGGGTATATTTTTAATTTCGAAATCTGGATTATGCCAGATTGGGGAGCGCATACTGGGAGCTAATTGAGATCCTGTCGATTCTAAACTTTTCCACCAAGCCATTAAGGTGGAGGAGATTATTGGATTCTTGAAACATTTATGGCGATTAAATGGGAGTTTTGGTAGTTTGATGTTGTTGCAGTCTGTTTGTTCCAATTCTAGCCAAGAATCACACTCCTCACTGTGGTACAACCATTTGATGAGGTATTGTAATTGGTTAGCTAAATAATAGTGTTTAAAGTTGGGAGCATTTAGGCCTCCCTCCTGTTTACTTTTCTGAAGCGTGGATAGACTAATTCTATTTTTCTTCTTTCCATCCATCCATTTTCTACCGCTTATCCGAGGTCGGGTCGCGGGGGCAGTAGCTTTAGCAGGGACGCCCAGACTTCCCTCTCCCCAGCCACTTCATCCATCTCTTCCGGGGGGTTCCCGAGGCGTTCCTGGGCCAGCCGAAGGATGTAGTCTCTCCAGCGTGTCCTGGGTGGTCCCCGGGGTCTCCTCCCGTCCGATGACACGACCACAAAGTCGATCATCGAACTGCGACCTAGGGTGTCCTGGTGCCAAGTGCACGTGTGGACACCCTTATGCTTGAACATGGTGTTCGATATGGACAATCCGTGATGAGCACAAAAGTCCAATAACAGAACACCGCTCGGGTTCTGATCGGGGGGGCCGTTCCTCCCAATCACGCCCTTCCAGGTCTCACTGTCATTGCCCACGTGAGCATTGAAGTCCTTATTTCTTATTTTTGGAATAAAAACTTAGAATCTAAGGTGTGAAACCATTTAAATGTGGGCTTAAATGGATTCAATGAAAATAAATAATTTATTTGAGGTAAGGTTTTCATTTTTATTGTCGCTATTCTTCCCAGTAAGGATATAGGCAAGTTATTCCAGCGTCTTAAATCAGCTGAGAATTTTTCCAGAAGTGGTGTGTAATTTAGATTGGTTAGCTCTGTGAGTTTTGACAAAATATTGATACCTAACTACTTAATGTTTCCTATAGGAATAGGGTACTCTGGGATTAGATCTGCAGGAGTCCATGAGCTTGCTGTTATTGGGAGTATTGTTGATTTTGTCCAGTTAATAGAGTAGTCTGATATTTGCGAAAATGTTTTAATGAGATTTAAGACTGCCTGAAGAGAATACTTGGGTTCCTGTATGTAAAGAAGAATATCATCAGCATATAGATTGATTTTGTGTTCTGTCACTAGTGAGCAGATATCTTTAATATTAGCATTCTGACGTATAGCGGCAGCAAGAGGTTCGATAAATATTGCAAATAGCATTGGTGAGAGTGGACATCCTTGTCTGGTTCCTCTTTGTAATGTAAAACTTTGTGAAGTGATCCTATTTGTGGTGACTGTCGCTTTCGGCGAATTGTATAATGTTGCTATCCAATGTAGAAATGAATCTCCAAAGCCAAATTTGCAAAGTACAGCAAACAGGAAAGCCCAGTTAACTTTATCGAAAGCTTTCTCTGCGTCAAGTGACATGATGATTGCGTTTAGATTTTTACGCTGTGACATGCTTATTAAATCCAACAGACGTCTGACATTATTTGTGGAACTTCTACCTTTAATGAAGCCTGTCTGGTCATAGTGGATTATCGACGGAAGTACCTTTTCAAGTCTCGCTGCGAGGGCTTTCGAGATAATCTTGATATCTACATTAATCAGTGATAAGGGCCGATAATTCGCAGGGAGAGTGGGGTCTTCACCTGGCTTTAGTAATAACTTAATTGAAGCTGTGTTCATATGGCTACTAATTCTCATTTTATCCTTTATCTTATTGACTGTTCTGAAAAATAGAGGCGCACTATAGTATTGGCCAAAAATGTCTAATGAATTCAACAGGGATTCCGTCCTGACCAGGCGCCCGACTCGGTTGCATATTTTTTAATGCGTTATGTAATTCTGTGATGGTTAAAGGAACATCAAGGCTGTCTTTAATTTGTGTATTTAATTGAGGGATGTTTAAATCCTTAATAAAAGGTTCAATTTCTTTTTGATCTGGGTTGTTCGAAGATAAGCCGCTATAAAAATTGTAAAACATTTAACTTATTTCTAACGGTGACTGTGTACAGCTGCCGTTTGAATCTTGAATGGCTGTAATTAATGATTTTTCTTTATTGCGCTGAAGTTGGTTCGCAAAGAATGTTCCCGGTTTATTATTGCACTCAAAGTTAGTGTATCTTAACTGTTGTAGAAAATATGTTCTTTTTGATAAGCTAACGTCTAACTGATGTTTGGCCTTTTGAAGTTGGTTTCTAAGCGTATCTATCGGATTAATTGCATATTCTTCTGTGAGGTGTTTAATTTTTTCCTCATTTCCATTTTCCAATTTTTTTTCTTGTTTTTTCTTAGACGAAGAATATGATATGATTCGACCTCTCAAAACAGCTTTCCCGGTTTCCCACAACAGAGATGGGGATATGGTTGGGGAGTCGTTGAATTTCAGAAACTCATCCCATTCCTTCCTCACGAAAGAATCAAAATCTGGGTCCTTCAATAGGGACGTGTTTAAGCGCCATGTTGGTGGGGGTCCCAAATTTGATTACATTTTTAGATTGAGAGAAATCGGTGCGTGGTCGCTGATGATGATTGGATGTATTTTGGGAGTAATTCTTTGAGCTGCCGAATTGTTTGAAAGAAAGAAATCTATTCTTGAGAAAGAGCGGTGAACTGACGAGAAAAATGTGTATTTTTTTTGGTACGGTTTTTCAGCCTCCATATGTCAACGAGACCAAAGTCATCCATATACTGCTCTAGTATATTGGAGCATTGTGGCTGATTACCATTTTTGAGATTTGAGCGATCTATTAGGGGATTTAGCGTAAGGGTAAAATCACCCCCCATAATAATTGTAGAAGTGGCTGACAAGTTTAACAAGTGTGAAACGAGCATGTGAAAAAAGGCTGGATCATCTTTATTTGGAGCGTAGACATTGACAATTGTATAAAACTTGTTAAATATTGTAGTCTGTATAATTATATATCGGCCTTCTGGATCTACTACTGTACTATTTATTGTAAAAAGTAGTCTTTTATGGACTAGTATTGAGACTCCTCTTTGTCTACAGTCATAAAAGGCCGAGATAACCTGAGTGAAATTAAAGTCAATGAGGCATTTTTCTTCTGACTTAGTAAGGTGCGTTTCTTGTAATAGGAGGAGGTCTGTTTTAAATTTAGTGGTATAATCCATAACCTTAATTCTCTTTGCCTGTGATCGAATGCCATTGACATTCCAAGACACGAATGTTAAGTGTGACATATACTGGGTGTGTGTATCATAATTTTAAATAGATTTGGTACTATGCATTCTTTGTTTTTGTTTTTTTGACAGTTTTCGGGAGATTTTGTGCTATTGTTTTGACGAATGTTATTTAGAGAGGGTGATAGAGATGCTATATTTGAGTACAGCAAAGCCAGGGTACATAGAAGGGTAACGAGCAAACACTGAACATAGGAAACAAACAGTGACAAGGGGATAAAATGGTGTGTGGTGGTGGTTTGTGGTGCGCAAAAAGAGTTTTGAGCGACTTGTGCGTTTAGTGTGTGTGGAAGCAAGCAGAGCAGGAAAGCAGAGAGATAGGAGTGAGGACTCATGCTGGTGCCATGCGTGATTCCGTTTTTCTTTATCTAAGCAAAAGTGGAAAGAATGAAACAAAATACAATACATTTTTGACAATTCATAACGGCAACAGATCAAAAGTAGCACTTATCTAGAAGAGCCAGGGCGTGACGTTGGCATCACGAAACAGTTGGCCGTCGACATATAGCTTGTCGACAACTAACCACGCTCGTTTGCCTTTGTCACGGAAATTCTTCATGAACGGGTATAAAACTCTACGCCTCTCGTTCATCTCCTTGGGGAACTGGTCGTTCATTCCAAACGAAGGCCCTTTAAGCTCCCGACCTTTGGATTTTACAAAAACTTTTTGCTGAAACGGTTAAAACTTCGCAATGATGGGACGTGGTCGGTTTCCTGGACGAGGGCCTCCCAAACGGTGGACACGGTGAAAAGTAATCTTGTCGACTGTATCTTGCTGTATCTTGAGTGCGGATATCATAAACTTTTTAATCTGCACCTCGGGGTCTTCCGGAGCATTGTCTGGAATGCCTGAGAAAAAGAGGTTGTCACGCATGCTTCTTGATTGAATGTCCAACGTAGTTTCTTTGATGATTTTATATTCCAGTCTAAGAGTTTGCAGCTCTGCTGACGTTGACATCATGTTTGATCGAAGCGCAGTATTATCTAATCTTAGCTCATTCACTTGTTGCTGCGTGAATTCCAAGCTCTTTCTGAGTTCGGTGATCTCCTGGCGAAGCAAATCAAGTGCAATTGACAATTTCTTGTCGATTGAAAAGAGGACAAGCAATCAAGCAAATCCTCAGTTGAGGTGGAAGAATCAGCTTTTTTCCTCTTCAACAGCAGCTCGCGTTGACTCGGATGCTCCATGGCGAGACGAGTTGGTGTTGATGTAGCTGCGCGGACATCAAGTGGCTCTCTGTAAGTTACTGCTGCTAGCAAATCTGGCGGAGGAAAAAAGCAAAGAACGAAGCGACCATCCGCCGTTTAAAAAGACTTATGAAAAAAGAAATTTGATCTTGTAGTAGCTGTTTTTTTCAAGACTGCGCAAGGGGCGCCGCCATGTTTTTCATCTTCGGAAATCACGCAATTTCTCGCGCTGTCACAGCATGCTCTCCTCACAGCCTGCTCTCCTCCTCCGTCAACTTGCCACTTGTGTCACATGGTGTGATGTCACGTCACCGTTTTCACATAACTTTACCTGTGTCATGTGATACAATGCCACCTCTGTCACTTGATGTCTGTAACAAGCAGTCACCTGTGTCGCACAATGTCACCCATGTCATCTATGTCACATAATGCCACCTTTGTCACATGCCACTTGATGTGTAAAATGATGTGATGTCAACTGTTTTACGACATGTTGCCTGTGTCACATGATACCCTTTATTTCACGGCACCTGTGTTGCATGATGTGTTGTCACTTGTGTTACATGAGGTCAACTCTGTCACATGCTGCCCTTGTCACGTAATTGCACTTTTGTTACATGTCACCTGTGTCACGATTCCCCTTTTTTCACATCATGCCATTTGTGTCACGTGTCAAAGGATATGATGTCACCTTCAAATGTGTCACATGTCACATGATGCCACTTTTGTTACAGAATGTCACCTTGGTCACGTCAGTCACATTAAGTCACTGATGAGACAGGATCTCACAATATCACCCATCTCACATGATGCCACCTGTGTCATGTGTCACATAATGTCTTCCGTGCGACATGATGTGATTATTTTTAGGGAAAAGCTGACCCCTTTGTGATAACTTCCCTGTGATGTAATTACAAACAAGTCCGCTTTTTCCTGATGAGTCGTTAATTACGTGATGTCGTGGCACTGTGACATCATAACGCTACCAATACATTGTAGTGACTTACTTGAATCTGGGTGTGGCGGCGACACACTTTCCAGCCCTCAGCCACACGCAGTATGGGTCCCGAGAAGACAGGCAGCGTCTGCACAGCAACAAAGATGCTTTTACGTTCGTTAAAATGGAGGTGGGGTTTAAAATGTTTTTTTTTGTTTTGTTTTTGAATTGTCTCGCTATAGTGTGGAGTTTGTGTCTGGAACATGTCCCCCACAATAAAAAGGGTTTTGTTGTATTTATGTGTGCATGTATTCATGTCCATATATGGCACATCCAAGGCTGAGTCATGCGAGTGGTGATCTGGTGTCCTCAATGGACATTTAAGGTTTAAATGATGCGTGTCGCAGCCCTCCGGCTAGCTTGAGGAGCTTAAGTAGGACTTGCTGCTCTGCTTCCATGCATTTTACCCTCCCCTCCAAATCCCATCCAAAAACACCCCCTCACCCCACAACCCCCATATTTAAAACCTCCCTTTACATCCCCCCACACTGGCTCCCAGTCAATCAGCTGGATCCACTATGGCAGCGAAAGTGTGAGCACTGCCGAGATGTTAGCATGCGATGAGACTTCATCAATTCCCTGAAGGAGGAGAAATCCTTCCTCTCGCTTTACATGCCTGTGGGGGGGAGAGTAAACGGTGGACTCTGAGGGGGTGACCGAGTTGAACATTCCTCCCCAAAAATAGAAAGCGATGCTGAGAACATGGAAGAAGCAAACAAAGACAGGAAAACAATCATTACGTCATTAAAACTGATCTGAGAGCAGTGGCTTGCTTCCTTATCAGACTTAAGTGTAACATCCACGTTTGATTCTTCTTGTCCTCCATTTACCATTGTTGTTATTGTCTTCAGTGTTGTACCTGAACGAGTTCAATGAAAGTTCATGAACTCAATGAATGAAAGTTCATGAACTCGTTCATATTTTGTGCCAACGTGAACTGAACTTGAATGTAATTGACAATGTGCTCATTCTGGCGTCAAAGAACGGTTTTCGAACGAAAGCTCCTTTTCATTCAAAAGTGTCAGGTTTTGTTAGGGACTTCCAGGAAAACCCGTCTGAACAGACTATATACGAGCCTTCATATGTCGACGGATAAACGCTGTATTTGGCAACCGATTCAGAATGGGTGACAATTGGGAAATGAAATGCCAGTGTTTTGAGGGTACTAGCCTGTCAGCAACAATATTGAAAAAACAAAACAAAAAAAGAACTATGAACACCAGTAACTTTCTTCCCGCTTCTGATTGGCTAGTGTCAGTCCGCGGTCTGATGTCACTCACGTCTTGCAGTCGCTGTAGTCGTCGCAGCGGCTGAGCGGCACGCGGATGACGCATCCTGAGAAGGCCACGAAGAGGGCGTGGTGGTCTCGGTCCAGCTCCAGACCCAAGACCCGACGCTCGTCCCCCTTCACGTTGCATCTGGAAGACAACACCGCAAGAAAAAGTCAAACAAAATTTTGCGCGCAATCGAATGCCCCCCCCCCATGCTAAAAAGAAGCCAAGGTAAGAAAAGCCCAGATAAGAAGCAGCAGAAGTATCTAAGCTAAAGTAGGAAGAAGCTAAACTATGAACAAGCAAAGTAAAAAGAAGCTACGTTCAAAGACAAGTGAAGAATAAGCCCAGCTAAGAAGAAGTGTTACTTGTTATGGTTGTAGACATTAATGTCCTCCAGGAGTGTGGTGTTGAGCGTCTGGTTGTTTCCGTCCGTGCTGGTGAGAACCTTCAGAACACGGCCATCCTCAGAACCCAAGAAGACCACCGTGAAGTTCCGGTTGGGACCCGCCGACGTGTCCACTGCGATCTGGGTCAACTTGAACCTGTGACACAAACATCACAATGAGCAACATTACATAAACAAGCATAGGATTGCTTGTTTTGGAGCTTGTTCTTGTTTTGGAGTTTTTGTTCTTGGAATCACTCTTAGGAATTTTCTTGTTCTTCAAATTGGTCTTATTTATGGGATCCTTGGCATTATTGTGATTTTCTTCTTCTTCTTGGGATCGTTCATGAGATTGTTCATGTTATTGGGATTCTTCTTGTACTTGGGATCGTTCTAATTCTTGGGATTGTTCTTGGGGTTGTTTTTGAAGTTGTTGGATGTTTTTTGGGGAAAATTTCTTGGGCTCGTTCTTTGCACTTGGGATTGTTCTTGGAATTGGTCATGAATTTTTTCTCTTGGGATTGTTCTTGAAATTATTCGTGGGATTGTTCTTGGGATCATTCTTTTGATTGGTCATGTACTTATTAGGCTTGTTCTTGTTTTGGAGATCATTTGTTGAGATTTTTCTTTTTCTTGGGATAATTTTTTTTCTCGGCATTTTTTCCTTGCAATTATTCCCACGCTAACTAGGAAAAAAAAAGAAAAAAAAGTCAATCATCTGATTTTCTCACTCACCAGCACTCCCTTGTTCACCTTCACCTGTTAATCTATCTTCCATTCCAGGACTCGGCATCGATCCAGCTTGCTTGTCTCTTTTGAATAAAAGCTTCTGCACGTTGCAGGTTCGTTCCCGTGGAGCGGCTAGCGAGCCAGGCTGAAGGGCACCTTGAACCTTTCAATGGTTTCTGCTTTGCTCCTACGAGCTTCCATAACTGTCAGCCCCTCACTCGCCCTGCAATGGGCCCTGGAGCAGCTGGCGAGTCTATTCAGAATTTGAGTGCGCTAATAAAACATTTATAATAAACCAATTACTCCTCCCTACTTTATCTTAAATAAATTTAAAGATAAATTTGATATCCCTGCATGAATCAAGTCTTTTTAGAACAAAAGGCGTATTATTACAGGAATAAAGTATTTTTTTAAAGAACAAACAGCATATTTTAAGAAAAAAAAAAAAATTACATACAGTAGTCCTGTTTTTTATAGAACATTACATGTCAGGTGCTCTCAACCAATTATTCTGATGGATTGTAACCCATGAAATAGACATGCAAGAACTTGTGTGGTAGTCCTAGGCGTACCTGCTAGTGGTTCTGGTGAAAAGCGGCCTGTTGTTGGTGGAGACCACGGCCTCGTCCATGAGTGGGTAGGACTTGATGAACGTCAGCGTGTCGTCGGGGAAGGCGGTGGATGACTTCAGGTCGGCGGCCGAGCCTTCTCCGGCGCAGCATCCGGGCCTTAGTAACCACAAAGCGTGGTCACATTAAGCTAAACTAACAGGATGCTATGCTAAGGAGAAGCTAAGCTAAGTAGAAGTTAAGCTAAGAAGAGGTGAGAGGAAGCAAAGGTGAGAAGAAACTCAAGACAAAGGTTACACTGAAGTATGAGCAAGCTAAGCTGAAAGCTGAAGATGAGTTTAAACACAGTTTAAAACTGAAAAGTGGCTAATCTAAGAAAGGGCTATGGAGCAATGAAGAAGCTAAGCTATGACGACCAAAAGATGAAAAGAAGCTAAACTAAGAAGAAGTTAGGAAAGATGACACTAAGCTAAGAAGAAGCTAAGGAGAGCAGACTAGCTTTGTCTGCTGTCCTTAAGGATTGACAAAGCTAAGCTAAGAAGCTATGCTACGAAGAAGCTATGGAACGAAGAATAACATGAGGTGTGAAGAAGCTAGGATTAAAAGCTAGAAACCTAAGAAGAAGTTAAGGAGAGATGAAGCTAAGCCAAGAAGGACAGAAGATAACACTAAGCTATGAAGAAGCTAAGAATAAATGAAGAAACTAAGCTAAGAAGAAGCTCAAGTGAGGTGAAGATTGAACAACTAATTTTATATGCACAGTACATGCAAGCTAAGCAAACAAAAAGCTACGCTAACGAGGGAAGAAAAGGCTAATAAGATGCAACGTTAAGGAGATAAGCTAACTAATGTTACACACACAGGATGTAGGAGCAAGCTAAACTGAGAAGAAGCTAATTAAAAAAAATGCAAACATGAGAAGACGCAAAGGAGAGAAGAAAAAGACACTAAGTTAGAAGAAGCTAAGCAAAGAAGACATCAAGAAAGAAGGTAAGCTCAGAAGATGAAGAAGCTTAGACAACAAACGTTACACACAGAGGAAGTATGAGTGTGCTAAGCTAAGATGACGCTAAACTCAAAAGATACTAAGCTAAGATGAAGCTAAGCTAAGAAAGAATAAAGCTGAAAAAAAGCTAAGGAGAGAGAAGCTATATTTAGAAGAAGCTAAGGTGAGAATAAAGTAAGCTCAGAAGAAACTAAGGAGAGAAGAAGGCTAAGGGGGGAAAGAAGCTAAGCTAAGAAGAAGCATCACCTTGGTTTGGGAACCTGCTCGTCTGGGACGGGCGTCCAGGCTGCCTCGCTGTTCTTCTGCTCCTTGAACTTCCCGCTGAAGGCTTTCTCGATGTCGTCCATGTAGAAGGCGCATACTGCCGAGCCGGTGATGCTGCGACAAGAACGATGGGAGATCAGTATGTGAGACTGGTCACTATGAAAATGACAAGAAACACTGCCAGATCGCCATTCAATCACAGTGCACATATAGACAAGGATTCACACCCAGAATGATGGACAGTTTAGCGTCACAGTGAGCCGGAATCTACATCGGCTGACCTTTGGTGAGAAAATTGGGGAACACCCTGAACGGGTCGCCGTGGTACCAACCTGTTGGCCTGCGTGGTGAAGACGCCGAGCACAGCGGGCCGGCGGTTGATTTGCAGCACGTTGGTGAGCGACTGCAGCACGTCGAAGTAGAAGAAGGAGTCACCCGGCACGGAGCAGTTGAGGCGAGCCTTCAGGAAGGATGTCCAGTAGCGCTCCAGAACCCGAGGGGAACCGCCGTTGTCGTTCTTGCACACGCGTGCCACTCTGGAGAAAACCACCTCGGGGGGACCAGAGAGCCAAGACATATGTTAAAATAGTTTGCCTTTTTAACACCTGGTATACAAATTGTTCTTTCTGGAGTGCCTGCCCCCCCGCCCCCATCAAGTGTGAAATTAAACAACCAAGTCAACCTTTTTGTTCTCAATATTACCCCACTGTGATGTAAAAGTGCGGCCAATTTATATAATCCGTACCCCACAGCAAGTTTCTCCACCAACGACATGATTAGCTAGGATGGAGAAAGTTCCAGAACAAAAGAACAATGAATCGTGTCACAGCCAAAAGGTAAGCAAAGCTGCAATGTTAGCACAGATTATCACAGTGTTAGCAGCATTAGCTTCTGCTAGCAATGCGATAATGTTCAGTCAAGCTCTCGACGTGGAAGTAGGGTTTTTTTGTGTTTGGCCATACAGTGTACCACATTGCTACTAATTGAAAAGTGTATTTTGGTGGTTTGGCGATGAAACAAAACTTACTTGACTTCTCGGTGAAATTGTTGGCTGCGTATTTGTGCGCAGCTATGTCATGTGCCACACAGTTAAACTACTTGACGAGTGTATGTCGGAGAATTAGTGATGAAATGCTGCATGTGACTGCAATGGAATCTACGGTCCCTTGCATAAAGTGTGTGTGGGCGGACGGCCAATTGCAGTCGAAGGAGGAGTTTTTCCAATGCAATGAAAGCCAGGCTCATCATTGGCCCAGCAGTATGTGGGATGGGAGGAGGGCCGGCGCACCACATGAGACTGCTGCGCCTCTTAAATGAGCCAATTCCACCATGTCAAGGAATACACTGTAAAACTGTCCTTGGGATATTTTGACAAAAGCATGCCACAGACATGTAACGAAGACACCCAGGAACTCTTATGTTTTTTTTCCGGGTGGCAGCAGGCTCCTGCATTGGGCTCTGTTGGTGGTTGGGGCCCCCATGCTTTCCGGGGGTGGTGGTACCCGTGCCCCCCCTTTGGGACTGGTCGGGCGGTTTAATTGACCTGGGGGGGACCGCCCTGGGTCCTGGGGAGTGGGTGGCGTCACCCTGGCTGGCTCCCCCGTGGGATGGACTCACTGGCTTGGCCCCCCTTCCTGAATGTACCGGCTCAGCAACTCCGTACACCAGTTGACTATCATGCATGTGGTACGGCGTTCATTCACTAATAAGTTTGATTGACACGCTATAGGCTTGAATTTCTTATTTTGGGAACACTAACAATAACACAGATTATATTAAGATATCAACTCACAGGTTCTTACAGGTGTTTAGACACTATAAAAGCATCCTACCAGTAGCACTGCCTTCCTCATTTTCCACATCCTGTCATGCCCTGCCCTTTTCTGTCCTCTCTCATCTTGTACTATTGGTTAGTTGTTGCATGACCTCACAGAGTGTGTCCCCCATCCACAAATAAGAACACAATTTGACTGTTGTAATGTTACTTGTGGTTAAATATCTAGACTGTTTTACTATTATTCTGCTGTGGTTCGCACCCCTATTCACCGTGACCATTCTGTACCTCTGTCTGTCCCCTAAAAACCTTTTCTGTCCCGTAGCATTTTCAATATACATCAGAATAATAATAAAAAATAAGCAGAGGGAGCATTTCAAACTCCCCCGTTGCACAGCAAAACTGTTCCAGCACAATAGGCATACAGATCCATGATTCTGCATGGCCATGCAGCTGAACACGACAGGTTAAAAGACAAAAAAAAAAAAAATTGAACAGTATGTTTCCTTTGATAAAGGGTGCGGGTAGGTGGGGACACAGCGTTCTTGGCGAGGGTCTCACCTTGCCCAGTGAAGTGTACTCCACGGCGATCTCGCTGAAGAAGAAGTACACAAAGTTGCCATACTCGATAGCGTGCAGGAAATGAGGCTCTGGTGGTAAGGAGAGGACATGCATGATACCCATGTGTTACTCCAATTACCATGGCAACGTAAAACAACAGCAACACCATGTGCTCACCTCGAAGCCATTTTGAGTCATACTTGACCGTTCGTAGTACGGGACGACTCTCTCCCAGGCTGCGGTAAATGACCGCGTCGCTTGCCAGGAAGTCCGTCATGGTCGCCGAGTAGAAGTCTCCTCCTGCGGAACGAAACAATACATTACATGGCATTCACATTTAAATATATACAGTGTTCCCCCGCCTAGTCGCGATTTGCTACTTGCAAATTCACCTATTCCTGGATTTCTTTGGGGGGGGTGGGACAAACCTATGCTGTCTTTTGCTGAAAAACTCACCTATTTGCTATTTCTGTGCTCTTTGCAACACCTTCTTATGCCACCAGATGGTGTCAAAAGCCAAGGAACCATGGTGAAGTGACACCTCTCAACTGAGAGACAATTCTAAACATTTTTAGGGAAGATATCAATTATTCCATTAATTTTATATAGTGATTCTCCTCAGTCGGGTGAGCTGGACTCACTCAAAGTTGACTTTTGGTGAGAGAAGCGGGGTACAACCTGGACTGGTCCCAAGTTAATGTCCAGGCAGATATAGACAAACAGGTATTCAAACTCACATTCACACGTATGGAAAATTTAGGATCACAGGTGAGGAGGAACATATCTCAGTTGACTTTTGGTGAGAGAAGCAGGATACACCCTTGAATTAGACGCGACTCGTGAGTCAAATGCATATTAAGCTACTCAGATGCGATACCGTCCATTTTCTGTAAGGCTTGTCCTCATTAGAGCCACGTGTGAGCTGGAGCCTATCCCATTTGACCTTCGGTGAGAAAAGTGAGGTACAGGCCTGACAGGTTGCCAGTCAATGTCAGGGCACATATAGACAAGCATTCACATCCAATGGACAATTTCTTTGTCTTCAAGGAAGCTAACGTGTTTGGAATGTGGGAGAAAAACCCCATGGAGAATATGCAAACGCCACACAGGCCGATATTTAAAGCCAGAACCGCTTGACTGTGAAGCAGACGTGTAAGGCATTACACCACTTTGCTGCCCAATATAACATAGACGTAATATAACAACACACTTAAAGTCCACTGACCTGCAAAAAGTCCAACATTGGACTGATGCGACTCGAACGGGCAACGAGCCTGACCGACCATCTCCTCACCATCCTGCTCCAAAGTTGACATCTGATGGATTACAGTGCATTTTTGATTCATCCTAAAATTTCACCAAAAAGCTCAAAATCCCTAACTTTTTGTGAGTAGTGTATTTATCAAAAAGTGACTTCTTAATGTCCATTTTGTAACAGTGAGGCAGAAGTCTTGCTCAGAAACTTTTATAAGAAATAGTGGGATAACTGAAGATGTTCTCTGTTGTTTCATTGAACACTTGAGTGGGTAGGCAATCCAGACAAACAAATTTGTACATAAGACAAAAAGTTAATTTGACATCATATAAATCTCCTTAAATATTGTTAGTATTATATTCATATGACGTGGTGGTACCTTGTAGTTACGGCATGTTGGGTTGAAGGCATTGGTCCCGCACGCAAACAGCATCTCGTCGTTGCGTGGCACCAGAACCTTGATGTAGTTGTAACATTCGTCCTGGTGGTGGGAGGGGAAAAAATATATAATAATAATAAAACAAAAAAAACAAAAAAATCAGGTGTCAGCGGACTTATGTGTGGGTGCTTGCACAAGTGAGTGAGCATGTGATACTTACGCTGTTCTTCCCTCGAACAGTGCACTTGTCCACATCCTTTGTCTTCCACGTCAGCTTCTGGGAAAATAACAAAAACCTGAGTGGTTTGGATGGAGCGTCACCTCCTAGCAGCCAAAATAAAAACATCAGAATCCCCGATGCCGAACTCGACACGAAACGTTATGCTAATCTGAGAAAAAGATAAACAAAAAAAGCTCAACTAAGAAAAAGTTAAGGAGAGGAGAAGACAGCAGGCTAAGGAGATGCTAAGAAGCACCTAGGAAGAGAAGATGAAGCTAAGAAGATGCTAAGAGAAGACAAGCTGAAAAGGTGCCTGAAAAAAGCTAAGCTAAGACAAAGCTAAACAAATAAGAGACTAAGCTAAGAAAAAGTTTGCGAGAGGAAGCTAGGCTAAGAAGATACTAAGCTAAGATGAGAAGACATAATGCTGAAAATATATTAAGAAGCTAAAATAAAGCCAAACAAGGAAGAAACTATGCTAAGAATAAGTTGAGGAGAAAACACAAGGCTAAGGAAATGCTAAGAAGCGGCTAAGCTAAAGAGAGAACATGAAGACAAGCTAAGAAGAGAAGAAGACACTAAGCTGAAAAGATGCTAATAAAAAGTTAAGGAGAAGCTAAGCTAAGAAGTAGTTAAGGAGAGAAGAAGGCTCTAAGCAAAGGAGATTTTAAGAAGCTAAGCCAAGGAGGGGAAGGTGCAGAAGATGAACAAAACACAGAAAAAAGATGAAGCTGTGACAAAGATGAAGAAGATGCAAAAGAGAACAGAAGAAGAACAAGACTGAGGACAAAGCAGAAGATGATGACAGGCTGACGTTGATCCGATACATTGTAACTATGCAAGCAATGAGTTAATTAACTGTGCCCGAGTAGTATTCCAAAAACACATTTTCAATGAACTGATCAGTGAAATATATCGTCCATTTTATAAAAATCCCCTTATAGTGATTATAGAGTAGGGAATAAAGGAATGGGGTTCTGAACACAGCCGAAGAAGTCTGTGAGAAGAGTAAAACTCACGCTGTCTAATGTGCACACAACGCGAGTGTCCATTTTTCACTCACACGCCGGCAAAGTACACAACACCGCACCAAAACACACCATACCACAACACAAACCAACACATCCCACTACAAAACACAACATGACAACAAAAGACAAAACTACACAACCCAACACATCATAGCATGACCCAACACAACAGACAAAACAACACAGAACAACCACAAGACACCACAAAACAACCACAATACACAACTCAACACCGTAAAACAACACAGGTCAAGACACCACAAAACACAAACAATACAACCACAATATTCCGAAGACACCACAAAACAATACACCACAAAACAATCACAACGTACCAAATAAGACACCAAAAGACAACAAGACACCACAAAATGACAAACATACCACACCCAACTCAATACACAACCTAACACACACATACACACGACAAGTCACTACAAAAGAAACCAAACACCATGAAACCGCAATTCAACACTAAAGAACACAAGAGTAAAGCTCACCAGATAAGACACCAAAAAACAATCCCAAAACAATCACAACACACCACTAGACGAGACACCAAAAAGCCCCGCGACACACAACACCACACAACAACACACCACACAAACGTTTCACGCAGGACCATCAGGAGATGGATTAGCTCTGCCTAATGTTAGGCATGCGTGCGAGGCGGACTTATCGGTGGCGGCATCCATCTTGGCCGCTCATCTCAATACAATAAGGTGGCGGCAGCGGCGGGCCGCTCGCTGCTTTTTATTTAAGTCCAATCATGTTTGACAAATGAGGCTGGCTTCCCTGGCGGCGCACGGCTCCGGGCCGATTGGATCCGTGATTGGAAAACACTTGAACGTTACCATAGTGGAATAACGAGACGCTGATGTTCACGCCTGATCGGGAAAACAAGCGCGGCAAGATCACGTGACGACGCGCAGCGACCTATCATACCTGCTGCGGGAGGATGTGCTCCGAGGACGCCGCCAGATTGATGGCAAACACGTGATCCCTGGAAGAGAAGGAGATGCTGACTGTTAGCCTAGCAAGAATTAACAATAATTGACATTCACAATCATTACTTGTCGCGTTAGCTGTCGCAAAGAAGACAATTCTATTAAACTGTAAAAACAAACGAGCTATTAACATCATTCAGTGGCTAAATCTCATCATAGAATATATTGCGTTAGAAAAAATATCAGCAGAACAAAAAAAATCAATTACACATATACGTAGATAGCTGGTCACCTTTCCTCAGCATGCTAAATCTAGACTCTTGATTCCTTTGCCTGAGTAGGGTGCCATTTGACTCCTCACTTACACTCTCGTCCTGTAGACTTGTATAATTCACATAATTAATGCCACCACACTTCAGTCGTACAGTCGGGTTCACGACCCTTGTCCTGCATGCTTCTTCTCCTGTCCTTGTCCTGTTCTATCTTGTCCTGTCCTTCCCTCACAGGGTGTAGCACTACAGCCCCATGCGACACTCATATTTAATGTTTCATTGTTGTAGATAATGTAATGATTTACTTCTCTCATCCTGTTTACAATTAGTGCTTTGTCTTTTGTCTTTGTTTCTCTCTCCCTTCTAGAAAATTTGATTCTCAATAAACCTGAATTATAATACCACAGCGGAAGCTTAAAAACTCCACTGTGACACAGTAAAACTGTTCCGGCATAAAAGGCATGCAGATTTTCCATTCTTCTTGACCTAACAGCCGAACAGGACAAGACAAAAAAAAAAAAATGAAATAGGCTCTTGATTGGTTGGATATTGTTCCAGTGGGAACTGTTCTATAAGGTCAAGAAAGGTCCAAATCAAGAAAGAGCACAATACGTGGATAGGCACTAAATGGTGAGTTTTCCAGCCAATGGTGGGTTGTTAGATTCCGCAGGAAAAATAGCTGAGTTTATATTGTATTAGAATTGAATAAAAAACATGTTTAGCAAACAACTCTCTTAACCACCTAGATTATTCTACATTAGGAGCAAACCAGGATATTTGGGAACAATTAGTGGTGGGAATCTGATCCAACAAGAGACTTTTCCCATGACAAGAGGTTCAACTCATGTATTTTTCCAAAGGTGACATTTTGGGTCTGCTGGGGCTGACCGTGCGGCGATGTAGAGCATATGGTTGATCCTGAGCATCCTCTGGAAGTCCAGACCCAGACGCTCTGTATCGTTGTCCTCCGTCAGGCCTTGGAAGCTGGGGAACAAATAGGATGCTGCAGGGATAATAAAAAAACAAACAAAAAAAAAACATTCAACTTCAGGAATACAAGCCAGACACACATATTCATTTGACTTATTCCTGATATACAATCGTTCTCTTCTCCTGCAGGGAATGCCCCGTTCAAAGTGGAATTTAGTTGAGTAAACATTTCCACATGTGAAAAAGACAAACAAGAAGGTGAAGACAAAGTATAGGATATAGGAAAAGACAGAAGACGAGGAAGAAGTAGGCTAAGAAAAGAAGATTTCATTTTCAAAGTGCAATTTTTTAACAATTAAGAAGAGGGGAAAAAAGAAGGAGGAAGAAGACGGCGAAGGACAGGACGAAGACAAAAAAGATGAAGTATAGGTTAAAAGAAAGAAAGAAGAGAAATAATTGATTTTCAAAGCACATTTATTAAACAATTCAAGGTGAGATACTCATGTTACTATTTCAAGCTAATAAGACTCCCCCCCCAAAAAGCAAAATCTCAGGAAAAAACAGGCCTTGGACCAGCTCATAATTAAAAAGGAAAAAACAAATCTATTCTTCAGATGGAAAAGAAAAAAAAGATGCAGAAAAAGAGGATCAAGATCAAAAGATTGACTTTAAGACAAAGAATGATGAAAACAATGACAAAAGTCAAATGACAAAGAAAGGAAGAAAATGAAAATTTTGGGGGGGATTTTGAGAACACCACTTTATTAAGAAAAGAAAATGAACAAAAAGAGGAGGGAGAGGACAATTAAGAACACGTGCATTTAACTTATACCCAATACAACATGTTGGGTCTCCTCCTGTAGAGCATGTCGTGTTCAGTTTTGAGCATCAAGAGGACATGTCTTGGAAGTTGTTTTCCACATTGTGTGTGTGTGTGTTTAAAACAGGAAAAGGAAGGGCCTAAAGGGCCAAAAGTTCCGGAAGTTCCCATTGGAGTCGAGCCGCTCCATGAAAGGATCACAATTGAATGAACACAAATGTTTCTCCCAGCAGGGATTCGGTTCAAATGCTCGTCTGGATTCGATCGCGGAAAGACTTAAGTCATTCCAGGCCCCGGACCTTCACCCGCAGTGTTCCCCCACTGCTTTTGAATCTGATTTTAAATCCCTCCCAAGTCCTTTTCCTGAAGCTGCGATGATCAAAGCACAACAAAACATGAGAAGCACAACTTCACTTCTTCACTTTCGTGACAACAAAGAGCAATTAGGAAACCAAAGTCGTCATGTTTGCTTTTTGGGAATTCTCTTTTTATTAGAGCACTCCTGACTACAGTACAATCATTCCCTGACATGAGGACATCTGAGGAATTTATTTGAAGGGCTTTAAAATAAAAATGAGGGAAACCATAAGTACAACGTGGCCCGTGCTGAAAATGAGTTTGACACCACTAAATTGTAGATAAATGGCTGCTTTTGGAATGTATAAATGGGCAGCATGTCTTTGGCAACGCTCAGCACGATTAACTGTGATTGCCGTCCACTGGGCTCCATTCTTGTCATGCGTAAAACAATTTGAAAACGATTCCGCTCAGGTTGTCTGTTTCATAGCGGGAATTAAAGTCGCTAGTCAAATTATTTTGAAAAATAGTCACTAGAGTGGAATTAAAAAAAAAACAACAAAAAAAACCAAAAAGCGATCATTTTCTAAAAATGGATTTCTACAGTACCATACAGGTGAAGTCCAAATTTAGAGTTGCACGCATTCAATGCAGTACCACGTTGTGCTGCAAAATGCCAGGCAGCACTGAAGTTTCATGAAAGAATTGTGGCGGAATTAAGAGAAAGAAGAAGAGGCAGGGAAGGTCCCCAGCTTTGCTCTAGTGATACTTGTTATGCCCACAGAGCAGAGAGAATGTATGCCTCGGAGTATTGTAGAATGCCCTGTTTGTATGTGTTGCTGTGCATGTGTGTTAAAACATCAGTTTAGTGAAGGTTTATAATTAATGGAACATCAAGGCAAATTTCTGTTAGCCCGTCCATAGTCCGTCATAAAACTCACTTCATTCATTCCAATATCATTGTTTAAAACCTTAACGACGAATACTGTACATGATCGCTGCACCTGTTTTTAGCCTGTTGTGAAATTATATTCGCCATGTGCAATGATGGAATGTAATGTGCAACTGTACTACACTGTACAGTTTGTTGACTGTAATTGTATTTGCTTGTATTTTGCGTTTTTACTCCACTGTCTGTTGCAAGGTCAGCATTGCAAATGAGAATCTTTTCTCAATAGCCTCACCTAGATAAATACAGGTCCCATAAATATAGCGTTTCGCATAATATGTTAGAATTAAGCTACAGGGTTTTTGTTAGACAAGTGGTTTGGTTGAGCATTTTGGTGTTTAAATATACATTTTATTTTATTTTGTTTCATGTATACAGTAAACTTCAGCTGGGAGTGACAAATAGTTTGAAGCAAGCACACTTTACAATTTATTTAGTGAACTGTGTGAGCGAGAAAGAACAGCTGCTCAGGAATACTTAAAAGTGTTTTTCAATAAGTTTACGTATTAAAAGTGTGTGGAAGGGGTGAAGCTACGCAAAAAACTAGCTCCTCTCTTTTTGCAGCTATGGCTGTCAGCTAGAAAAAAAAAACAATGAAAAAAAATGTCCTGAGAAATAAACTCAAACCAACCAATAAAAAACAATGAATTGCCTTGCCATGTTTATAGTTCTTCATTCAACTGGAGTTCCATTTCAAAGCTTTTCCCTCCAAGGAGACAAATCAGCTGACCGGTCCGAACATTCCCTATCCGACTCTTAAGTGACTCTGTAGCACTTTTATGGACTCCATATCAGGAGGACCCGATGTAACGGCATCACCCGCCGGACCTTGGGCTGACAAATGGCTCTCATTACGTCGGCCGCCGCTATTAGCGCAGACACTGCTACTTCTGCTAATGGCTGCCCCTCGCCTCCACCGAGATCCATTAGAGTGCTCGGACCTCAGTCTCTCTCTCCCATCCATTACATCCCGTCACTTCCTCTCAGCGTGATGGGGGTCTGATGACTGAGGTTTTTGAGGGAGTCCTTCCATCTTAACAAGGACCAATCAACATCCATGCAAGCAGTCCAATAAAATATCACAAATGCAATTTTGGTCGGAATTGAGTGTGAATGCTGATCCTGGACTGAACAAGACAAACTTCATTCATAGAGCACTTTTTGTACAATGACATGCAACTCAAAGTGCTTTACAGAGTTAAAATCAATCGCGTCCAAGCCACTCATCCATCCAGACACACACATGTGAACAAGGGTTGGGAATCTCTGGAATGAGGCCAATTCGATACATATCTAGATACAAAGGTAGCGATTTGATTTAAAAAAACATTCAAAAAGGACATCTTTACAGGCCGAACGATTCGATGCGATTCGATTCCGTATGGGAGCGATACGATTCTCGATTCACTACGGTGCACAAAAAATGCTGCTGTGTTTGGGTGTAAACATAACGTTACCTGCGGAGCACAGCACGGGGCCTCTTGCGCTTGTTTTATGAGATGCAAATCATAAAGCCTCAGGCGACCAATTCGTAGCCTCGCGATATCCGGTCAACAGTCCTACAACCAATGAATCTAAGGACTCCTGGCGGATTTTGTATCAATAACAGCATCTACTACCGATACTGTCGTATCTCTCGCCTTTACGAACGGATATTCGGCCGCAACGGTTTATCGTTCCCAACCTTCATGTGGACACACACAGTTAAAAATGAAAATAATAAAAATGAAATAAGCTATGGCTGAGCACAGAAATGCTGTGGAATGAATTACATTGTTGAAATATAGAATGTGAGACTTGAAGTTGGAATGGTTTGAATCTGTCAAGAAATGTGGAAGGAGGAGGTAAATATGTAAAATAACTGAAATTTGGGAAATTAATTTTGAAAGTGTGGAATTACTGGAATGTGGTAAATATGGACTTATGCAACTCTATTCCAGAAAAAGGGGAAATTGGAAATTTCCAACTGTTGATTCGAAAAAAAAATGCAAACAACGTTTGGTTCAGGACAAATGGATGTAGCCTGACATCATCCATCAGTCCATTTTCTGAGCCGCTTATCCTCACTAGGGTCGCGGGCATGCTGGAGCCTATCCCAGCTATTGAACCCCGCTCCTCAGAACTGTGAGGCTGACGCTCTAACCAGGCCTGACATCATCACAAAGAAAACAAACAGTATTCTTTTGTAACCCTGAGGCCTTGTTTTATTTCACTACCCTTTCAGCTTGTTCTTGGCCATTTCTGACCAGGTAGAGAATATAGGATGTCATTTAAAAAAAAAAAAAGAAAGGGGGAAAAAAAAGAAATGCTTTTTTTACTTCATAATGTTTTTCACTACCAACATTTCTTGTCATTGGTATGAAATATATCATCATTATTATGTTCATCCTCATATATCATTTTAATTTTCTAACCCTTTAAAATTGCATCATTCATATATTTCATCAGAGTGCAGTAAGCTATTAAATGCCTCTTTTGGAAATTAAGAACATTACATAAAATTTCTACCTTGGACAAAAACTGATAAATGGTGTCATCTGGTAGAAAACAAACAAACAAGCAAAAAAAAAGAATGTGAATGTTCAATCAAACGTTGAGACTGGAATGAAATCCATTTTAACCAAAATATAAGATTCAATCAAATAAATAAGAAATTAAAAAAATGTAGTTTTCATGGGTTTCAATTGGCCCAAAGCGGCCACGATAGATCCAAAAAGTAAAATTTGATTCAAATAGTACATTATTGACATATTTCATTGTTAAAAAAAGACAAAGACATGAGCTGGACACAAATGGGCAGCAGAGCCCAGAACCTCATGCAGGTCAGCCATGGTTTTTGTTGACGTTTGATGGAGATGCTGTGTGGTTATCACATCGCCAGAGTCAAATGGAATATTTCAGAATTCAGAAGTCTTTCATGTAACGTGAACCTAATTCAGTCAGTCACTCCTCCCACCACACACGTGCCACACAAGCATATTAAAATCGGATTTTATTATCAGTCAATGTTTATTTAGGACTTACAATTACGATACTTATGATTTAGCGACTTACATTCTAAAAGTGAACTGTTGTGTCTTTTTAACAACTGATGCAAAATTTGAGTGCATTTTGTTCTATTCCGTTGTGTTGTTGTGGGTTCAATATTGCTGTTGTGTACGTCACTCCTACATATATTGAAAAATAACTTGCATGCATGTGTGTTTGCGTGCACGTGTATTTGTGTACTTGTGCAGCACTGTGGGTTTTCATGTGTTTACATGCACGTGTGCTTACATTTACATGTGTATACTTGCATGTGTCTTTACATGCAGGAGTCTGTTTTCAAGCTGGTGTGTGTACAGTGTTCCCCTGCGGATTTTTGGGGAACATGGGCATCTTGGTGCCAATGAACTACGTTGAATTGGGGGGCGAGGCGCTTCACCATCTTGGTGCCAAGGAACTAAGTTGAAGTGAAGGGAAGAGCTTCATTTAGACAGGCCAAAGCCCTCTCAATTGAAAAGTAGTGCTAAACTGCTGTCTGGTGATATCTATAGGTAATTCTAAACCTTTATGGAGGGGTGTCAATTACTCACAGATTTTCACTATTTGTTGCAGGGCTCGGTCCCTAACATCTACGTGTGTGACTAAACAACATAAGCTGACTCCCCCCCCATGGTGGACCAACAGCGTATCAGTAGGCATTGCCGCAGCACGAAGCGAGAGGATGCTGTACTCACACTCTCGTCCAACTACGCTGATGGGCTCCAGATCCTGAGGGAAGGGGGTGGCCCCACCGGTGGGCGGCGGCGGCAAGGAGGCGGCGGTGCCCAGTAGCAGCAGCAGCAGGAAGGGGAGGTGCAAGGGGGGCGAACTGGGAAAGAGGGGTGGCCGCGGCGTCCGCCTCATGGTGGCTCCCAAAGTGACGACTCAGCAGGAACACATGGCCCCCCACCCCCCACGACTCAGCTCCAACCTAACAAAAAGACAAAAAAAAAAAGGTGCATTGTGTATTTATTAGATGAGATTGACTGGTCATCATTCCAGGATGTACCCCGACTCTCGCCCCAAATCAGCTGGGATAGGTTTCAGCACACCTACGACTCTAACGAGGATAAAATGGTAGTGTACTCTAGGCACGGTTAATTACATCACTGCTGTGACATTATTGCAAAAGTACCAGCTCTTGCATCTTCCGTAAAAAACGGTTTAATTCTTTCCATGATTTTTAAATTGTCACTACTTAGTTTAAATAAAGTACAATATTATAGTGTGATTTTTCTTGTTAAAAAACACATTACAACATTTTCTGTTGTTTATTTGGGAGGCTGGAATGGATTAACATTCCCATTTTGAAGCGGAAAGATGATTTGAGTTACACACATGGTCATGGAATGGATTAAACTCTTATCTCAAGGCACCACTGAATTTTTTTTTTGTGTGCATTTTTCCAAATTAATACAAACTAAGTACTTTGTCCATCCGTGTTGTGTCGTGTTGCTGTTTCTGTATTGGAGCAATGCATCATGGTATCCATTTAATTTTCTAGTGACCATTGGTTGACACTTTTCATGATGAATTGTGCGTTACAATGAGGACACTATATACTCACTGCATATGCGAACAGCACTACAAAATGGCTAACTCACTATACAAGGAACTATATAGTGAATAGGGAGCGATTCTCAACACTACCCGTGCATTCAGGTGCCGCTAACATTTCCAGGACAATGCCTGCCCCGGAATGACTATCATTAGTTGGATGTTGTGCAAGCTTCTTGTTCATGTTGTGCTTGTGGAATGTTCTCATCTCGGTGTAAGGAGGCCGAGCAGCCAGCCAAAAGGATTTATTAATCTCAAAAGTCAAAGATTATTCTCTTGTCGCAACTCTTCCTGTTTTGTTGCTGCTGCTGTCATGAACACATGGGCACGCTCTGCAACACGCCACCGATGTAGTTCGCGGGGCACAAGACAAAAACGTTGCATCAGCTTCAGAGGACAAAAGATTTTTTGTTGGATTTATTCTGCTTTGTCGACTTTGGGCCAAAAACAGACACTATAGTGCAGTTTTCAGACGGGGGGGGGGGGGGCGGGAAGAAAAAAAAGGAAAGGATATGAGGATATGCGTCGAATGAATAACATGAACACAGCATATTCATGCTATCATATTTATAGCATTTGTTTGTATTATTAAGGCATAATCACACACAGGAAACCTTTATCAAAACATTCCATCAATTTTCTACAGTTCTTCTCCTCATTAGGGTCACGAGGGAGATGGAGTCTAGCCCAGTTGACTTTTGGCAAGAGAAGTGAGGTACACCCTGGACTGGTCGCCAGCCAATCGCAGGGCACATTTACTGTAGTATAGTCAAACAAGCAGTGATATTCACAGCTATGGATGTTTCAGGGTAAAAGGTGAGCTGGAGCCTATCCCAGTTAATCTTTGGGGAGGGAAGCGGGATACAACCTGGACTGACTGCCAGTCAAACATGGAAAAACAGGCTATCAACGAATAACCGTTCACATTCACACCTGCGCACAATTTAGCGTCACGGGTGAGCTGTAGTCTATCACAACTGACTTTTGGCGAAAGAAGTTGGATATATCCTAGACAGGTCGGCAGCCAATCGCAGGCCAAAAAACATTGCAAGCCAATGGACAACGGAGTCTGATGTGAGCTGGAGCCTATCCCAGTTTACTTTTGATGAGAGAAGCGGGGTACACCCTAGACTAGTTTTTAGTCAATCACAGGGCACATATACAGTAGACAAAGAAGCATAAACACTCACATTCACACCTATGGACAATTTCGGGTCACGGATGAACTGTAGCCTATCCCAGTTGACTTTTGGCGAGAGAAGCGGGATACACCCTGGACTGGTTGCCAGCCAACTGCATGGAAAAACAAAGTAAAATCAAATGACCATTTACACTCACACCTGTGGGCAATTTTGGGTCACGGGTGAGCTGGAGTCGAGTCTATCCCAATGGACTTTTTGGTGAGAGACGTGGCGTGCACCTTGAACTGGTCGCTAGTCAGTCACAGGGCAGATACAAACAAGCATTCACACTCATATTTACACCTATGGACAATTTAGGGTCATGACTGATTACCCACGCAAGCACGGGGGAAAACATGCAAAACTACACACAGGATGAGATTTAAACCCAGAACCTCTTGACTGTGAGTCAGACAGGTCAACCGTGCTGCCCTAAAACAAAATCCATCTCATTTAATTAGTGGGGACATATTTAATGTCTGTTTAACAAGCTTTCGGTCTCACAAGCCTCTCACCAATTATTGTAACAGCTACATTAGGTTATGTTTTATTGACCTTCCCACAAGGAAATTTGGCTTTTCCACATTTGGTGTAGCGTGGTCAGTTCTTGTCTTCTCTCGCTGTCGGCCAGCTTCTCCTCGGACGTCAATCCTGGCAAGATCCTGCACGGGAGGCAAAGTCGAAGCTCAAAGCTTTAGGGACCTCGGGCTGGCATAAGATCGATGAAACCGGCTGGCCAACTCGGAGACGGGACCAACTGTCACTCGCCTCAGCTCGAGGTTAAGAGACGTTCCCGTGAGAGCCGCCTGAGTGGCACTGATGGCGAGTAGGGTCCCAACCCCCCGCATCTCATCCTGCTTGGCATCTGGCGACAACCCCCGCCTAACCCCCTCCCACTCCTCCAATAAGGCGGTACGCATGAGGCGAACTTTGGTTTCTTTTTAGGCATCAGAGTGAACTAAGTGGTTATCAAGTCTCTCTTACAGTCAGTAGCAACGTGAAAAGTGGCCACCATCTTTGTGGAATTTTCTCAAAAAACATGGAATGAGCATCTAAAATCCTCAATAATAAATAAATTCACAAAAAAACAATTGCGGAAGTACATGGCCTATTATTATTTATCATCATTTCAAATGATGCCATTAGAAACGTAACAGTAATTTTGACGCGTCAACGTCCCTGCATTTCAGCCTGCACGAGCGATCAGTGGATATTTTTTTAACTGAAATTTGTCAGCCAATCGGAGAAGGCATTCCCTAAGTATCAGACAAAATGAGATAGTCGAGGAGATTACTTGAGAAAAAAAATTCAATTTTACTGTTTTACTCAAATTTGAAAGTACTTTTGACCAGATTTTCTATAGGCAATATCACACACAAAAGAAATGCTCCCTAAAAACAAAAAAAAACTAAATTTCTCCAGAACCTATGACCCGATTTTCAAAATTCTTGCTGCATTCTACCCAGGTTGAAGTGGTCGCTCCAACCAGACTCAGGATTTTGACAGACTGTCATTTTTGACTAATCTTGTCCCGTTGCCCCAGTCAGTGGCGGTTTGCCGGCATGTGCAATATGTGTGGCCCCAACTGCTATCTGAAATGTTTTTCTATTATGTAAAGGGTGGGAGCGGCACGGTGGACGACTGGCTAGAGCGTCAGCCTCACAGTTCTGAGGACCCGGGTTCAATCTCCGGCCCCGCCTCTGTGGAGTTTGCATGTTCTCCCCGTGCCTGCGTGGGTTTTCTCCGGGCACTCCGGTTTCCTCCCACATCCAAAAACATGCATTAATTGGAGACTCTAAATTGACCGTAGGTGTGAACGTGAGTGCGGATGGTTTGTTTGTACGCGCCCTGCGATTGGCTGGCAACCAGTTCAGGGTGTACCCCGCCTCCTGCCCGATGATTGCTTGGATAGGCTCCAGCACGCCCGCGACCCTAGTGAGGAGAAGCGGCTCAGAAGATGGATGGATGTAAAGGGTGGGAATGGGGGTTCTCGAAAAGGGTGCCATTAAATCTAGTATTGCACTGCTAACAGTTCTGCGGTTTGGGGTTTGAATCAGGGCTCTGGATTCCTCCTTCCAAAAACATACATGTTAACATAACTGGAGACTGTAAATTGTCCATAGGGGTGCATGTGAGTGTGAATGCTTGTTTTTCTGCATGTGCCCTTCAATTGGCTGGTGAAAAGCTCAGGGTGTAGCCTGCTTGTCACACTCAAGTCAGCTGGCATGAGGTCCATCTCATTCGTGGCTTTTATGAGGATAAGCGGTAGAGAAAACAGATCGTTGTATGGATAGTTAAGTTAGATAGTTTCATGTTCATGTTACTCCGGCCATCACTCGTCTTTGGGAATACTAATGTAGGTTTTAGAATGTAGATCCCCTGGAGTGTTTTTTGTTTTTCCCGCTTCATACTTCTAAAGTAGACCGGAAAATCATTGTGTTCGACAGTCCAGCTTTAAATGCCTTCTGCGGAAGGCGCCAGGCAGGTGAGCGACTTACTCCCAGAGCTCTTGCGCTTGAAAGGCCCTCAATGCTATCCAAGATCAACGTTCTCCCACTCCGGGAAAGTCTGCAGGTGTCGATATGTGGCAGCTGCCTTCAAAGTCTGGTAATTGGAGCTTGACTGGAAGTGCGACAACCTGTCTGACACCCCTTGGTCTGCCGTCGTGGCTCGCAAGGGATTTGTGCTCCCAATTATTCGCCGGCGCTCCCTGATCCCGCATCCAATTTGCTGCATGGACCTTGGCGTGGTCAGCCTCCGGAAATCTAATTAGCAAACTTTCTCCAGTCGCAGGTGCAAAGTTGAAGCTAACAGACGCTAGCAGCCCACGGTTGGCTGTCACAGGACGCAAATAAGCGGGAACGCCGTGGCTCCGAGCTCACAATAAAGCGTTTGTTCCGCAAGCGTCCACGTTTCCATCATGGGTTGTTTTCCTGCTGTGGCATTAGCGTCCACATGAGCTTGTTTTTCCCCCAGGCAACCTTTTACTTTCTGCTGTGTCATGGCTAAACACGAGTTAGCCTCTAGCTTGTTGACACGACATGGTTGGAAGCAACAATTAATGCTAACGTGAAGCTCTTTGGGACATGAGACCTGGTTAAATATGAAGACTAAAATGCTGAAATGCTGAAGACAATAAGTAATGCGTGAATAAACATGCACACTAAAATGCAAATATTATATCATACCTAATGCTAGTTATGCAGGTCAAAAACAAGGAGTGAAGCTAACATGCAGCTAGATGAAGCTCTTTAGCACATAAGGTGACGCTAAAATGCTGACATGCCAACATACTACTGTTGTGTCAGGGCTGGACAGTTAGCCTTTAGCTCGGTGATATGGTCGACAGCAATGAGAGAAGCTGGCATGGAGCTGAGTGAAGCTCTATGGGACAGGAAAAGGTGCAGCCGAAATGCTGACATTTTTACACTCTAAAATAGCAACTGAAAGGCTAAGAGAATAACATACAAACATGTTAAAGATGCAGACTAAAATGGTGAAACTCCAAGTGGTACCGTGACTTGCCTTTAACATAGAGTTTTTCAAGTTGGGCCTGGTACCCACTTTTATACGCCCCCCCCCCCCAAAAAAAAAAAACAAAAACAAAAAACGATATCGGGTATGACGTTTATTTACGGCCATTATCTTGTTCCTGAGTCAGGACGCTTCTCGATTGGCTACATTCTGTTCCACGCCACAATTAACTGCATCAAGACGCTTTCCCCACACACAAAGATTTTTGATCATAAATATTGAACACATTCAGTATTTAAGATTGTTCGCTCTGACTCGTTTAGGACTATATAATCGGGACAAATCCACTCTTAACTCACATCACACCTATGGATAAACTTATAGGTTTAGGACATAAGATGGTCCATGGTCAGGAAGGGACAATATAAAAATAAAACAAATTAAATAATAAATACATTTAAAAAAAACATCCCGAGCTTCAGATACGCCGCCGCTGAATGGGACAAACAGTCAAAAACATAAGTCCAAACTCTTACAAAAACTGCTGTCGGTCACAATTTACACCCAGATGTTCACACGTAGGTTAACGGACTGCAGTCCTTGACATCACTTACTAGGCCACACCCCTTAAAGGCACACATCCAACACATGAATACTACATTGCACATAGTAATTCAACTTTAGAAAAACACTTTACAGTGAACCCCTGCGATTCAGAGGGGATTGGGACAGAGCCCTGCCGTGAACAGCGAAAGTCCGCAGGCAAATGATGGGCCCCTAAAAAGGTTTTGAATAATTGCCTACAGATGCCACAACATGGCAGCAAAGCACTATTTTTATCTAAATGAAATTCCTCAACTCAGTTTAACATAGTTGCTAGGCACCAAGATGACAAGATGGCAGGAAAGCACTACTTTTGTTGAAATGAAGCTTCTCAATTCACTTCAACATTGTTACCTGGCCCCAAAATGGCAGCAAAACTTTTGAGAGTTTGTTAGGGAAATGAAGAGGACGGGTAAAAAAATATTGCAAATGTTTACTCACGAATGCAGGACTGCAAATACGCAGGGGTTCAATATTAAAAAAACGAAACAAACAAAATTGTGGTGGTTTTTTTTTGGGGGGGGGGGCTGGAACATCAATGGCATTTGGGGAAATCTGATTTGCAAAACAAGTAAACTCAGTTACGAACTTGGTCATGGGACGAATTAAACTGGTAAGTCAATTTATCAAATGTACTAACTAAAATATTAAGATGACAATATAGAGTTTAGTAACCAGTTCATTAACACGAGGGACTACACGGGACTACATTCTAACATGATGTTCTGCTGTGATGTGATGTGAGGCAGTAGGAAGTAGCCACATCCCGGGTGCACAGGTTCATTGCTGGCCGCAGCTGATTGAAGATAAAAGAGATGAAATGTGCTTTTGATTGCGCTCTTAATGGCTGTGTCGTCCCAGCCAAGAGTGGACGATAAAATCTACTGCAGGCGTTTATTATTTTTATTGGCAACCACACATTCATACGCTGGACCTTTGGGTCGTTATCACACGCCTCCCTAACATGCTTCTTCGCGTCATCTACTCGTTAGCACGTCTGTTCTGTGTTGGATCTTCCTGTGTGGAGTTTGCGTGTTACTCCCTCTTTCCAAAAGCATGTAAATATGTTAACTTCATTAAAGACCTTAGGTGTGAATTTAAATCCTTATTTGACAAACAGTCTGATGTGTACCCCACTTCGAGCTCCAAACGTCAACTGGGATAGACCCCAGCTCACCCGCCAAAATAAGGGCTGTAGAAAATGGATGGCTTTTGTATTAGCTACATGCAAACTGGAATGCTTTGAAATGTTACACAACAGCATGGGTTTTCAAATTGAGATACTCATGTGATTGTCTCCCCTGATGGGTCACATCATTCCGAGCATGAATCATCAGACACCGCGGCTGGCATGACGTAGCATAGCATGTGTGTGGCTCTCGGAACATGACGGCTTTGCGATGGAGCAAGAAGACATTGTCTATCATTTCAGTCTACTTGTCAGGAGGAATAGAAAAGTCCCAAGGCTTCAGACGTAGGACGGATGAAGCCTTTCAATCTTATTCTTCCCACCATCGCACCTTAATTATTCAGTTTGAACTTCTGAGCGGGCCGACCATTCCCGACCCGCTGTGCGCTCACCATCACTCATAATCCACATGGGTCTGTTGGTAACGCTCAGACTTTAAAATATTCCGGGCGCCATCCAGTGACCATCAAGTCCCCGCCTTCTCTCGCATCACCTCATCAATAATTCAGCCTACGATTGAAAAGCACCACCTGATACCTCCAGTATCTCCATACCTCATATCCAACACACGAGTCCCGGCAGCTTCGTTCCGCTGAAGGGCGTCGTGGCGCAATCAATATTGTTTTCTCGTATTGGCCGACTTTCCTTCTCAGAGTTTGTATTTGTGTCCGGGCTGACAGTCGAGCAGAGTTCAGGGCATCCCCCGGTATTCTGTGTTATCGTCATGCTGAGCTAAAAGTAGCTCTGATCTGTTGGACAGTTGACACAAAGACCTTTGCTTCATCAAATAAATCTGCTGTCCTGAAGTGTTTTTTTTCACTGGATCACACAAATGGTGTCCAGAGTGTAAAGAGAAGATATTTTGGTTCTGCTGGTTCTTAATGACAAAGAAGAGCAGGGTATACACACACCGTAACCGCGGGTCTGATTCCCCCCCTTCCAGTCAAAGTCAGCAAAGGCTTGATTGTTGAATCTTTCTAAAAGCTGATCTTCTTTCGATTATGCTGTGTTGTGGGGTGTGTTAAGAGTCTTTTTTTGTCCGTTGCAATCAAAGTCAGCAAAGGCCCGATTATCGGATATCTCTAAAAGCTGTTCCTGAGTGATTATCCTGTGTTGTGAGGTGTTTTTTCTCCCTCGCAGTCAAAGTCAGAAAAGGCCTGAATCAGATGTCTCAAACATAAATCCTGAGTGTTTGTCCTGTGGTGCGTTAAGAGGGATCGTTCCCTGAACGGTCAGGGCCGACAATCGTAAATGGTAAACCTATTCAGTATTTACGATGGCAAATCAACAATGACTTGGGTCGATCCATGATTATGACGTGAAACAGAAGATAACTAATAAGTAAGCGACCTTAACATGTTAAACATTTATGACTGTTTAACCGTTTTACGAGCAGATCTAAACACACGCTACACCACAAGACATTCGCTCAGGATAATCTTTTGAGACATACCATAATCGGGCCTATGCTGACTGATTGAAAGGCAGGAATCACGCTCAAATTTGGCCAGATCATCGTTGTAGGTATACAGGGTCTGACGTTAAGACTTTTTGAGTGGTGGCCAAACCAAGTAGTGGTGGCCCGGTCAGAACTTATACTGGCCCGGTATATTCATGATATAATATGTTCAATTTGAATCATTATTTAATATATAGCATCTTTATTCTGTATTATTAACTATTATTAACTACTACTATAACTAATTAACTACGATTATTCAGAAATTATTAGTAAAATTGCTGCTGGTGATAAATTAAAATATTTACTTATCACTGACATTCCAACAAGGCTTTATCTTGATGTTGTTTATGCTATGTACAGTATATTATCTATTAATATACTGTATATGTACATGCAAAATGTAAAATATTGGCTGGTTGGTGGGAGGGTAATCTTAGGAGAGCATTGTGTGTGTTCGTGTAGGTGTGTGTGTGTGTTATGATTTTGATTTACCTTTAATTATTATTTTTTATTTTGGCGATTAGCTGCATGTGTTGAAAGGACCCTCTTGAAAATGAGATGCGTCCTAAGGGGCTATCCTTGACATAAATAAATACCGGTACATAAATAATTCACAAGAAATACTTTTTTTTTTTTTTTTATATCAAGGCAGCATTAACCAAACTTATTACAGCCTTTGAGCTTTTTGGTTATTTACACCATAGAGATAAATAACCACGTTTTAACAATCTATGATTCACACACGCCGGCCGTATACAGTATTGTGCCACAAGTCCGACAAGTGTTACGACAGTCTGGGCGCGTTGCCTTACTTTTTTGATGAATAAAGTCCTTGTTAGCACACAATTGTTGTCCACACATTATTAGTCTGGCGATGAATCCTCACTTTGTGTCGCTACCCTTGTTCCTTGCTGTCATTCCGTGGTCCCGCTGCCGCTCATATGAATGTTGAACGTATGAGGCTAGTGTTGTTAGCTTTGCTAGCTTCGGCTATCGTGTTGAGGCTAACCTGAATTTGTGCCCGTTCATCCAGTCGGTGCCAGTCGTGGTTTCTCCTTACGTCATCACAATAATCCCGTCTTGGACGGGATGCTTAGGTGATAAAAGAATTGCAAATCGACACTGCAAATGCAGTTTTGGGCAGTTTTTTTGAGACAGCGGCGTAGTGGCCCTGGAACACCGTTAATGTCAGACACTGTCAGTATACCTCACTTCAGCAATAGCAATTTGCTCTTAGCACTAATTTAATCTCAAAGTGATTTAAAAAAAAAAAAAAGCCATAAGTATGAATCACATCACTTAAGAAGCACACGTCATTAATCTTAAATCGACTTGATCATTTTGTATCTTTTATCAAGCCACAGTCACCTAGGCGCAGCACATTTGTCACAGCAATGCCAGAGAAACCTTCGGTGTGAAATAATTTGTCAAAGTGCTACTCCTACATACAAACAATTTGGGTCCAGAAGACAAGTCGACGCTAAGAGCACTATTTGGCGGGAAAGAGGCCTTGTTAAGATAACGGCAGCGGCACAACGAGCGCCCCCTCCCCCGCTCAGATTAAACACTTCATCATTGTCTGAGGGCAACGCCAAGGCTGCCATACTACTGTGACACACCGCAAAGGAGTCCAATTATGCTCTGACTAGACATCCGCTCGCCATGCGGTGCTCCGGGAGAAAGGATGAAGCTGTCTAACGGGGACAGATCTTCCTCGAGGGACACTCGGCGGCAGATGACCTTCTCGCGGCTCCTGCTGATGACATCATCAGATGGCAGCGCGGCTGAACGAGGACGCGGGTGTGGGGACGGTGGGGGGGGTCGTCGACAGACGAAAGGGGACGCCAAGGAGGAACAGGGTGGCGAGGGACAGCATCCAGCAGCTCTCTGGCATGGAATTGACTGCCAATCATCAAAGGACGGAGCACATGAGGAGTCAGTCACTTTAATTAAGTCTTAAAATAAGATGGAATGTGATGAAGATTTACTACCTGCCCACTTTGAGGGCCTGCTACTTTCTAATGCGCTAATCGAGAAACTCGTTAACAACAGTAGCTAACGAGGGTCTGTCACATGCTAACAAGATCGTAACTGAAGAAGAGGGTCATTATGTTTCTTATTTTACTTTTTTAAACAATTGTGAGGTGGCACAGATATGAAAAAAAATCAATAATCAGTTTCACAGTTATAACGATTAAGTGATCAAAACAGTTGTTTGCAAGTAGCGGTTAGCACCTGCAGCTAGCTGGGGAAGTTTATATCTTTTTTTTTTGGTACTGTTAGGTCAAGCAGAATGGAAAATCTGTATCCCTTTTATGCCGGAACAGTTTTACTGTGTCACAGTGGAGTTTTTAAGCTTCTGCTGTGGTATTACAATTGACGTTTATTGAGAATCAGACTTCATCAGTCGAACAGAACAAAGTTTCTAGAAGGGAGAGAGAAACAAAGACAAAAGACAAAGGACTAATTGTAAACAGGATGAGAGAAGTAAATCATTACATTATCTCCAACAATGAAAAATTAAATGAGTGTTGCATGGGGGTGTAGTGCTACACTCTGTGAGGGAAGGACAGGACAAGGACAGGAGAAGAAGCATGCAGGACAAGGGTCGTGAACCCGACTGTACGACTGAAGTGTGGCTTTAATTATCCATCCATCCATTCATTTTCTGAGCTGCTTATCCTCACAAGGGTCACGGGAGTGCTGGAGCCTATCCCAGCTATCTTCGGGCAGGAGGCGGGGTACACCCTGAACCGGTTGTCAGCCAATCGCAGGGCACATATAAACAAACAACCATTCGCACTCACATTCACACATACAGGAAATTTAGAGTTGTGAACCGCGGCACGGTGGACGACTGGTTAGAGCGTCTGCCTCACAGTCGTAAGGACTGGGGTTCAATCCCCAGCCCCACCAGTGTGGAGTTTGCATGTTCTCCCCGTGCCTGCGTGGGTTTTCTCCAGGCACTCCGGTTTCCTCCCACATCCCCAAAACATGCATGGTAGGTTAATTGAAGACTCTAAAAATTGTCCGTAGGTGTGAATGTGAGTGCGAATGGTTGTTTGTTTATATGTGCCCTGCGATTGGCTGGCAAGCAGTTCAGGGTGTACCCCGCCTCCTGCCCAATGATAGCTGGGATAGGCTCCAGCACTTCCGCGACCCTTGTGAAGATAAGCGGCTCAGAAAATGGATGTTCGAACGGACCGGGAAACAGCACAGACATGCTGAAACCCGATCCGAAACCCAGACCCTCCCGATCACATACCAGTCCCCAAAGAACCCTTATATGTGTATGTCCCCAGATGTGTTTAGTGAGCCCGCAGAGGACTGCCCGGCTCCCACATGGGAAGAGGAAGAGCCGACCGCAGTGGGACGCAAGGAATCGAGAGAAGAGGAGGAAGCAGGCCCGAGGAGCGACAGGGGGGAAGTTTATATCAAACTTAGTTTAAAACTGAAAAAAACAGTCATCACACGCTCATGAGGGTGAACTAGACCAAGCCAGACTCGACCAAACAAGAACAAGACCAAACCAGTCTAGACCAGACTGAACTGGACCACATGAGACAGGACCATACCAGACTGGACAGGATCAATCCAGATTGTATAAGACCAGACAAAACCAAAACCAGACTGAACTGGAGCAAACCAGACTGGACCACACCAGACAGAACCACAGTGGACCAGATCAGATTGGACAAGACCAGACAAGACAAAGCCAAGACGAGAATGAAGTGGACCATACCAGATTGACCCACACCTGACCAGACCAGACAAGATGCAGACCAGACAGAACTGAACCGGATTAGATGGGACCAATTCATATTGGAACTCAACAGAATGGACCAAATCAGAACAGATAACACAAAGAGCAGACCAGACTAGACCAAACCAGACTGACCCACCCCTGATTACACAAGACTGAACTGGACCGCATGAGACAGAAACACACCTGACCAGACAAGACACAGATCAGACCAGACAGAACTGTGCCAGACGAGAGTGGCCCAAAGCAGAGTACACCACATCCAAACAGACCTGGAAAAAAACAAGACAAAGACAAGACCAGACTGAACTGGAACAAATTAAAATGGATCGAACCAGATTGTACCACCACAGAACGGCTCAAACCATACCAGATTAGACAAGAAAAAAGACTCGATTTAATGGGACGACACCAGATTGGACAAGACCAGACCAGACTGAACTAGACCACACCAGACAAGACCAGACCAGATTGAAGTGGACACACATAAAGAAGAAAATATCCTCTTGTTCTCAACAGCAGTTATGACCCAGCAGCTCCAATCTGAAACAAGCCATCTGTACTGGACCAACCAACCACTGAGGAGAATCAGCTGTTGCCTGCCATTATTCCTCCTGGGTCTGGAGGTTATTATTCTTTTTGGCCCACACAAAACACATATCTTCCACTCCAAAAGAACTTTGTGTTGAAGACTGCTGCAAGGAGGATGGGGGCGATGGATGTGAGTAAGGAGGATGAGTAGGAAGAGGTAGCCGAGCCACCCGGTTCCAGCCGTTTGAAACCCGGAGCCAATCGATAGCGATCAATAAAGTGACAAGCTTCTGTTGTCTCCCGTTACCCTCAAGCTTGGGCAGTGCGCATCACAGTGTGGCCTCGTCACAAAACTATTTTGGACTCTTTTTTTGTCCTTCAATAGGACCTTGAATAATCTCATTAAGTAGAAACCTTTGGTGGGTGGAGCTTGACTGACAGCTGAAAAAAATTATGGTCTCTCATGTCTCGCGCAGAGGGTGACAAGTGAGTCAGAGGAAAAGAACGCAAAAGACAAGAAGATTAAAGGTTCAGACAGGCCAGAAGAACCACAGAGTGGGCCTATAGTGTCTCAGTGCTCTTGTCGGACAGAACTAACTGCTACTGGTTCAGGACTAAGACCCACTGTGAACAGCAAAAATGTGCTAATGTTAAATGCCCCACTAAAAGAGGTTTAGAATAGTCTATATCAAATTAAAACCCTAAATATACCTTGTACTTTGATCCCCAAAACACTTCTTTCAAACTCATTTTACATCAACCATAAATAATAGGGTTGCTCCGATCAGCGTTTTATCCTGCCGATTCTGTTACTGATCATCCATGAGTGAGAGCTTCCGATCACTGCTGATACCAATCATATGGATTAACTGTAAATATTTCAATTTATTTATGGTGAGTGCTGTTGGCTGTATGACATGTTTGTTTAGGTTTGCTTTGCAGCTCTTGCCCCTGCGCAGTATGAAGGTGTGAGGGGACACTACAATAGATCTGGGCGATTATAGAAAACAATAATCACGATTATTTTGATTGATATTGAAATCACGATTGGTTAAACAATACTTCATATTTTTCCAACAACCAAAAACTCAACTCAACCAAAACTCAACTTTAAATATAAATTAAAAGAGCAGCCAGTTTTAGTAACAAGTAAAATAACAGAAATACACACACACACAAAAAACAAGAAAGAAAAATAAATAGTCATGACTAAAAAGGTGCTAATGCTTTTAGCCATGACTGTATTTTCCATTAAATTTGTCTAAAGAAATATTCTCATTATTCTGGCATTTAGCAAATAGAAATAATTTTGGTAACCCTAATTGACCTAAAACAGGAAATGTTTAGTCTGATTTCATGTCACAGTCATGGAAAAAAAAAAGCGTGCATCTTTTTATACAGTCAATGACTGCTTTTTCTGCTGCGCGCGCCGTTAGCATTAAGCTCACACGCTGGCCTCTTAGGGGCAGTGTGGTGCGGTGCATGCATTGAGCTACATTCTTTTAGGCTTAAAAAAACAAGAGTAGAAGAAGATAGTCGCGATATAACTTTGCCTGTGAATATTGCTATATTAACAGTCTATGTGTTACTACGGCATTTGTGTGTGAAGATTCAATGTTTGAAGGTAAATCTGCCGTGATCAAATGCGAATATTAGCTAGCCCGTCAATAGGGTTTTCCATAGACTGTTAGCATTAAGCTAACATAAAAAAATTGGGTAATTATTTTTTGTTAGTTTTACAGTAAACTCCAACTCAGGTGTCAATAAACATCTTATACCATGCTCAAATTTGGATTAATTCCCCAACCCTGCTCTACACTGTACACATTATCTACGCAGGGGTCTCAAACTCATTTTTGTCACGGGCCGCATCGTAATTATGGCTTCCCTCTGAGCGCCGTTATGACTGTGAACCCATATAAAGGAATTATCACCTCATATAATTACACGACAAATTGATGAATAACTACTTTTAAAATCAGAAGCCTATAAAACATTTTTCAACTTGTACATTTATTTTCAAAGGGGGGTTGGTAAAAAAAGTGCGACAACAGAAGTGCGAAAAATGCTGTCGTGCAGCTTGCCGCTTCATAACCTGTAAAAAAACCAATTACACAGTGGTGCCTTGAGATCCATTTTTAATTTGTTCAGTGACCATGCTCGTCACTCAAAACACATATCTTAAATAGTTTTTTCCCCAACTGAAATGACAATGTAATTTATCTGTTCCAGCTTGCCCCGCAAAAAGTTAGTCATGTGTTTTTTTAATTAGAAAAATATCACTATAATATTGTATTTTCCGAACACATAGTAATAAACAGAATTTAGAGAACTAACCAGTTAGTGCAATATGATTAATTGTGGCTCCTTCTGGTGTGTGCGGCTTGGTCACCGGGGGCAGTATAATGCAGTCATCCAGACAAACGAAGAGTTTCACAACTACTGTCAGTGACTTAGTTAGCTGCAGTAATATTAGTCATTTTTCGTAGAGGATAAAGAATCTATCCCTGTGAGTATTGTTATATTTTCTGTCTACGTGCTAATGCACTGTTTGTGTTCAAATATCTGTTGCTTTAAGGGTTATAACACCACCACATACTGTAGATGCTATTCGTTAGGCAGTCCATGGTGGTTTGCATTGTGTGTTAGCATGACGCCAGAATACTTTTGCAAGGCAAGGTTATGTGGTTTGGTTAACTACGCAACGTGTAATTCTTTTTGTTTGATGTTTAGTTTGACAGTAAACTTCAAGTAGGAGTGGCATTAAAAAGGATGAAACCCCTTTTCTGAAGAACTCTTCACTATCTCCCAAACCGCTGCTTGTTGTGAAGTGAGTAAGTAAGACAAGTAAAATCACCATTTAAAAACTACTTTTGTTTTGTTTCTTTATCTTTGTCTAATATTTACATTTATTTGTTTTCAAATATTTAAGTGGGGAAACTGGGAAAAAAAAGAAAATAAAATAAATAAAAAAAATACAAATTTGAGGAGGGGCAAATACTTTGTCATGGCACAGTAGGTTAGTTTTTTTTAGCCAATAGTTTTAATTATGGTCTAGCTAAACGTTTGTCAGTTGTTCTTTGTGACCCATCGAGTTTCTGCTCTGTTCTTTGCCCAGTAAACCACATAGTGAGGGCGTAAAGAGCGTTATAATCAAAATAATGATGAAGAGTGAGGTGAAGAACCTTCGGCGATGCAAGGCTGCAGATGTCTCAGCCCTCCAGCTGAGATGCGGGACGTTTAATTGGACCACTCAATGACGAGGTGCACTC
Source organism: Phyllopteryx taeniolatus (assembly GCF_024500385.1). Classification (NCBI taxonomy): domain Eukaryota; kingdom Metazoa; phylum Chordata; class Actinopteri; order Syngnathiformes; family Syngnathidae; genus Phyllopteryx; species Phyllopteryx taeniolatus. Next base: position 21,053,976 of record NC_084507.1, read on the forward strand.
GCTAATTAAAGCACCAGGCGAGGCTCACAGTCTTGCCAAAGTCACCACAATTTGAAAAAAACATTTGGACATGAAGACGGTGACCCTGAACCTGCTCATGGGAGGAAAACGCTAGCCTGAGGTTCTGCTCAAAATGTCCTCGACAAACAAACAAAAAGATGAAAATTGTTTTAGAATGACTTCTGACCAAAACTAAATTTCCCTTACAGGATTAATAAATTACCACTATGTAAATATGCAGTAAGTGAATCAACAAGTGATCGTGCAGATGTCGTCAATTGTTCTCCCGCACTCAACACTTTGAAACAAACCAGCATCCAGCGTCTCACAGTGACATCCCATAATAGTCCGCATGCAGTGTGGGCCATGTTGCATCATTGTGAGCAAGATCAGCAACACAGAAACATTCTGGCTCAATCCTTCTCTTTATGCATTGGTAGCAAAGTTTTTTAAGGATGTGTTTTTCATGTTGTTTACGTGATGTTTGGCAGGACGGAGGTTGCAGCTGCTGCACTCAATGTCAAAGCACCCTGGGAATCTTACCCCCACACACATTCCATAGTCTACTATCGAAAATAAACACACACACACACACACACACGCACGCACGCACACACACACACCTTACTATGACGTGACAAAAACAACATCTATTAATTAAACAAGTGAATATGAAGAACACAACGATAAACTGTACAAGGCTACCGTTCGGTAAGGTTCGATGTTCACAAGCTGCAATTAATTGAGGTACGCACATTGATTTTCAACGTCATACATTCTTAAAATGTGAGTGAGTCCACAAAAGACCAGGAAAATGTCTTCATGCATGTTGTTAATGCTCTTCTAGTGTGTGGTGTACTGGACGTGAGCAACACGTCACGCCGCTCAATGACTCTTAACACATCACACACTACCCGGATAATCACTCAGGATTATCTCTAGACACATTCAACAATTGGGCCTTTGCCGAGTTTCAGAGGTGTCAAACCCTATCCCCTTCTCAGAAACATTCTGAATCTTTTGTCTGGAACACTTACGTCTCAGCCAACACAAATATAAACCACCAGAAAGACTCTTTTCCAAAAAACACTACTGTTTTATATGAAGTATTAAATTACCTAACCTTATACATGTATGATGACCTGACTTTCAACCATTTTTACAATGACAAGTAGTTTGTCCAAAATGGACACAAGTTCATATCCGGGAATTGGTAATTTTCCTTAAAATTACATTAAGTTAATGTCCATTTTCTCCATTTATCTAGAACAAACAATTTATATGGAAAAAATATTAAATTGATAAAAGGTAAAAAATACAATAAAACAGCTATCCAATGAAAAACAGTCCAATCGTTTTTCAAGGAATGTACACTGTTGTTGTGTACATTGTAAAGTAGGTTAATGTAAAATGTTGTTTGGATCCAAGCTCCTCCAGCAGTGCCGCAAACTGGTATTTGAGGGTGATGTAAATCGTCATTCATTGTTGATTCATCGTTAGTGTGGTGTCTAAAGACACTCGTCACACAAAAACTCACAAAGTGCACACTGCATTACCTTTTCTGAGAAGATCAGGGAGGAAACCTGACTCCTAACACACACCACACCACTGGATAATCATTCAGGATAATCTTTCAGAGATAGAGAATCAGGCCTTTGCAGACTTTAATTGCAAGGGAGGGAAAATGCCTAAATTTGGCCCGATTGTCAATTTGTGTGTACCCCGCTCTACTTTTTAAAAAAAAAAATTATTTTTTTTTAGAAGATCGGGGATGCAAAATGACTTGGATCATCTTTAGAGATACCTAACAATCGGGCCTTTGATGACTGATCGGAACGGGGGGAATCTGGCTGAAACTCGCTCCAATAATCGTTATGTGCATACCCAGCGTCAGTAGGTGCTTTTTGTTTTTAGCCTGAAAAAGGTGCGGAACTTGCTGTGCATTACCACTTCTTTCCTCCAGAGGTAACAGCGAGCAGTAACCTGCAGCATGCTGTTATTAAAATGTAAGCAAGATTTTTGAAGGTGCTAGTTTACATTCTAAGGACGCGTCCTAACAAGCAGAGCTGTCAAAGGTTCAAGCTAGCGTAGCGTACTGTAGCGTCGTGGTTGACGTGCGGACACGGTGGGTGATGTCGGCATGAGCCTCATGTCAATGAGGCGCCTGGTGCAGGGTGGTGTGTGTATCGGGCGTCTCCGGTGTGTCGCCACGTGCGAGGAGGACGAGGAGGAGGAAGAGGATTTACGACACGTGTTGACGCCGCTGCGCAAAAATGTTTTGACAAAGCCGCCTCCTTTTCGTTGCCATCTGCCTCTTCGCCACCGCCAATTTGTCTGAGCAGACGCCAGTGTGAGTGGCCGGGCCCTCGGTTCACACGAGGGAGGGGAGAGAAATCAGGGCACACGCACCAAGGCGGCGAGTGAGGTTAACTGCAGTTCATCAGCTGCAAAGGCACGCGAGGACTACCTCAAATGCTAAACACAAACACAAACACACACTCATCTTCATCTTGAGAAGGGGTGGGCAAAGTATGGCCTGTGGGCCTCACATGACTTAACCCGGCCCAGCGAGCATTTCCATTAACTTATTTACTGCCAGCTGTTTTTAAAGGAGAGTTTTCCATGCTGCCAGCCATTTTAGAGCGTTTTGAATTATTGTTCTGTAACATTGATCCATCCATCCATTCTCAATACCGCTTATCCTGTTCTAGGTCGCGGGATGCTGCAGTCCTTCCCAGCTGACTTCAGGCAAAAGGTGGACTACACCCTGAACCTGTCGCCAACCAGTCACAGGGCAAGTATAGACACAGACAACCATTCACGCTCACATTCACACTGTCACTGAGTGGGAACTGAACCCATGCTGCCTGCACCAAAGTCCAGCGAATGTACCGCTACACCATCAGGGACTGTTCTGTAACAATAGAAGCCAAAAGAAAGAGCTGACTGTCTTCTTTCACCAAAGTTTGTTTCTAGACTTTTCTGTTCGTTAGCAATCAGCAGTAGAACATGGGTCGATTTCACCCAAAACATTCAACTTTCCAACCAAAAAGGGGAGAAAATTAAGTTTTTGTGAAAAGGAACATGTCAAGCAGAACAGTGACCAATAACACTCATATTTGTTGCTTTTGTGACACCTCAAACTACAAAACAACAAAAACAAGACTGAGAAAGGGCTTTTGATGGTTGTTTTATCAACCTTTGCTAACCTGGTTTACGGGTTTGGTCACGTGACGTTCCACATATAGCGGCTTGATTTATTGTAAGTAAAAGAAATACAATTTGACCATACGTATATTGAGAATGTGTCATTTTCCTAACGTTAATAAATATGAGCAATTGTGAATGCCTCGTCTCTCCGTCTTAATGAGAGTAAACGATGTCCCTGATGAATGATGTACGAAATAAGCGACATAGTGAGCCTCCTCCAGGGTTTACAGTCACACACGAACAAACGATAGCCGTTGTTGTGTTCACTGTCACTCACATTTGCGCCCGCTAGTAACGCTCGTGTTCACGCTCACCAGCAGCTCTGACCCGTTTCATTGTGTATCAGGAACTCTGCCACACACATGCCAAGCCACCTCTGCGCATTCCAGCCGAGGCTCACGCCAGCCGCCGGCTTCTGTCCACTTTGACTGACACGTGAGGAGGGGGCACCAACATGGAGAAGAAGGGTAACTGTACAACAGTGTGTGAGGTTGTGGGGCATGTCATGGTGAATAGAGAACCAAGTCCAGCGTGAAAGTCACACACATCCATCCCTCTTTCGCAGAAATGTACTTTTCTGCTTTCCTTCCTTTGTTCCTATTTTCCCTCTATCTTTTTTTTTTTTTTTTTTTTACTTCTTTCCCACCTTCCTTCCCATCAGACCCGCTTTTTTCCTGCCACCTTTTCTCAAACCTGCTTTTCCCCCCCATGCATTTTAACAGCCTTCCTTTCTTTCCTTAAACCTACTTTTCTGCGCCTTCATTACATTACAACAGGGGCCTCATTTATCAAACAGCCCGTAGAACAGGTTCTGAGTTCATTTGTAGAACTGAAATTCAGATTGCTTGCAGGTAGGGAAAAAAAGTCACACGCACACCAGTAAGCAATGTGTGCTGATACATCCCACCGATTCTAACCTCATTTTCATTGGGAAACACCTCCGAAGGAGCATATATGCGAGCAGTAAACCCTTTAAGAATGCGCAGATGGACTACTTCCCTCTTCGAAAAAGTGGATTGAGAAAAGGAATATCTCCGAGACCAACACTGAGGAAGTTGTCTGAGAAGTGGAAACAAACCAAAACAAATACTGTTTGAAACACTTAATGCAGGTATTAACAACAAAAGGGAAAAATGACATGGGAGAATTTAGGCGTGGCTGTTAATTCTGTTGGATCTGACAAAAGAGCAGTCTCAGGGGGGAAAAAAAATAAAAGTTTTGACATCAAACTCAATGCCAAAAAAAAGCATTGCGGCCCACAGGCCTGAATTGCTGTATCTTTAATTAACTGGAGGACGACGAGCAATTACATGAGATGAGGTGGCTCGGGCATCTGATTAGGATGCCTCCTGGACGCCTCCCTGGCGGGGTGTTCCGGGCACGTCCCACTGGGAGGAGGCCCTGGGGATGACCCAGGACACTCCGGGGAGACTATGTGTCCCGGTTGGCTTGGGAACGCCTCAGGATCCCCCGAGAGAGCGAGATGAAGTTAATGGGGAGAGGGAAGTATGAGCTTCCCCTGCGACCTGACCCTGGATATGCAGAAGTAGATGGATGGATGGATGGATGGATGGAGGACAAGCAATTATGGAAACCTGTATTGCAAGCCTTATTGGGGACACATTATTACGTCCAGGCGATGTGGATCACAGATTATTTGTGCACTGACTGAATCCAATCCTTTCCTGTCCACGTAGCTGAATCCATTGTGTGATGGTGCTTTCATTAAAATGTGGCTGCAATCTATGGTTCCAATGTATACGTTTGGGAATCCCTTTTGTTGAATTTTGGCTTGTTGGTGATGTCCGTATGGCAAATGGATGGAAGGTGGAGCCAGGCAATTCATTGCATCCAACACTGCCGGCATGATTTGACTTAATGTTGGTTGCGGAATGCCTCATGTTTCCAATGTCCCGGTGGCCAAAAGTCCCAGGATGACAGGAGCTCAAAGTGCACTTGGATGGCTTTGGTGACCCTCTGAGTGCGTTTGTTTTGTAGTTTCACTGTTCTAAGGTTTTGTATGTACGCATTGTGTGTTCCTTCCTTCCCACCGACCTTGCTTCCTGCACACCCCTTTCCTTCCTCCAGACCTGCTTTTAATTTTGCATCCTTTGCTTAAAACTACTTTATTCGCCTTCCTTCCCTACCTCCTCTTACCCTGCTTTCTTCCTTCCGCAAACTCCTTTTTTGCCTTCCTTCCTTCATTCCATCTTCCTTCCATTGCACCTGCTCATTATTTATGCATACTTACTTGAAATATTTTCGTCTGTCACTTAAACTGGCTTTTCTGCCCTCCTTACAGGCCTCCTTTCATCCTACCTTTCTTCCTTCATTCCACCTTCGTTTCCCTCAGACCTGCTTTTTATTTAGCATCCAACTGCATCTCCTACACACCAGTTTTTGTATTGATTCATCCTTCCATCCATTGCTCAAACCTACTTTTTTCCTTCCTTCTCAGATGTGCTTTTTACTTCTTTCCTACCTTCCTTCATTCCATCAGACCAGCTTTTTGTATTGCATTCTTACTTCATTAAAACGACTTTTCTCTTACTTCCTTCTTTAGCTACTTCCCCCAACATTCCTTCTTTCCCCATTCTTTCTATCCGTCAGACCCGCTTTTTTTTTATTTTGCATCCTTCTCTCACTACTTTTCCAGCTTCCTTCCTTCACACCTCTTTAATTCATGCACCCTTACCAGAATCAGAAACAGAATCATCTTTATTTGTCAAGTATGTCCACAAAAAACACACAAGGAATTTGTCTCTGGTAGTTGGAGCCGCTCTAGTACGACAACAGACAGTCAATTGACAGGGAACACTTTTGAGACATAAAGAGATTGACAAAAAAACAGTCACTGAGCAATAAAGGGTTGCTAGTTGTCTGGTAATGCAGGTAAAAAACAATTTTGACAGTTGTGCAAAAAGATGCAGAGCCCTCTAGCACTTAGAGCAGTTCGAATGACTAATATCGCAATAGTCCGGTGCAATGACCATTGTGCAAAGGGCGCCGAGACTTCAAGGAGTGTATGCGGTTTAAAGTGACGAGTAGTGCGATAATCTGGGACAATGCCAATTTTGCAAATGTTGCAGGTACTCCTCAATCAGTGTGCAAATGGAGCAGATGCTACTCTGGCGTGAGTGGCCAGTATTGGTCAACAACAGATATGCAAATAGTGCAGCGTGGCGGGACTACTACAGTGAGTGCACGAGTAATATATCATTGGCCCCACAGAAATGTGACAAGGAACTCAAACCAAAAAATTGCCAGCATGTTGTAATGGAATTGTAGGTTAGTTGTTTAAGAAGTTGATCGCAAGAGGGAAGCGCCGCTTTTACTTCTGCCTGCCTTCCTACGCTCCTTCATTTCCTATTTTGCATCCTTTTTTCCTTTACTTACAAATACTTGGTCTTCCTTCTTTTGGTACCTGTCCATTACCGCTTCAGATTTCACTCTTTGTTGTCGACTCAAAATATTTGCAATTGTTCACGGTGTCCGTTCTTCGTGATAACAGCATTCCAGTAGACTGACGTGTGGTCGCTCCACAACGTTGTGTGCATTCAGGTTTATGTTCCAAAAGGCTATGCGACCTAATGGTATTTTGTGGTATGTAAAATGCATATGAAAGCAATCATTGATGGCCAGCTGTTGAGGAAAATCGACATTTCTTGTGTTCTCAATCAAAAGGTGAAAAAGTGAGAATTTGTTTTCCCGGTTGCTGCGCTGCGAGGTGGAAAATTGATTATTGATTAGCATTTGGAATGCGGCCAGCATCGCTCAGCTCGTGTTGTTGACATTTTGCCTTCTGTTGGGCAAAATCGCAGGCAGCGCTCCGCCATCCATCCCTCGATAGAATGGTTGTCAACACAGCAGAGACGGCGCGAGCTTACATGCTAATCAAAGAGTTTTAATGTCAACTTGTAGGAGGGCTCAAAGAGGATCAAAGTCATCTTACAGTAGGAAGACGTAAAGTCAACACAAAGTGAGAATTCAAGAGTTAAAAAATAAAAAAGTACATTTACAGTCAAAGAGGTTAAAAGTTTACTTAGTAAAAAGTCAACTTACAGCCAACTTCAAGAGGTTACACGTCAGCGGTTGAAAGACAACTTTCAAGAGTTTTAATGTCAAGTTACTATCGGCAACAAAGACGTTTAATGTAGAGTCCTGATCAAACAGGTTCAAAGTCACCTTAGTGAGGCTCAAAGACGTTGAATGCCAACTTACAGTCATGCTCAATGCTAAACATTAAAAGAGGTTTGAAACCAAATGAAAAGTCAGGATAAAATATTTTTTAACATTAAAGAGGTTAAAAGTCAACTTACAGTCAGGATCAAAGAGGTTCAAGTCAAAAAGGTTAAAAGTCAACTTACAGTCCAGATCAAAGAGGTCAAAATTCAACTTCGGGTGAAAGTGTGTAAATATCAACTTACAGTGAGGCTCTAAATGTCAAGGCGGCTCAAAACCAACTTACAGTCAGGATCCGAGAGGGTCAGTCAAATAGGTTAAACGTGGACTTAAGAGTTAGGCTCAAAGAGGTTCAAAGTAAAGACTCCAGGTCAATGCAGTTCAAAGTCAACTTAGTGCATAAATATCAACTTCGAGCCAGACTCAAAGAGGCTAAACATCAAAGAGGTTCAAACAAACTTACGGAACGTCAGTTCCTGCTGGACGCAGTGACTCTGATTTCGTGAAAACTCCCGTTAACGCCCGGGTCTGGAAGGTTCCTGTGAAAGAAGAACAAAAGAAGCGTGAGGACTGAAGATGACCCGGTAGGAAGGAAAGACGGTCCTTTGAGGTTTGTAGTGATGGAAGACTCTTTGAGCCCCCCCCCCCCCCCCCCCCCCCCCATGGGATCTCAGCTGTCAGAACATACCCCAAAACACAAAAAACAAGAATTATTTAAAAACAAAAGCAATGATCAAAGTATTGTACTTAAAAGGAAACATGTTTAGTCGGGTCTGAACTTGCTCGCACACGCACACGCACTGTGTTCACACGTTGCGCACACCAGATGTCTGCCGTCTTTTTGGCGAGCATACGCCGCCACCACGCCGTGCCCACGCTTGTGACAACCAACCAACTAAGCGTGGGCGCCTCGGCCCAAACTTTATTTTTTTTGTCAACAAAAGGCAGAAAAAGGATGTGACAATGAAATTTACTCAATGGCAAGCAAAGGCGGGAAGATAATAATAATGTACATTTTTGTGCCAAAGTGTACATTTTTTATTACTTTAGTTTAGTGAGCATTTTTTAAATAATCTATGATTTTTGTATCATAGTGCAGGAATTGAAATTTCATAGGTTTTTGTTTGATAATGTACATTTGTATCATTATGTGAAAATGTTTGTATTGCCTACAATTTATTACGTGGTGTATATTAGTCATAGTGTACATTTTTGTTTAATAGCATTCATTTTGTGTCATGGCACACATTTTTTTCTTGTATAATGTACACTTTGGTTTATAATGTACATTTTTGATTTATGGTGTGTATTTTGTTTCATAGTTGACAATTTTCTGAAAAGAAGTACAGTATATTTGTAGGTGTGTGAGCATTTTTTTCATATACAGTACCATTTGTTTGAGAATGTAAATTTTTTCATGGTGTACATTTTGTTTTACAGCGTGAATTTCTGTCATAAAGTACATTTGTGTCAATCAGTACATTTTGTTTCATGATATACTGTACTGAACGACCGGTTAGCACATCCGGGTTGTATAATTGATGAATCCCTGGCGACGAATTGATTTAACAAGGTGATGAAATGCTGCAATAACTGCAAGCAGATTGTTAATAAGACATCATATGACGAGTCAAACCTCGGAAAAAATATGAATCTATTAACCCCCTCAGTCGACCCCCCCCGCTCCCAACCTGCAAACACATTGAAAGGACTTCTCGATTCATTGACCTCCAAGCTATCTACAAGATCCACAATACTTTCCCATCTGCACTCCCACTGCTGGAGATTTCCCATGAGGCCATGCAACTCCAGTTGATCGATGGACCCTGGCTGCCGGCGTGGGGGACCGTGGGGGGCGGGGCGAGCACCGGCTCCAGAAATTGAGGTATTAATAATGCAGGTCTGGGCCTGTCATAGCCTCCATTAGCGCAGAGAAGACGGGAGGTCCACGGCTGATTGATTAACTGATTGGATTAATTAGACTCTCGGGGGAGGTTAGCTGCCTTTCTGTGACTGTTCCAGTCTCTCTGTGTGTCTGTTGCAACCTGCTCAAGACATTGACACTCCAAGCTCAGTGACCACTTCCTGTTGAAGCCTGGCAGTGGTGAGGCATTGTTGATCAATTGTCAGGCACGTGACTGTGACTGAACTGTACAAGCGTAAACTAATTACAGTCAGCGACTCACACCCGCACATCTGGCAATTGAATTTTGCACACAAACCAACTCGCGACAGAAAATCTGTTCTTATCAGTAAATATTGTTTTGAGGCTCCACATATACTGTACCATATTATTTGACATATGACATGAGTATTTTGGAAATGTTGCTACATTATAAAAATACAAAGAAGAAATGGACGAGAAATAAAATGCGGATATTTAAGATGCCCTTGGCAATGATAGCCCCATTCATAGACATGAATGCATTGTGCATTTCAGTGGCAGAGACTCATCACGCTTCGCTATTAGCCAAAAGTACAGCACATATTTAATTAAAAACAGTTAAGTATTATAGTTTTACTATATATACAATCACAAAATGTGACAACGAATTAAGGACAGAGGAAGAAAAAAAAAAAAAGTCAAATGGCGGAAGTGTGGTCGCGTTTCATAGCGAAATGCAAGGCGAGCAGCCGGACCATTCCCTCTGGCGAATTGCGGGACCTGAGAGATGAAGGTGAAGCGCAAATCTGTGGGCTTTACGTTCGTCTACTAACATAACGTTAGCGCTGCGGGCTGCGGAGTGTCTCTTTTAATTCTGAGTATTGTTGAATGTGTGGCTTTTTTTTTTTTTTGGACTGTGACAAGGACAGTATAACCAAAATGGTACATCCAGTCTGCTTTTTGCTCAGTGTAGTCACTGTGTGACATGTGGCCAATCTGATGATCTGTAAGTGGCCAACCTCAAATAGTCAAATAGGTGAAAAAGGTGGTAAAGGTCACCGGAGAGGATTAAGAGTAAAATGGATCATCATGTACCCAAACAGAGGAGGATTTAGGTGAAGGGAGATGAAGGACCTATTTTTCTCTCTCAAGGTTTCTTCATTTTAGTTTGAACAAATTGAAGACTTTCCAAACTTGTAGTAGTACAAAGAATATTTGTCTTATTCCTAGTCTGCTGGTCTAAGCTCACCTAATGTATTAATATGCCACAAAATGCCAAAATGCTAGCTCTTGAAGTGCAGATGCACAAAGGCTGTTAAGTGGGAAGTTCCCACTGGGAGCTCTTATTAAAAGTGCATATCATATGTGAAACGCCATTATGAACCAAAACAAAGGTTTTGAACAAACATAGCTTCACTGTTGTGTCAAGATCCCAAACAGCAAAGGGGAAAGACTTTATTTGAACACTTATCACTTTCTCTTTTTATTTACTTTCTTATTATGAAATGCAGCTCTACTTTTATTGAGCAAATTAGAGAACATTACACAATGGTGCTCATATATGGGATTACTAGGGCAGAATTTGTAATGTGTACAAGAAACCAGACTACCTGGAGAAAACCCACGCAGGCACAGGGAGAACATGCAAACTCCACACAGGCGGGCCGGGATTTGAACCGCAGTCCTCAAAACGGTGAGGCAGATGTGCTCACCAGTCGTCCGCCATGCCGCCATTCATTTTTTCATTCAGTGAAAATGTATTAATTACAATGTGTTGTGAATGTGAATTTGCTAATTAAATCCTCAAATCAAATGTGACTTTTCTGCTGGTTATTTCCTATTCAACATATTCTACTTTGGCTTGAAACCATACTCTGTACTAGATACTCTGACATGATACCCTAACCCCGTTTTAAAACGCTAACCTTTGCATGCAACCCCAACTGAGTCTTGAATCCCAAACATACGCTTGAAACCATAACTTGAAAATCCAACCCTTTTTTGAACTCTAATCCTTGCTGGCCTTTAAACCCTAATCCTTGCTTTAAACTCTAACTCTGTCTTGAAACCTTAACCTTTGGGTAAATCCCAAATCTCATCATAAAACCATAACCCGGACTAAAAACCTTAATTTGAAACCCCACACTTTGCTTGAGACCCTAACACTGGCTTGAAACTGTAATTCGATCCCATAAACCTGGTTTGAAACCCTTAACCCTGTCTTAAAACTCATGATGCACCGAAATGAAAATTCTTGGAAGAAAACGAAAATGAGGAAACCAAGGCCCAAAACGGAAAGAAATGATTTGCCATTTGTTGGAAAATGGATGGATGGATGGATGGATAGTTGAACATTTGTAATGGACATTTATGGCTATGACTCTGGAGTAACATCATAAAAAAATCCTATCACAATATTGGCCGCCGCCGCCGCCCCCCCCCTCAGTCAATCACGATATGAAACACTCACTGTTATCACTATTTTCTTCGTTCACTGCTACTGTTAACCTTTTGATTTCAATACTGTATTTTCTGTCAGTTGAACATGAGCTGGAACATTATACAAATGTATAAGACATAAAACGTATCCATGTATAATCTGACCATGCAAAAGCATTGAAGTCCAATTCCAATGAATGCCCATGGAAGTTGGTAAGAAGGGTTTCAATCATCCACTTGAATTTCAACGGTGCTTACGGGTAGCTTGACAAGACTGGCCCGAAAAGTTCAGCAGTATGAGTTTTGACGCTAAGTTGTGATGGCGATTGTTGAGTTAGCGTCGGGCCATACCACATACATACCTGTGCGTTCTGTTAAATTGAATTGAATGTTCACGGCGAGTTTGGGGTCGCCCAGTACCAACACCGGAACATAGAAGCGGACTCGATAAGAAGCATTCATTTGCTGACGAATGACCCAAGGGAATCGCCGAGATGTACACACCTCTGCCATTGCCACCACTCCGCTACGTACATTTCACCGTCCCGATGTCGACTGTGGGCTTGACGATATGAACGCATGACGTTGCATTTAATGTTTACAACTGTCTAAATTGAAGACATATTTTGACGGACCGCCGTAGCCGCAAAACGGGGAGATTAAGACAACCACGCGAGCCGCGTTGTTGTTGCTGGCCCCTCCGAGCCACGATTTTTGTTTGAGTCATCACAACATCCTGTTTCTCGGCGGTTTTGTTTCTGCGACAAAAGTCTTTTCAGTGAGTGAAAATTTGGTCCATCGCTACTTGAAACCCTAATCTAAGCTTGAATAACTGACTTCTGTTTGAAACCCAAACCTAAGCTTGAAGCCCTAATTTGAAACCACAAACATTGCTTTAGAACTCATCCCTGGCTCGAAATCCTAACTTTATCAAGTTACCCTGTTTTGAAACCCAACCTAGGCTTGAAACACTGATTGGATATCCTAACCCTGTCTTGAGACTTAAACCTGGGTTTGAAATCACTGTTTCCGTTTGAAAGCCTAATCCTTGCTTAAAACCATAATCTTCGCTTTAAACCTTATCCTAGGCTTGAAAGACATCATTTCAAACCCCGAGCATTGCTTGATACCCCAATCCCGGTCTTGAAACCGTAATATTTGCTTGAAACCATAAACCTAGGCTGTAACCCAAACACTGGCTGGAAATTTCAAAAATGTTGCTTGAAACACCAATCACGGCCTGCAACCCTACTTTGAAACCTTGGATGATTTCAACTTATTGCTCTTGACGGGGCATTTTCCGTATATTCAACACTTCCTCGGGGGTGCGGGACATGGATAAACTTGGCAAACACCAGCGATGTTACGAGATGTGCCGAGTCTTCGAGGCGTGTGTCGAGTAACGGAGGGGGCGTTTCCGCAAAGCGCGTATCAAGGCTTGCTTCATTTCGGGGTGGACCCGGAAGTGACGCCGTCCGAAGCCTCGCTGCCCGGCCGTACCACGTGACCGAGTCAGGAAGCGCTTCAGGGTTTGCCGCGAGGTTTGAAAGCAATCTAAACCTCTCATGCAAGCTCCATTCAAAATGTGTGTGTGTGTGTTTTGTTTTAAATATAGAGTTGCGGTCAGCTCAGTTTGGATAAAGACTGTGTAGTTTGTATAGGCTAATAGAGTTTTGAGAGTGTTGACGGCAGAGTTTGGACATAGCTTGGACAGTAGAGATAGCGAGCTGCCATTTCCACATCACTCCTCTTTCCTCCTTGGAAAGAGGCTGCTGGCTGCTGATTGGTGCACTCCACTCTCAACCTGGGTTATGGTGGTCCCCTGAGTTCGATCCCCGAGCAGCACTGCACAAGGAACTTTCATTGAGGCTTATCAATTATCTTCATCAAACACAGAATTTGCCATGGTTTCTTATCTTATTCATGAGGAGTTTATTGTGTTCACAGAAAGTAAGGTAAAATAAAACCTCACTGGGAGAGGAGAAATTACTGTACTCCAATTGAAAAATCTTGCTCTTGAATTAATCACGAAACACAAAAATTATGATTAACTGTTATTTCTAAATAAGCACTTTCAAAATCATCTGCCCTCGTAAGCCCGTGCCATTTTCCCAAAGTGACAGAAAAACATTATACCACCTGCCATACCCGTGATGATGAACATTTTAAGCACACAGAATGTGTTCAAAAAGAATATATGTTACACTTTATGTTGGGAAATTACTTGGTCAAACATTGTTTTGTAATACATAGTCATTCACAAGAGCCAAAAAGATGCAAAAATGCAACGCAGCACATACTGCATCTGGTAAAGATACAGCAGCCTGTGATTATGCACATGGCCAGCAGGGGGTATCGTGCGCAATGAAGCATCTCGCCATCACAAACAAAACAAAAAAAACACTCAATTTGAAAGATTATCTACCAAAAGATGCTAACCATGTCGCAATTAAGATAAGTGAAGTTGCTTTTTGAAGACTTGATTCGGATAGGAAGCGGGTTATGAGCTCATTGTCACTCATGTGGATTTGAAATAAAGAAAGCATTTGAATGCTCCAGACATGACTCAGGTTGGCCCGGTGCTCCTTTTGTGGATGACGAAACCTTTCCTGGTGTTTGGGACTCAATTAGCAAACATTAGCGTGGCACTTTGTGTTGAATGTGAAACAACAATATGAAAAAGGTTAGAAAAGAAATATTGATTGCGAACGTCGTCTTATTTGCCGACTACAAATCACTTGTACGACGATGACAACACCAGGCATTACAAGAACGCGCCTGCCGTGCCACCGATTAGGTCCAAATCCACAAATAGTGGCGAGGCGGGCGGGCGGGCAAGCGGGTGGCCGAGGCGAGGGGAGTGCGGAGGGCGAGGCGTACATGTAAATGCTCACGCTCGCAAACGCCCACATGCGCACACAAATAGACTTGCGCTTGGTAAAGGAAGCTGCTGCACTTTTGCTGTTTGTCATCCTGAAAGCGCACTGGAACATTCCCAAAGTGGGTCAGACCGCACAATCGCACACACAAACACACTAACACCTATGAAAACACACACACTAACACAGGAATGCACAAAGACACTATCACGCCTATGAACACACAGTATGTACACATAGTACACACCAACATATAATACACAAACACAAATGCACAAACCCACACGAACACGAACACACCCATAAACTTCGCGTGCACACACACACAAATATTCTATGAAAATGATATTGTGTTCTACTGATTAAAAGTAAAATCGAACCTGAAGGCTTGAGAGTTAACTTCATAAAACAAGATATGTGCACAGTATATTATTATGGGTACCAAATGAAGTGGCCTCATGAACGTTCCTGTTACATAAATCTGACAAACACAGTGATTCTTGTCTTCTCTTTAGCAATCTCCATGTTGGAATGTGAGGAAGAGGAGTCTGGAAGTGTGGGCCGGAGCTTGGAGTTCATCACTGCGACTCCTCCGTGCGCCGGGGCGGAGGAACGTTCCAAAACAAATCCGGCTTTTGTTCGAACGGCATTCCCGGGAACAAGTGGGCACGTTCAGAGTCAGAGTTTGAGGATTGGAGGGAAGGAAGTTGAGGGGATTCAAATTGACACAGAAGTCATCTTTACAATCAACATTGAACTGAGATTTTGTTTTTGGGGGGGGGGGGGGGGGGGGGAGAGAAAAACCCAGAATACTGACAAAGAAGAACAACTTCCAACATTTTGTGATGATCAAGGCAAATGCCCATCAATATGGACCTTACTTATATAGCAATAATCAGACCAATTCTGAGCCCGATCAGTTGTCTCAGACAAACAACACGTACGTTATTTGCAGTCTGTGCACAACTGAAATACGTCGTGGGGAACGTCATCTCAATGCTTCAACATAACAAATTTGATCGAGCACCTGAAGAATGCACACGAGGAGGAGCATGCCGCGTTCAAGCAACGCAGCGTGGGGGGGGGGGGAAATAAACAGGAACGGCCAAACGGACTCAAACTCTGGACAACACCCGTCCATCAGAATCAGAATCAGAATCAGAATCATCTTTATTTGCCAAGTATGTCCAAAACACACAAGGAATTTGTCTCCGGTAGTTGGAGCCGCTCTAGTACAACAGACAGTCAATTTACAGAACACTTTGGAGACATAAAGACATTAACAAAAAACAACAACAAACAACAATTGTGCAAAAAGATGCAGAGTCCTCAGTTCGAATGGCTAATATCGCAATAGTCCGGTGCAATGACCATTGTGCAAAGGGCACTGAGACTTCAAGGAGTGTATGCGGTTTAAAGTGACGAGTAGTGCGATAATCTGGGACAATGGTTGTGCAAATGTTACAGATACTCCTCAATCAGTGTGCAAATGGAGCAGATACTACTCTGGCATGAGTGGCCACTATATGCAAATAGTGCAGCACGGCGAGACAACTACAGTGAGTGCACGAGTAATACATAATACAGAAATGTGACAACGAACTCAAGTCAAAAAATTGCCAGCTTGTTGTAATGGAATTGTAAGTTAGCTGTTCAAGAAGTTGATTGCAAGAGGGAAGAAGCTGTTGGAATGTCTACTAGTTCTAGTTTGCATTGGTCCATATAGCCGGAACAGTGAGAAAGTTAGAGTAAGCATGTCACTAACAGTATTTCTTAAAGTAATTTAATTGCAATAAAGTAATGTAATTACAGTAAGTTAGGACCCATTATTTCTGTCATGTTGTAATGTCGATTTGACCGAAACTTATGTCAGTGGCCGATCCTCGATTGCCCCCTAGAGGTCATTGGTGTTTTAACTTTTGTCTAAAATGCTAGCGAATAATTTGCGCAACCCTTGTGAGGATAAGCTGTACAGAAAATGGATGGCTGGATGGATACAGTATACAATACACAAGTATATACAATAAATGAACAAGTCATGTAAATAGACACATTGCTCGGTCCCAAAAATCCTGATCATGTAAAGCCAAGTTAAATCCAAACTAGAGCCATCACCACCACAACTACTAGTAGTGTAACACACTTTGCCTCCTTCGGTGACTACCACTCTGCTGTACCTTGAGTTGTCCTTCAGCCGTGGTCATCTGGACATGTTTGTCCTCGCTGCAAACATCTCGCTCCCAATTTACCTTCCTGTAGCGACGCACGCACGTACGCACGCACGCACGCACACACACACACACACAAACACTCCACTCTGATGGTTTCCAAAACAAACAATTTTTTTTGGCCTTTGTGTGACACGTGAAGTCCAATCAAGACCACTGGAACACACACACGAACACACATAGCATCTATGTTACTCTAATAGCGAAAGTGCAGCACTTTGGGCCACAATGCAAGAACTGAACAAAGCTCATAAATCATAGAGAACACACACAACCTGCAACAACTACTCATATTCAAAGTGTGTGTGCGTGTCAAGAATACTGAGGTCTATATTCTCACTGGCCACTTCATTAGGTACACGTGAAGAATGTAAGCCCAATGCTGCGTAGTGTGCGGAAGTGAACACTTGCTTTTATGACTAATTTCGATCTTTCGTTGCTTATTGACTTGAAACATTGCTGTTTAATTTCAGAGGCTGGAATGGATTAACGGTATTTTGATTAAAGCGTTAAAACTACTGTAACAGCGATGCTAGTTCCGTTAGCACGCCTATGGCGTTTGCATTGTGTTAGCACTTATGAGGTTTGATTTAATACATGTGTCATTCTCGGTTTGATGTTAAACTGGAACAGTCAACCACAATTAACAGCTTGAAACAAGCATTTGTCCTCTTTTTGAAGTATTCTTCACAATCTGCTGCCTTTTGTGATGTTCCCTGCCACTGCTGGTAGCTCAGATTTTTGCTTGCAACTCAAGACAAAAGTCTTAGGTCGGGTCACTCGTAAGTCGAAGTTCACTGTAAACATATTTTTGGAGAACAAACTTGATCATTTATTATTCCATTCTTCATTTTATGTTCCAATTTGCATCTGGATGGAGACAGGCTGCATCGCTTGGCTCAGAGTTCACAAGTAGAAACAATTTATCGCAGAGAGAAAAAAAGGCCAATAATTACATATAAATTGAGAAAGAACAATGGCCGCTGCAATGATAGACAAGACAGTCACATGATGTCTCGGCAGGATGGGCAGGAACCTGCGTGACGATTGTATCCTGACAAATCAAAGTCAGCAGGCGAGGCCACAGTGTTGCACGCTTTAGTGTGCGCCGCCAACTGTGTGACAAACGCAGGAGAGCGAGGACACGCAGGTAATCCAGGATTACAGCGCTGACGTGTCATTTCCCGTTCAACCTGCCTCCTCCAGCGGCCGTGCGTTGGCATACAGCGGCGCATAATGACATCCCGTTGCCGTGTCAACGCCAGACACCCCCCGCTGCCCCCGTCACACCCCCAACCATCTTGTGTGACAACCAGTCGCTTAAGACGCCGTCTGTTCCATTCCCGCACCGTTCATCAGGAAGACTTAACGCGTCATCTTTCCCCGAGAGAAAACTAAACACATTTACGCATAATTTGAGGTCAATGTTCGAATGTGCCAGTGAGAGCCTTCTGCTGATTCCAAGTGGGACAACATCGCAACATTCTAAAGCCATGTCCTCACGTACAGTGAAAACGTACGAGTGCCCTAAATTTTGAAAGTTTTTTTTTTTTTTTTTTTTTTTTTATATCACAAGTCAATTTTTCGCTTTGTGTTGCAAAAAGCAAGCAAGCTTCAAATACACCACTCGATTGAAGTGGAAATAAAAGTACAGTGGTGCCTTGAGATATGAATGACCGGACTAATGAGTTTTGAGATACTAGCCATCGGCAGGCCGATTTTTTGCTTGAGTTTGAAATACAAGAGCTGTATGATGGCAGTGGACTCAACTCAACTCACAACAAGGAGCAGTTTGGCAGATAGTAAACATTGTCCTTACAAGGTCAGTTTAGCTTAAGGCTAAACAACAATGCAAAATGCCATAGACGGGCAAACGAATAGCATCGGTGACACTGTGTTATAAGCTCCAGTAATTGAGTCAGTTGTGTTGTTGTGTCTCTGTCTGCGATAGACTGTTCACAGGTCGCCACCAGTAGGAGAAGCTAAGTGTTGGATTAAAGCAAAACAAATGCATCAACAACTGTTTAATTCTTTACATTCCATTTATGTCACTATGGTATGTTACAGTACAATATTATAGAGTGCTATTTGAAAAATAACATTTTTGTTGGGTCTTTTGGGGAGGCTGTGAAAATGAATTTAAACAATGTACACAGGAATGATTGTAAGCGGAATGAACATGAAATTATTTAAACATATGTGACACAAAGTGATTTTAAACATTATAGTACTGTACTTGGAGGCGACCAAGCCAGCTGATGTTTCTCATCCTTCACCCAGAGATGACAAATGTGGTTTTAGGTGTACAGAACGTGGCCTAAGGGTGTGTACACAGTGGTAGTTTGGGTCTTCATTAGCGATACTGGTCCCGACCAAAAGAGTATTTGAAAACAGACGATGTGCACATTGGGTCTGGGTATCTTAGCATTTTCATTTTCATCATTGGACCAACATTTGTGTAGTGGAAAACATAAACTGATTAGACCCTCCCAAAAATTCTGAACAAAATGCAGTATGCTGTTTTTGGTTTCTTTTTTAATAACAGAGATGTCACGAAAAGCTTCAAAAATATTTTTGAACAACGTGTGCAATGCACACACTTTGATTTAACGGACTTCGGATTTTAACGTACATAGTGTCCAGTTGGAACTCAAAATCATCGTTCCTGTGTACCAGTGAGGTAAGTTTGAATAAACTTTAACCCATTTTAAACATTGTAAGGTTTTTAAAATTTCTTTACAATATTTTTTTTACTGTACTGGTGTTTTTAGGAAAATGCTCTAACGGACAATCTGATTTAACGGATGACCCTACCCCTATTAGTCTGTTAAATTGAGGTTCCAAAGGACCAACAATCCAGTTGATAATGACATAAACATCTGAAAACAAGCCAGGCTGGAACTGTCGCTGCAGCATCATGTGAGATATCAGCTGATGACAAACTATTTACACTTTGTACATGAACACACCGAAGTGGGGAAAAAGACACTGCTCTGTTCTGTAAGAGTCCCAAAATATTTGTTGCATTCATTTTGCCCTCTTTTTAGAATGTAATTATGGATTAATTTCATTAAATAATTGGTTAATTGATTTCTTGGGAAAAAAGTTCCATTAGAAATTGTTTTATTTTGCAAATACAAACAAATATATACATAATAAAATTGATGTAAAAAGTAGAACATACAAAAGTATTTATATAATTTTGACATGCCGGTTTATTCCTGTCAAAGAAATATCTGTCCCAAAACTATGCTCGCTGTGTGACGCTCCGAAATTGCGCAGATCGTCAACTGGAGGGTTAGAGAAAATGCCGCCCTGGGCGGATGCCCATATCGCCCATGTCAGAAACCGCCCCTGCTCATCTATGAATGACTTGGCCAATCGGTTCCTTTCAAAATAAAATAATTCCTTAATTGAGCGGCTGAAAAAATATGTATCTGGTTGATCAATTTTTAATCAAATTCTTTATAAATACAAAAAAAAATGAAAATGAAGGATTTTATTTGAAAAAAAGTATTTACATGAATTTGATTGCATGAAATATAAAAACTTAAATGATTTAAAAATGTGTTTATATAATTTTTTAAATGCTATTTAAAGTGAACTCCGATTGCAATGACATGTTTGGTATATATGATCTCTTTTGACTTGAGTAACATAATATAGACCTTCCAGATTTCTATATTTTTACAAATCGTAATTTCAACATAGGCCGCCATTGTTTTTTTCCATCGCAGTGCATTCTGGGTAGTGACATCAAATGGGGATGTGCCCGACGCCCGGAGTTATTTTCCAGCAGCAGCCCCTGGCAGCGATGAACGCTGTTCAGCCATTTCAGTTCAAGCCAGAGTGTGATCAGGGAAATGAGGAGAGAGAGAGAGAGGAAGAAATAACAAAAATGAGGATGAAGATGGCAGATGTGAAGAAACTCGAGTTGGTCCTTTTCAGTGGTGTATTTGTAGCTACTGCTTGCCAATGCCGACTGAGACAGAGAGTATGTTGTAAAGAGCTCCGTTTCATTCCTGCCGCTGCTCATGCTACTTGTTCGTTTTGCCCGATGTTATTAACGTATTCGGTGATAACAGAGTAAAGTTACATGCATACCTATTGTACTATTTTTCCCTGCTCACTCAGTGTCCGGTGGCGATGGTTGGTTTACAACGCTGCTGCTGCTAAAGTGAGCTGATCAAGGTAAGCGGCCAGCACCTCCCGTCTTTCGCGTCTTTTTGCTTGGCTTTCGCTTGTCACACGCGGCCGTTTAGGCTCCTGGTGAGAAAAGATAGTCGGCACTGCATTGGATTTAAGCCGTCGTTTATACCCAGACACACTGGTGAGCTCTCGCACGGGGGCGATCACAGGCTTCGAACAACCGCAGATCTTTCGGCAGCTCAACTCTTCCGGCCACATCCTCCCACGGTTTCCTCAACTTGATCTTTTTGGGAAAGCTATGAATGCTTACCTCTTTTTTTGCATTCCGTCCTGATTGGAAATTGCGTCCCAAAGTGGCGCAGAATGGCATTTTTAACAGTTGTTCGCAAGTGGCTAGCTTAGCTCCGCAGAGAGCAGCAACGTAACAATTTTACAACAGCCATTCTACGTCATCATTCCCAGAATTCTTTGCGCACGCTAAACATGGCAGCGACAGTGTATCAAATTATGGTGTAAACAAATTTTTTTTTTTAACTTATAGGAATAATTTATAAATATATACCACTGTATTTCAGTAGTAGAGGTCAGTAGTTGTAAAATTAAATGTATTTTTCATTTCAATTGGAGTTTACTTTAATATATGCTGTTTATTTATTTATTTTTTTTAACTCATCTACGAACGAACTCGCCCAACTCTTCTTTTTAAAAATAAAATACATTTTTTGGACCCTTGAGCACAAAGGTTTGCCTACCCCTGCTTTAGTGTTCCTGCTTGTCAAAGAGCCCGAGGAAGGGTTGCCATGGAGACCATCCAAATGTTGAATAACAACTTAAGTGCCGTGTCGCGTTCTTACATTCCTCAAGCCAAACCTGTGTATCGCACTTCCTGTCACGCTGCATTGCCTCGTTAAGACACAGACAAACGCATAGTTTGTTGACCATCTCGCCATCTCGGCAGTCAGTTTTTCTATAAGGTCAACGGGTGTCATTGATACTCTCAGCGATAACGCATACACTGAAAAACATAGACACACACAGTCAAGGCCAGTGAACAAAAAGGCCAATAAATCAGTAGGTCATCATAAACAATAGTGATGCACGCGAGCAAGGTTAACAGCCTATTAGCCTACTAATGTGTGTGATCATATACATCGTGTGCAGGTAACATGACACACACACACACACACGATGTTTACTTGGGAAGGAGGACAACAGATGTGGCACAGTTGTGCAATTTATCATCCTCTGTTACACAGAACATCATAAAACATTATGTGAGCATCTGCTGTGTGATATTTTGAATGTAATTATGATTTCAACGCATCCAATGCTCGCTTTTAAAAAGCAAACTAGGCTACCAATGGACATGATGGATTGATTGATGGACTTTGTTTGATCAGTTCAGTTTTCGTTGCATACACACACAATTCCCCCCCCCCCCCAAATAAATAAATAAATAAATAAATAAATAATAATAATTGGGGTTTAGCCGTCATGTTATTGCATATCAGAGCTATAAATCGCCCATGATGCTTTGTGACCATTTCGGGCTCTCTGTTGAACATATAACAGATTATAGTTCAATTGTTAGTAAATGTGTGTGTGTGTGGGGGGGGGGACAATTGAAACTGAACTATGGGTCATATAAAAAGGCTGAAATAATTGATCCTGGACCCACATATCTTTGTTTGTTGGTCTTTTGTGTGTTATTGAGAACACAAGCACACTCTGCTAATGCTAACCAAACTGTACGTCATACAAACAAGATGAAATTATTGATTATCGACCAAGATTTTGGATTCCTGGTCTTGCTATTGTCAACACAAGCACATCATACCAATGCTAAATGAACCGCAGGCCATAAAAACAAGCTGAAATGATTGATCATTGATCCAAAGATTTTTGGTTGATGGTCTCTTTCGTGATATTGGGAACACAAACACACAATGCGAATGCTGACTGAACTGTGAGTCTTAAAAACAAGCTGAACTGACTATCCACCAGATGATCAAATGTCTGATTTGCACAGATGACTTGAACGTTTGCACCCTGAACACTTGATTTCCCACAATGCCCACCACCAAGGGAGGGGATGTAAGCCCGCCCACTTGGCATGAGTTGGACGCCTGGCAGCGAGTTTTATTTTTGGGAAAGAAGCGGCCATTCCTTGAGTGCCGCTAATGACTTTCCGAGTTTGCAAGCGTCATTTGTCAGCGTGATTGATGCCAGCGCCATTAGCCTCAAACTCCCTTCGTCATCCATCTTGGCAGCCAGGGTGAAATCAAAGGAGACAAATGGGGGTGAGGGGTGGTTGTTACAAAAAACGCCATGACAGGTGACTGTCTTTTGGTCACCGACAGATGACAATGGTAACGCACATTGCTAATTCACATGCTAATCAACATTCAGGCTGTGTCCGTCCTTTTTTGAGTTTATGGATGAAAATAAAAGCTGTTGCTCTGGCTGGAGAAAATGTTGGACTAATGAAGGCTCTTCCCTCCAGACCACCGGGAGGCGCACTAGACAAAGAGCATGCTCACACTCAACTTAGCTTAAGGCTAAGATACTTTTTTACCACTCGGGGAAATAAAGGAACCATCTGAATTTTTGGTTTCTGGCGTCTGTTTATTTGTAATTGACAACACACGCACGCCATGCTAATACTAATGCTTCACTCAGACATGGCTTGTGTTCTCTGAAACACCCCAAGATGCGCCAAAATACGAACAAATCCCTGTCTAAATAGGAAAGTAGTACAGTGTTGCCTTGCCACTTCGCGCTTCACGTTTTGCGGCTTCAGTGCTTCGCGGGTTTTTCCCAAAATATTCATAAAAAAAAAATAAAAGAATTTTTTAAATAAAAATTAAAAAAAATACAGCCATATCAGCAGCCATATTGCGGAAAGACGCGTTGTTTCATGTTGATGCACGAGAGAGAAGGTTTCTCTGCATGCCAAACAAAGATGAGTTGACTCAGAGGCTTTGTACATGCCTGTAGTGTACATGCCACGGGCACTCACACAAGGCGCGTGATTGGTTCCCGGTGCGACATCGACCAATGAGAGCACGAGTGGTTTCATCCCGTGAGCTGATTGACTGCGCATCATCGCAGCCTCACCCAGCATCTTCCCTTGTTGTGTCTCGCCAGTCTCGTCCACGCTGTTGACTGTCTCGCATACTCTATCTTAGTGTTGTGTTCGTGATAACCTTTTTTGTTTAAGCGATAACTTTGTTTGATTAGTGAAGCCCTTACAATGCCGCCTAAGCGCTGTGCCCCTGCGAAAGTTTTTTCTCCAATATAAAACCCCAGCTACACCATCAGCGCCTCCAGCAGAAGAGTCTCCGAGTGAGCCTAAAGCCTCTACGAGTCAAGTGAGAGCCTCTCCTCCGCCACCAACGCAAGCCTCTTCGCCTCTCTCAGAAGGCAATGTTGATGAATGTTAATTACTGCATAAGGTTTTATAATTAAAGATTTAAATAAATGGGTGTACTGTTGTAATCTTTGTCGCAAATATGTAAAGTATAAATACCGTTTACATATTTTAAACATTCTGGTACCCACATACACGAAAATTCCTAGCTGCATATTTTCGATTCACTCTGAAAGTCAGCTATTCACATTCACCTAGCGCTAGCTGTACACTGAAAACTGGCCAATTTGCGTTTTTTGCACTATTTTTGATTGGTGTCAGGGAAGTATGTGCAAGTGACATGCTGAATAAGAGGCAAGCTTTGTGTGTGGCAGGTAGCCACGTTTAGCCTGGTTTGTTAGTTTAAGTTACAGAGTCTTCGCTGCATGTACATGCACACTTCCAAAATAATACACTTTTTATTTTCTTTAGGGTAATGGAAGATGAGTTTGAAATGTTTTTTGGGATCATACAGTGGTTTCTGCTATATTTATAGTTTCAACTATTAATATATGTTGCTTAAACATTTTATCTTTCCTAGATTTTCAGACAGTTTCATTATATTTTTTGTACCATATGAAACATTAGCCCTGCTGCTAGTTTTAGTTGTAAGTAGTTTCATAGCTGATAAAAACACAAAACAAAAAAAAAAAAAAAAAACAAAGCTGGTCTTCTGGCTTGAGATGTTGCAATGTTGACAGGTGAGAATGGGTTAAGTCCCGCAGGGTGAGGCCAGATGGAGATGAGGAGAGCACGAGGTGAGGCAGGCGGTGGGCTGGTCCAAAAGGCCTAGAGGCAGAGGATCAACGGTGGGTCAGCAGCTGAGAAGACCCACAACCACCCACCCCCCCCCTCACCATCACCCTTGCCATCCACCAACTATATAACTCACCAACAACACGTGCGTGTGTTTGTTCAATTCCAACTACATTACTGCACTGCTTGGTTGCAATTGTACCAAGGAAGTGACGTGAACGCAACACGAACACACTTAAAAAGGAAATTTGATGTAAAATAGACCTTTTAATGTCTTGCACAGTATACAAATAGTTGCGCCCGCCCAGCCATGACCACTGGGTGATCATAATTTCAGCACGTGCTGGCAATCATTTTATTTTGCTGTGGATATGGATTATTTTTTGGGTCAAAATATCCTTAACTGTCGCAAGCTGATCTAGCCGCAGCTGCACACGCTCTTGTTGTGATCACGTGGGTGTTGCGCATCTGGATCTGGCATGACTGGATAGAAGAGCTGGAGCGGAATCGGAATGGACTGCTTGTATCGGAATGGTTATAATGGACATCCATTCCGATTAAATCCAAAAACTCGTTTTCGGGACACCCATATTTATAACGATTCTGTATCAAAACCGAAAATTGCAGTTTTCAAATACACAATCCTGTATCGTCCTTGAAATGGCAGAACTGCGACACCACCCTTTAAACTCCCAGAACTTGTGCCTCCATTTCACATACAGCCATATGAGCTCACAAAGCAACCGACCTTAATATAGTTAGAATTATTAATTTTTTAAAGTTAATTTTAAAAACATAATTACAGTGATCCATTTTTAACAATAGGCTTATTCAAATGTAGATAATCTAGACTTTCAATCTCGAGGCTCCCGCAGTGCGTCAGAAGAGGCGGCGTTTCTCACACAGTTGATCGTTCAAGAGTAAACAGCTATTGTCTACACTTTAAACTAGTTAATAATGCTCAAAAATAACAGACGACAAGGGGACCTACCAATATACTGATTGGTGAAAAATAAAATTGACCATATTTGGACATACGTTTCAACCCAACAATGACTATATATATATATATATATATAAATATTTCTTTAAAAAAAGGTTTTATCCCTCCCACATGCTTCGAGAATATTTCAATTGACTGAAACACTTTAAATACATCAACCATCTTTGAACAGGAAAAAAAAAAGATTTCAAGCATAAAATACAGAAATAGAAACCACTGCACGCATTGTAGTATCTGTGTGTACATGCATGTGCCTTTGAGAGGCGGGCCATGGTGGGTTGAATCTGCGTGCGAGTCTTTGGGGTTGAGCTTTGGCTGACAGCTTCTGTGTGTTTATTGTTTTCTCGGCAATAAAGAGCTAAAAAGCACATTGGTGTCTGTAGCTTTTCTTTACCACATCTGAGGGCATTGCAGTAAGTAAATAAGTTGTAAAAACCCATTACAAAAATTTTTAAAATGCTTAAAAAAAAAAAGGCAATATAACAGGGGAAGCACTTCTGCCCCACTGTGATGTCAAAATTCAGCTAATTAATGAATTAGTTTCTCAGCCTATGACTTGGCAGCTAGGGAGCACAAAGTTTCAGAGTGAAAGAACCACAATGCCCGAACGGCTGTCCTAAATTAACTTCTGCGAACAGTGTTACCAGTATTAGCTTCTGATAATGTTACAATAATGTTTGCATATGTTGGGGTGGGTGGGGGTTTATTTGTGTTTGGCCACGTCACGTACCACGTGCAATTACATTGCATTCTGGATGAGACACATCCGCTCCCAAAATGAGCATATTTAACTATGGCAAGAAATATGCTGTCAAAATTTCCATCATTTTTTTTTTTTTATCCTTGGGTTATTTTCATGAAAGCATAGCAAAGACGTTATGAAGACGCGTGGAGAAATGCACGTCTCCTTTAGAGCATCGCCTGTTCGGTTTTACGATGAATTTGTTTTCACTGAGGCTTCTCAATGAAAACCATATGCTGCTGCTCTTGTTGTTGGTGACAGATGAAGGTGCGTTCAAGAGGTTTAACCGACGAGTCACAATTCATCATCTCACCACATTCATCGCACCGCGGCACAGTTCAAAGTTCACGCACTGCTGCCATGCATCTGCCTCTACAAAAAGCAGCAGCGGAATGATTGAAGTTTGCCAGCGGGAATATCTTTGCGTAACGAGGATTTAACTGTCAACTTCGGCAGAGGCTTCACATGTGACTTTTTCAGCAACTTTAGCACACAACTTCACGGCCCAAATGTTGCTTTTCCGTGGGACATATATAAATATGAATCCATATGCTAGTAATATATAATGAACAGACTATACACCGATCTGATCGGCTTGATTGGACGATAATTAGCAATTTATGCAGATCGGCGTCATTGATCAGCTGCGCAAAAGACATTGCTCCATCTTGTGATCGGATCGGTTGTTGTTTTTTTTTTGTTTTTTTGTTGTTGTTGTTTTGAAACTCGCTGATCAGTGATCGGCCCCCCAAATCCTGATCGTGTAAAGCCTAATGAACATTTGCTTTCTCAACATAAATTTCGGGCACCCCTGAGAGGACTTACCTCAAACTGCATCCCTGCTGTAAAACAACAAACAACCTTAAAATTGTTATTATATTAGTTGTTAGATGATGTGTAATAACGCTGCACGCATATCATTTGGGGACATATTTAGAGGAGAGTGACTGCCGACCCGTCAAGTGTGAAATTAAACAACCAAGTTAACCATTTGTTAGCTGGCTATTTCTGAAAACGCGTCCTTCGGCACCTCTACCCCACGGGGACGTCACAATTCATCAAATTTACATAATTCCGCATCAATTTCTCCACCCATTATTTGGTTGATAGGCTGGGTGGAGATCAGCCATTTTTTTAGACAAAGCCAGACTACACTGTGTGAATCACTATCATGTCAAAGCCTAAAGGTAAGGAGAGCTGCATTGATTAGCATTAGTAACAGTGGAAGATTCTGATAAGTGGCTCTAGCTTTGCCCCTGGCCATCATGGGAGCGAAATCTGTTCTCTTGACCAGTAAACGTGCTTCAAATTTGGTAGCAATCAGATGACATCTCAAAGATGGGTCTTCGTGTTTGAAGAAACCCTGAAAATAGATGACTTCCTGGCAGACTTCTTCTGTCTTTTCAGCCATGGCATCTTGAGACATTATTGTGGGTCTACTCGTGACAGACGTTTACCAAATTTCATGTCGCCAAGACAAACTGGCTGTGGGGGCTGAATTTTTAAAAAAAAAAAAGATTTTTTGTAAAGGGGGATACAG
The DNA here is from genome assembly GCF_024500385.1 of Phyllopteryx taeniolatus. Classification (NCBI taxonomy): domain Eukaryota; kingdom Metazoa; phylum Chordata; class Actinopteri; order Syngnathiformes; family Syngnathidae; genus Phyllopteryx; species Phyllopteryx taeniolatus. The sequence continues at coordinate 21,082,398 of NC_084507.1, forward strand.
AGCAAAAATAGCAACTTCAAATGAAAATGTCTTTTCAGGCATGGTTTCTTGAGACTTTTTTAGACAAACCTAACAAATCTCATGCTAAGTGAAACTGCCTTCAGGTGCTGGATTTTCGCCCACAATTGTCAAGGGTTCTACCGCACCAAATTGACTGCTTCAAACTAAAATGTCAGACTTCCTGTGCCTTTTTGGGCATGGCTTCTTCAGACTTATTTGTGAGTCTACTCATGATACGCATGTCTGCCCAATTTTATGTTGCTAAGAGAAACTGGCTTTGGGAGCTGAATGTTTACATTCATCGAGCCAATATAGCCACTTCAAACCAAAATGGACTTCCTTCCTTCTGTGCTGTACTTTGGACACCCCAGATCCACCCAGTCAAATTCAATATTGATGACTATTATTATTTGATGGTCAGAGACCTAAAAAAAAAAGACAGCTTAATGTGTGTTGCAATAAGAAGCGTGTGCAGGTCATCAGCTGAATCACAAACACGGCAAGCAAACATGTCTTTATTTACCCCGCCTGCCCACTCTTGGCAGCGCGATGCCCCCTGGCATCATTGACATGCAAACACCAGCGGCCCAGCCCGCACCCTCACAACGGTGCCCCTGTGCTTGCGCCCACTCTTTTTAAGACTTGGACGAGTGAGGGCGATAACATCCACGTAATTGCCACAAAGCTTACATACAATTCTTCTCATATAAATAACTGGAGATATTAAAATGTTCCATCACTGCATTAATATTCCAGAGCTGTTGATGCTACCAGCTAAATTACACCATTTAAAAAAAGTGAAGAAACAAAATTGACTATTTTGACTGAGCATATTTTCTGCTTCCTGTGCTCATTTAGTCACAAGCAGTATATGCAAGTATACCAGTAACCTGCAGGCTGAACAAAGACATTTAAGGACACAGCTATCATGTTTCAAATAATCTTTATCAATTTGCAATACTATTTTCAGCTACCACCTAAAACAATGGTTTCTAACTTCCTGAGTCTTTATTTAATTTTCACAAATTCATTCCTTTTTTTTTACTCCAGAAGATGTATATTCTACCTATATGGCAGCGATGTACGTATAGTGACGGGCATGAGAATTAAATGCACTTCAACTGAACGGCATGCCATTCATACAACAAAACGATAGTTTTGTGTTCAACTAAACAAGGCCAGATTTCATAAGAGTAACTCAATTTGGGAGTACATTGAGAAGAGCTCAGTATTTTAATATACATGCCCTAGTTTTGGTGTAGGGCCGCAACTAACGATTATTTTAGTAATCCATCCATCCATTTTCTGAGCCGCTTCTCCTCACTGGGGTCGCGGGCGTGCTGGAGCCTATCCCAGCTATCATCGGGCAGGAGGCGGGGTACACCCTGAACTGGTTATCAGCCAATCGCAGGGCACATACAAAACAAACAAGCATTCGCACTCACATTCAGACCTACGGGCAATTTAGAGTTGTCAATTAACCTACCATGCATGTTTTTGGGATGTGGGAGGAAACCGGAGAGCCCGGAGAAAACCCACGCAGGCACAGGGAGAACATGCAAACTCCACACAGGCGGGGCCGGGGATTGAACCCCGCTCCTCAGAACTGTGAGGCAGACGCTCTAACCGGTCGACCACCGTGCCGCAAGAGTAATCTGCTATTTATTTTTTCGATCGATCGATGAATCGAATAAAAATTTTTTTTACAACAACATGACATTATTTAGAATTGACATTGCAGAAAATGCACAAACAAACCAATTCTGATTCAGTTACTGGTTTGGTCCGTAACATCCGTCAGAAAATCGTCAGAAATGTTGATCATTGTAAAAGCAGACGCTGGTAAAAGTCTTATTTTGATTAAACACAAAGATTACCAGTCTGCTTTCATGGAGGACTACAGAAATCAGAATATTTACTGCTGAGAAACAAAAATTCGGAGGATTGACAATTTCAAGTTAAACAATAGCCCTAAACGATTAATTGATTATCAATTTGATCGATTAATTGTCAACGAATCAATGAATTGTTGCACCTCTATTCTCCTTGGTTCTGTTTGACATTTTTTTCCGTTAAACTATTGTTCTGGTTGTTTGTACATCCTCACAAAAAAATGTGCAACTCAGCCATTAATGTCCCAGAATCGATGCACGCTTATCCGAAGCATTTTGGAAGTTGTGAATGAAGGTTTAACAGACGGTGAGGCATATTCCACAATGCCAGCTTTTATTAACCACTCAAGAGGACAACGCTCCGTCTGCTCAACAACACTCAGGCAACATCAATGTAACATCCTGTCAGAAGTCACACTTTTAAAATAAAAACACGCAGTATAATAAGTTTCACCAGACTTTCTTAGGCCGCATGGTGGCTTATTTAACAGTCACACTTTAAAAGGAAGTTAAAGAAAAAGTAGTGATGCCGTTTGTTGTGTTGCATGGCTGTTTGATGATTAAGAGACATTTTAAGGATGGTTCATTCCTTCATTGAACACTAAAGAGTTTCTGTGTGAGGGACAAAACACGAGTCAGCAGCAGAGGCTTGTCTTATTAAGTCCATGTTGATGGTTTTTTTCTCCCCCTCTTCAAAGCAATTGGCTGGCGACCGGTTCAGGGTGTACCCCGCCTCCCGCCTGAAGATAGCTGGGATTGGCTCCAGCACGCCCGCGACCCTAGTGAGGATAAGCGGTAAAGGAAATGGATGGATGGAAGACTACCCTTGTTTGTAACCATGGGACGTTCATAAAAATAATTCAATCTGCTAGCAGCAATGAATGGGTCCTTGCAAAAATTTCAGAAAGTTGCTCTTCGAGATGACGCAATGATACACACTGCCATGCTCAGCCCACACACTGTGAACAAAATTTTAATGTTTGGCAGTCGTAAATTGCCCTAGTTAGTATATGTGGTTCAAATTTGGTAGCAAGCAGACAAAATCTCTAAGACAGGTTTGTTCTAGAAGAATGCCTGGAAATGGTCGAGATGGCCCTAAAATGGCAACTTCAAACCAACTTCCTGTTTCTTTTCAAGCACAGCTGCTTAAGACTGTTGGGGTCTACTCATGATGGACAAAAACTACCACATTTCACATTCATCAGGAAAACTGACCTTGGGGACTGAATAAAGAAAAAAAAAAAGTCAAGGGTGTTACTAAGTCAAAATGGCTCCTCAAAACCAGAGAGTCAGATTTCCTGCAGCTTTTCGGACATGGGTTCCTGGATTTTTT